>NC_062549.1:130929362-131264277 GCF_016906955.1 Phacochoerus africanus | reverse complement strand
GGCTGAGTTTACTGGATGGAACAGCAGAGCCACCTGGCCTCCTACCTGGCTCACCAAATTTCGTGACAGAGTTAAGTCATGCAGACCTCCAGGGAGGGGCCCATGTGACTTATCTGCAATAGAAGCAGTATGTACATGCAAAGCAATCCCTCCAATATTCAAACGACATTTTTCACAGAAACAGAACAGAGATATCCTACCATCTGTATGCAACACTGAAGAATACTGAATACCGCAAGTGATCCTGAAAAAACAAGACTCAGCTGGAGGCATCTCCCTCCCTGACTTTATAGGACACTATGAAAGCTACTGTCACCAAAACAGTGTGGCATTGGCACAGGAACAGGGACAGTAGACAAGAGGAACAGAAGAGAGAGCACAGAAATAAATCCATTGGTATGTCAAACAGTTACCTCATAACAAAGGAGCCAAGAACACAAACAAGGGAAAGGACAGTCCTTTCAATACATGGTGCCAGGACACCACACACCTAAAAAACCCTGGACACCATAAGCACCACATAGGAAACCGACTAAAATCTATGATTTTTCACATCAAGCCCTTCCTCTGCTGGATCCTCTGAAAATAGACACGCCCCCTCCCATAAACCTAAGCCAGACAGAGAAATCTCCCAGCACCCCCTTTTTCCTCCACGGTGGGGCCACATGGTAGATCTTGAAGACATGTGGTTTCCTGCCTGCATGGACTCGCCTGAGTGTAATCCCAAAGCTGAAACCGTGGCAGACCCTGAAGAGACCGAGCTTCTTTCTGCAACATGAGGAGCCAAGTTCCTTCATGGAGCCAGGTTCACCGTGGACCACACAGGAACCTCAAGGGTAAGAGAGGTGAGCTTGGCGGCCCCCTGCTGGCCAGCTGGGAACATGCAGGCCACAACCTCTCAGTTCAGTGGATGCCATGCTGCTGAGAAGGCAAGACTGCAGGATCCACTACATTTGGAAATTCAAACTGAAGAGAGGCCAAATATCCCATGTCTTCTTCAAAAATACTTAGAATAATTAATTAAATTGGAAACCATATGCAATCAAGAGAATGCAAGACACAAATGTTACAACTTAAAAACCAAAAATTTACTCAACATTGTCCGTAGGCACAATTTAAAAATGCAAAACTATAAAAACTGTAGATGGGTATCCAGGATCAAATGGTGGAATATGATGTGGAGCTCACTTCGCCTACCAAAGATTTTTAAAAATCTCTACTCTTAAATGAGTCTCATCAGATGAGATTCTTAAAATGAATCTCATCAGTAGATGCTCATATCTAGTGAATGCTGGAAGATCTCAGACTTTCAAAAAGGGCGGAAAAAAAAAAAAAAACCTACCACATGACTGGGTAGAACAAAAGGGTAAAAAATAGATAAGGGAAAAAAGAATTCAGGACATGACGAACACTCCAGAGAAGTATCTGTGTCAGAGGAAAGGAATCTGCACCCTGGGAGGCCCCTGACTGGCAGGGAAATCAGCTGGGATGGAGGAGGCACTTCAAAGCCTCAGAGAAAAGCACAGCAACCGGTCTGAGGCAAGGAAAGGCAGAACAGCCGCACAGATGATAAGTGCCACTGCCCAGCACACTACAAGCCTGAACACTCAGGCGGGGGCCTGGTGCTGAGGTTCAGGCTTTGGAAGTCAGCACCAGGGAAACAACTAGGGTTGGCTGTATGGAAGTAGAATGGGGGGCACCTAGAGAGTGGTGCCCCATAACCAAGGCACTGTGGGAGGAGGCCTGGGACCACCACAGGAGCAAGGCACCATTGCTGGGGAGGGTGAGAAAAGGGGGAGCAGGACCACCACGGGAACTTCCTTCTTTATGCACACAGACCCTCAGGCAGCAGGGTGCCTCTTTCATGGGCTATGGGAGCAGGTACAAACCTCTGCAGCCAACTCTGACTCCAGAGGTGGACACAGTCCGCCAGCACTGAGGGTCCCATGACCAGGCACTGCCTACTGCCCCAGTCACCCCAGAGGTTGCCACTGCAGAGGACCATGCAACTGAGCACTGCCATTGCACCCACCTTCCTGGGAATGCACACACCACAATGTTACCAGTGCCAAGGGCTCCAGACACCTCCCCCACCTCCTAGGGGGTCCCTGCCACTGCCAAGGGCCTTACAACCAGGCACAGCCTGCCACCCTCACCTCACCAGGTCACCAAGGATAAAAGATAAAGACATTCTTGGGAGTTCCCGTCGTGGCGCAGTGGTTAACGAATCCGACTAGGAACCATGAGGTTGCGGGTTTGGTCCCTGCCCTTGCTCAGTGGGTTGATGATCCGGCATTGCCGTGAGCTGTGGTGTAGGTTGCAGACGCGGCTTGGATCCCGCGTTGCTGTGGCTCTGGCATAGGCCAGTGTCTACAGCTTCGATTCCACCCCTAGCCTGGGAACCTCCATATGCCGTGGGAGCGGCCCAAAGAAATAGCAAAAAGACCAAAAAAAAAAAAAAGATAAAGACATTCTCAGACAAACAAAAGCTAAAGAAATACAGCAATACTAAATCGACCCAAGCAGAAATATTGAATGGTCTCCTCAAACTGGGAAAGAAGTAAGAAGATACAGGATGGAGGAGATCATGCTGGAAAGCAAGCACTTGAATACGTCGGCACACAGACCTACGAGGAAGAAAAGCTATTCGTGAAAGCAGAGACAAACACAAGGAACAGCCAAAGGGTAAACATGAAGATGCAAACAAGGACATCAACGTCATAAAATGCGGGGAAGGAGAGGAAGAAAATCTAGACTTTTTTTTTTTTACAATGTGTTTGACACTATACGACTATCAGTCTAAAGTGAGCACATATAAGAAAGGGCTAACAGACTTAAAAACAGGGCAATGAAAAATCCAAAACAAACAACAGATTCAAAAAAAAAAAAAACAGCAAGAAGAGGAGACAAGCATAAAATAAACAGAAATCATCAAACCACAAAAAGAAAAAGAAAGGAACAAAGGGAAAACCCAGAATCAACTGGAAAACAAGGTTTAAAATGGCAATAATTATGGGGGGTGGGGGGATGGCTGGGGGTTTTTCAATGGAAATGCGATAAAATTTGTTTGTGATGATAGTTGTACAACTATAAACGTAATAAAAATCACTGAGCAATAAAAAAAGGAAAAAAACAAAAGAAATTTTAAGAATTTTAAAAATAAAGTGGCAGTATATACATATCAATAAGTACCTTAGACGGAAATGCTATAAAATTGGGTTTTGATAATTGGTGATCATTGTACAACTATAAATGTAATAGAATTCATTGAGTAAAAAAAATTAATTACCTTAAATGTCAATGGACTGGATGCTCCAATCAAAAGACATAGAGTGTCACACTGGATTGAAAAAAAAAGAAAAAAGCAAGAGCCAACAATATGCTGCCTAAAAGAGACCCTCCATAGGGAAAAGGACATACATAGATTGTAAGAGAGGGAATGGAAAAAAAGATAATGACAAGAAAGTAGGAGCCGCAATACAAAATATCCTTTAAAACAAAGACCATCAAGAAAGATAAAGGGGAGTTCCCGTCGTGGCGCAGTGGTTAACGAATCCGACTAGGAACCATGAGCTTGCGGGTTCGGTCCCTGGCCTTGCTCAGTGGGTTAATGATCCGGCGTTGCCGTGAGCTGTGGTGTAGGTTGCAGACGCGGCTCGGATCCCGAGTTGCTGTGGCTCTGGCGTAGGCCGGCGGCTACAGCTCCGATTCGACCCCTAGCCTGGGAACCTCCATATGCCGCGGGAGCGGCCCAAGAAATAGCAACAGCAACAACAACTACAACAACAAAAGACAAAAAAGACAAAAACAAACAAAAAAAAAGAAAGATAAAGGAAGAAAGTATTTAATGTTAAAAGGATCAATTCAAGAAGAGGATATTACACTCATCAACATATACGCACCTAATATAAGAGCAAATACAAAAAACCAACAGAAAAAGAAGATTTGATGGGAATAAAATAATAGTAGGATTAGGAGGCTTTAACACCCCATTCACATCAAAGGACAAACCCTCTAGACAGAAAATCAATAAGGCAACAGAGATGCTAAATGAATAGAACTGTTACATTTGATGGATATTTTCAGGACACTGCATCCAAAAAAATCAGAATATACATTCTTTTCAAGTATACATAGTACATTCTCTAGGACTGACCACATACTGGGGCACAAAACTAACCTCAACAAATATAAAAATATAGAAGTTATTTCAAGCATCTTCTCTGACAACAAAGGCATGAAACTAGAAATCAATCACAGGGAAAGAAATGAGAAAAAAAATAACCTCATGGAGACTAAACAATGTGCTACTAAAAAAAAAAATCGACCAACAAGGAAATCAAAGAGGAAACTTTAAAATACCTTGAAACAAACAGCAATGAACCAAAAAAAAAAGTACAAAATCTGTAGGATGCCGAAAAAGCAGTTCCTAGAAGTAAGTTCAAAGTGATAAAATCCTTTCTGAAAAAAATAAGAAAATCTCAAATAAACATCCTGACCTATAGCCTGGGAACCTCCATATGCCACAGGTGTGGCCCTAAAAAGATGAAAAAGAAACATGCATAAGCGAATCAGGGTCTGTCCATTTCAAGGGGAGCTAAATATGCCTGTTAATGTAAGGAATATTTTAAGCTAATTATTTTTTAAAAAAAGAACACATTGGAGAATCTCTGAAAATCAAATCAAGATTACACTTTTTTTGAGGAAAAGTTACATTTACAAGGAAAATCTCCATTTGAAAGGTTGTCTCCCTCTCCATAACAGGAATGGAAGGATGACTAAGTCTCAAGAAATTCTTATCAATGGAGAATGCTAACACTTAGGTCTACACAAAAACCAGACTCCTCCATTCTTGTCTGTAGATGAAGATGGCATTTAAGGTGGTGGCTTGGGCCGTTTCAGGGTGTTCCTCAGTCTTCATGAATCTTTCCTTTGCATGCAGGATACACACATGATATTAACCTTCTGAGTGCTTTCCTCTAGTTCATCAGCCTTTCACTTTCATTACGAGGGGGGATCACAGGGAAAACCAAGAAGGGTAGAGGGAAAAGTACCTCCCATACACAGGTAATGGAATAGTATTCAGAAATATAAAGGAATGAACCTTCACCTTATGCAGAAACACGCATACTGCTAAGTAAAAGAAGGCAATCTGAAGTGCTACCCGTTGGATGACCCCATGTACGATGTTCTGGAAGAGGTAAAATTGAGATGGTAAACAGGTTGTGGGTGGGGGATTGAAATATTCCACATGATACTCTGCTGATGAATACCTGCAATTATACATCTGTCTAAACCCATACATTTTTACAGCACAACAAATCACAATGTATTAAATTTTAGGATATGGGAGTGCCACAGGATGCATTCCAGAATTTAAAAAAACAAAAAAGGTGTGTGGGAAAAAATACTCCCTATTGGTGGTGGGATAAAAGGTGCTGACCTCAGTAAATTTGGACATAAATGCAATCTGTAGACTAAAGGCAAAATACCCTGCATCTAAACAGTGGACTCTATTTTATAAAATTCTTTCCTTGAGGGTAGGAGATAAGAATGCTGAAACCACCATGTCTGTCATCTGGACTAGAGACAACCATGGATTAGTACAATGACAGATGGTGGAAGGCGGGGTTCTCAGCATTGGAATAGGAAGTTGCACATAAGCAAAGGGAGAAGGCTACGATATCCACAACATAATGGATCAGGTGGGTGACATCTATAAAAACTCATCTTTATCTTAACATGATTACAGACAGTTTCTCAAAGAAATCTTTGTCATAAAGTGTATATTCACAGGTTGGAATATTTGCATACATTTCAGTGCATTGTCAGTTGATTACATTTACCTTCCAAATGCAAGTTTTTAATACCATCTTCTAATAAAAGGGATCAGGACTGTTTGAAGACAAGGCTGCTACTAGGACTCAGAGAGGAAATATCTGAGCCATGATAAACTTCAAGTATCAGAAAGTAAAGAAGTACCAAGAGAACAACAACAAAAAGAAAAGCCTACAAGATGTTTTCATTGGACATAATTCCATGAGACAATGGAAAACGCTCAACAGCCAGGCAAGAACAAACTATGCACCAAAATACTGTATGGCTAGATTATAACCATAAGCATAAAGTAACTATTCAGGTGTCTACAACAGTAAAATAAATGTTCACACACACTTTTTATAAGTTGGGCTGAATAGAAACATCCTATGCAGAATTCCATATAACTGATATAGACACTCAGCCATCCATCAAGGAGGTGGAGCTAAACCCTCTCTCTATACGTGCTGGTTCCCAAAGCGCTTTTCTTCCAAATACAGCATATAACAAGGACATGGGAAAAATAACTTCACAGAAAAACACGACCTCAGCCACGTGGCCAAAGTTAACATGAACAGGGCTAAGTTGCCTTGAGAGTCTGATCCTTTGACCTAAAATGTTGAGAGGTCACCTGACCTCTGTGATCTGCTTCCACAAAACCCATAAACCCCGTCTCATCACAAGAAAAACACCAAGTAAATACTAATGTGGGACAGTCTACAAAATACACAGCAGTCCTCCTCAACTGTGTCAAGGTCACAGAAACAAGGAGAGTCTGAGAAAGAGTCAAAGCCCAGAAGAGCCTACACATACATGACAACAATATTTCATGTGCCCTGGATAGGAAGTGGAACAGAAGAAGCTAGAACTGGGGGAACCAGAATAAAAACAGAATAAAGTATCTAGACTTCAGTTAATAAAAAGGTAGCAACATGTTCATTAACTGTGACAATTCTGTAGGCAACTAAGAGAGACGAAAAAGTAAAAGTTAGATGAGAAAAATCTATTTATCAAACAGGAAATGTAGAAGAAATGGGTGATTTTGTAATAAAAATACACTAAAAATGACCCCCAAATAAGGAAAATACAGAGACCAATTAGCCACCCAGGGACCTCTTTCCCCTGCTGCTTCTCCTCTCGTTGTTTTGGGGCTCTCTCTCTCCTGGACAGAGAAGAAACAGGTACAAAGATGTCCAGCAGCTTCCCTAAGATCTGACCCTACCCAGGGAAACTGCCTGTCAGTTGAGCAAATGCCTCCTCCCTCATGTCCTCCTAGCCTGCCAAGAGAGGAAATCACCCTTCAAATGTCGAGGGTGGCCCTGATCACCACACCCACACACAGACTGTGGCCCTGCAGTCCTCTGACCTTCTGGTTGGAACAAAGATGGACCTTCGTGTTCACTGGAATCAAAGGTATGGAAGCACCTGGGCCTCCTGACAGGCAGTTTCCCATTGAGGCCTTGTGGCCTCAGGGGGACATGTGTCCACCTGGCCCATGCCCTCTGGTCTCTGGCAACCCACCAACCATGGTACCTTACAAATAGGAATGTAAAAATCCTCCACAAAATAAGAGCACCGTGGAACCCGCAGAGCATTAAATGGATAATATCATAAGCAAGTGTGTCTTCAACAGAAATTGGAGATGGTTCACAAGCAAGTGTATCTGCAAGAGCAATTTCAGGTTGGTCGACACACTGAAACCAGTCAATGAATTAGACCGCAATAAAGATGGGAGGTAAAAACACATGATCATAACAATCACTGCAGACAAGGCTGTGATCAAACTGTGTTATTTCATGTTACAAACACTCAAGAATGTAAGAATGAAACGAAGATTGTTCAATACGGAAAAAAGCAGTATGCAAAGCCACAGCAAACTTCCTGCTCAAAAGTAAAGACAAACATTTACTCCCGACCCAGAAACGAGGCCAAGAAGCTGGCCTTCACCACCGTTACTCAACAGTGTACTAGAATTTCTACCTAAGGGCTTGAGGAAGGAAGTCAAAGGCGTCCATGTGTGGATGGATCCAGTAAAACTGCGCCGAGGCACAAAACACAGATGACATCATCTTATATATAAAACTTCCTATAGCAACAGAAAATTATTGGACCTGGTAATCGAATTCAGCAAAGTTACAGGACAAAATATCAATTCACAAAAATGTGTATGTATACACGAGCAGTAAATAATCTGAAAGACTATATACAAACAATTCCATTTAAAATAATGTCAACATTACTATGTAGGAATATATTTACTCCAGAAATAAGACAGGTTTTTATCTTTGTAAAGTTGTATGTTCAAAATTAATGGAAAATAAATTACTTTTGAAAACACCATGTCAATACCATGCCAGAAAAGCAGGGAAAACCTCAAACTTTCATATGGAGGCCAAGTCTTCCCAGATTCACTTGACCCAAAGTCCATGTGTAATTTAGAGACACTGGGGGGAGATTATACTCGGAGCCACCTTCTTCTGGGCTGTGAATGACATGGATGCAGCAGAAGCAGTGGATTTTTAAATTCCAATGTTTCACACTATTCCACCAGAAAAACTATTAGAACTAATACATGAATTCAGTAAGTTCACAGAATCAACACATAGATATCAATGGCCCTGGGCTATTTCTACCTAAAGACCTGCACTCTCCCTAACTAAGGCCCTGCTGTCTCGAACGAATGGCCTGCTCTGCCACTAAGGAAGGCCCTGCACTGTCCCCAGTAAAGGCCCTGTTTGGTTTCCTAGTAAGTCCCTAAGCTGTACCTAAGACACTGAGCTATCTCTAAAAGAGTTACTGCAGTGTTCCTTACTAAGGCACTGCTATCTCCCTAACTTAGGCCCTACACAGTCTCTGCCCTGCTCTTTCTCATCTAAGTAAAGCCCTGAGCTGTCCCTGATTAAGTCCATGCTCTGGCCCTAACTAGACCTAAACGCTCCCTAACTAAACCCCTGAGCTGTCCCTAGGTCCCTACTCCCTCCTAATAAGCCCCTGGACTGCCTCTAACTAAAGCCCTGAGCTGATCCTAACAACGCCTTGTACTGTCCATAACTGAGGCCCGAGCTGTCTCTGTCTAAAGCCCTGGGCTGTCACTAAGTAGATGGATCCTAACTAAGAACCTATGCTGTGTCCAACAACGGACAAAGAACATTCCTCACGCTGTCCTCAACTTAGACCCTGCACTGTTACTAAGGTCATGCACTGTCCTTAACTCTGGCCAAGCTATTCCCCAATTAAGGTTTTTGCTGTCATAACTAAAGCCCTGACACTGGGCATTAGGCCTTGCCTTCCCTAACTAAGGACCTTATGTGTCCATATACTAGACTCATGTTTCCCTAACTGAGGACCTTCTGTGTCTTTACACTAGACTCATATCTTTCTTTACTAAGGCCCTGAATTATCTCCAACTATGGCCCTAAATCTGTCCTTAAGTAAAGTCCTACTGCTGTCCTCAACTTAGACCCTGCACTGTTCCTAAGGCCCTGCTCCATCCTAACAAGGCCCTGGATGACTCCTAACTGAGCTCCTAACACTGCCCCAAGTCCCTCTTCTATCTCCAGCAAAGGCCCTGCAGGAAAACCTAACTTAGGGGCCAGGCTGTCCCTTATATGACCTTAACTAAGGCCCTGATTATCTCCAACCAAGGCCGAGATCCTGCCCCAAACTATGTCCAACTATGGCCTTGACTCTGTCCCTATGAAAAGTCCTAATGCTGTCCTCCTCTTAGAGACCGCGCTGTTGCTAAGGTCGTGCACTGTCCTTAACTAAGGCCTAGTTATGTCCATAACTAAAGGGCACTGCCATCCAAACCTAAGGCTCTGACACTGTTTAACTCAGGCCCTGTGTTGTCCCTAATGAAGGCCCTGAGCTTCTGTGACTAAGACTCTTAACTGTCCTCATCTAATACCCTTATATGTCCTTAACTAAGGCCTTAATTACATCCACATAAGGCCCAGATCCTGCCCCTAAGGCCCTGTGCTGTGTCCAACTTGGTCTTGACTGTGCCCCTGAGAAAAGTCCTACCGCCATCCTTATCTTAGCCACTGCACTGTCCCTAAGGCTGCACACCATCCTTGACTGAAGCCCAGTTATGTCCATAACTAAGGCCACTGCTGTCCACACCCAAGGCCCTGGCAGTGTGCCTGACGAAGGCCCAGGGCTGTCCCTAATGAAGACACTGGCACAGTCCTTAACGAAGGCCCTACACTGTCCCTAAACATAGTTCTGCCCTGTGCCAGGCACCGTTCCTGGCTAAAGCCCTACACTGCCCCTATTTGAGACCGTTCTGTGTCCATCACTAAGTCCCTGAGTTACCTCGAACAAAGACCCTATGCTATGTCAAACTATGGCCTTGACTTTGTCCCTAAGAAAAGTCCTAGTGCTGTCATGAACTTAGACCCTCTACTCTTCCTGAAGTCATGCACTGTCCTTAACAAAGGCCCAGTTATGTCTCTAACTAAAGCACTGTGCTGTGTCCAACGCTGTCCCTAAGGAAAGTCTTCCTGTTGTCCTCCACTTAGACCCTGCACTCTTCCTAATGCCCAGTCATGCCCCCAACTAAGGCCCTTTCTGTCTACACCTAAGGCTCTGACACTCTTCCTAACTCAGTCCCTGCACTGTCCCTACCTGTGGCCATGCACTGTCCATGAGACCTTTATGTGTCCTTAATGAAGACCGAGATTTTCTCTCCTAAGGAATTGAGTTCTCACCAACGGTGGCCCTGACTCTGTCTCTAAGTCAAGTGCTAATGCTGTCCCTAACACAGGCCCTGTACTCTCCCTAAGGCTCTGAATTGTCCCTAACTAAGGCCCCGGCCTATCCCGAAATGAGGCCCTGACAATGTCCCTACTGAAGTCACGAAGCTATCTTCATCCAAGTCCCCAACACCATGCCTAAGAAATGCCCTGCTTGTCCTTAACCAAGACCCTACACTGTCCTTCACCATAACCTGGAGCCTTCCCCAGCCAAAATCTGACCTCTTCCTGTAACTAGGGCACTGGGCTCTCCCTAACTACCATCTGAGCTTCTTCTAACTAAATCCTTGGCTCTCCCCAGAACTGAGATGCTGTGATGTCCCTAAATAAGGCCCTGGGCTCTCCCTAAAAGAGGCCATGCACTGTCCCCAGTCAATCTCCAACGAAGGCCCTGACGAGGTGCCTAACTTGGGTCCTGTGCTGTCCCTATATAAGCCTTGCCCTGTCCCTAACTAAGAACTTACCCTTCATTATCAGCCTGAGCTCTCTCCAAATGAGGCCCTGTTTGCCGACCTAAGGCTCTGTGCTGTGCCTAAATAAGGTCCTGGCATGGCCCTACCTAAGGCCTTGCACTAACTCTGACTCGTGCTCTGAGCTGTCTCTAATTAAGGCCCTGAGTGTTTACCTAATTTAGGCCTGGCCTTGCCCTTATCTAAAGCCCTAAGCTCTCTCCAACTAGACCTCCACTCGTTACATTAAAGGCCCTGACTCTCCCCCAAGGAAGCCCCGGTTGTTGTCCCGAATGAGGAATGTTGCCCTCACTGAGTGGAGGCAAACTGGGCCGCTGGGGCAGAGGCACCACGTACACAAACACAAGGCTCTGGGCCCCTCCTTGAGGTTCCATCCATCCATCCATTTCCAATCACTTTCTGAGCCTGGTGAGGCAGCCAGGGAGAGGCAGTGGGAGCGGCTCTGCTGCCTTTCTGGGGCCCTCTGGCGGACATGCACCCTAACAGCAACCCTCAGCCCTTCCTCGGCTTCCCAGGGCAGAAGCCTGGTCTGCACTGGCCTGGCGCACGGGCCAGCATGATTTCCTGACTCCTCTCCCTGGCAGGACACAGAAATGCACAATGGGCGGGGGTGTGACTATCTCAAAGTCGACCAGGGCACTCACCCCACAGGACACCATCCCACTCCCTGAAAACAGACACCCTGCTTGTTAGGTCAGCACAGCCAGTTGTCGATCAGTCAGCACCCCTCCGCCCTGGCATCTGGCTTGAGATCCAGGACCTCCCATGAGTTAGTCACTTTTACCTGGATTTGGGTAAGTTCCTTGGCAAACTTGTCCAGCAGAGGAGGAAGATGCTCCGGTGTAGCAGGAAAGAGAAGGATGTGCGAATCCTGGAGCGAAAGCACAGTGATGAGCACGGCCCGGCCACCAATACACCATCGCAGGGACACACTGCATTCACCACCCAAAGGCCGGCTTTCCGGAAGCCACACTCCCTGCCAGGCTGGTTCTGGAAAACAACATGTCCCACATTCAGGCCTGCTGTTTCTGGGTCCAGAGCTCTGCCTCCAAAGAAGGAAAGGATACTCAGACCCCAGAGAGCCTGTCAAGCTCTCTGATCTTTGGGCCACCCGACCAGACAGGAATTGAATTAGACATGTGATGGTAGACCTATGTCCCCTCACTGAGTTGAGGCAAATTGGGCTACAGGATCAGAGGCGCCATGTACACAACCAAGGCTCTGGCCACCTCCTTGAGGTTCCATCCATCCATCTCCTGCCATGTATCTGAGCCTGGAGATGCAGGAGAGGAGATGCAGAGGAAGCTGCTCTGCTTGCACTTTGGTGCCATCTGGCGGACATGCGCCCTAACAGCAACCCTCCACTCCTCTGCAGGACCTTTTTTGGCACTGGTCTTGTGCACCCGCCAGCGTGATTTCCTGGCTCCTCTCCCTCAATGAGCCCTGAAATGCCTGATGGGCAGCCATGATTTTCTTACTCCTCTCCTTCTCAGGGCGTGAAATCCATACAGCCTGGGGTTTGACGATCTCAGATTTGGCTTGGGCATCTACCATTTCTGATGGCAATCACTCTTTTAAATCAGGTGTGTCAACACTCCTGTTTGGCAGTAAAACCTCTGGATGCCTGAGTGCCCTAGAAGTGCCCTAGGAGCTCCTACGGATAGTACCCTGGGAGCAAGACAGATTTCTGTTTCAAGTTGTTATTGCCTGTAATGCTCCCATTGCCATCATCTGGATGTGGAGCTATGGTGACAGTTTCCCTTGAGTTCCTATGACTCTTTCTTTTTTTTAAGGCCACAGCTGTGTCATTTGTACATTCTTTGGCTAGGGGTTGAATTGGATCTTCAGCTGAACCTGACATAGTGTCTGAGAGGACGCAGGTTCAATCCCTGGCCTCGTTCAGTGGGTCAAGTATCCAGCTTTGATGTGACTTGTGGCATAGGTAACAGATGCAGCTCGGACCCGGTGTTGCGATGGCTGTGACACAGGCCAGCAGCTGCATCTCTGATTCAACCCCTAGCCTGGGAACTTCCATATGCCACAGGTGCAACTATAAAAAGAAAAAAACAAATTCTTCGTACGAAGTTATTTTTCTTGCTAATAAATTTACAACAGATGTAACAAGATCTTATTTAACTTCTACAAAGCCTAGGTACAATAAAGTATTATACTTAATGTTGGCGTTCTCTCTGTGGCTCAGTGAGTTAAGAACCTGACTAGTATCCTTGAGGATGCAAGTTCCTCCCCTGGCCTTGCTCAGTGGGTTAAGGACTCACCATTGCTGTGGCTATGATTTGACCCCTAGCCTGGGTACATCCATATGCCACACCTGCAGCACCCCCCCCCCAAAAAAAGAAGTATGCTTAATCTTGATGGCTTTAAAGACATGTATATATTAATTACAGCAACAAATTTTAATAGCAGGTATTACTTTAATACCAAATATTTCCCGGTTCACATAAACCCAAAATTAATTCTGGCCTGTTATCATCAGTATTTTTGAGCATTTATATAAGCACTTAATTTTTAAGCCAATCAAGTAAAGCTCATTGAAAAATTAATTTGGATAATACCATCCAACCTAGCATCTCAGAAAACCAGTCTGAAACTTTAGTCACTACTTTGGAGGCATAAGCGTTCTCCTGATTTACTTTCTGTATTTGGGCTTTCATCTGATGAAGCAAAGCCCTGATATCTCCAAATCATATGGTATGAAAGCACAGCATTCTGAGTGAAAGATGTGCAGGTTCCTCCTTGAGAGGCAGTGAGGACATCTGGGGACATGCTATTTTGTAGGATTGCCTTTCTCATCAGGGAGACCTCAGTATTTAACAAGGCAGTGCTTCTCTGGCTATCTTTTAAGGCTTGTGGGGTGAACCTAGCCAGAGCTTCTCAATGGAGAGTGACACTCTCCAGGCCTATGTTGGGAACAAAGAAATTGATCAAGCAATCATACACTCTGAAAACCGACTGAGTGCATCTGGTAGAGAGATGTGGGAGGTTGGCAATTTGGCAAATTGCAGAGTTTTTGTTTATGTCCTTGGGCTCAAGGGAAACCCAGGGTGCATCTGCCAATCCACCCCGGAGGGAGCCAGGGCCACAAGTTTGTTCCACAACTCCAGCAGATCTCATTAGGGGCCCTCCAATAGACTTCAGGTCTCCCTACTCACTCGGTGGCAAAAAAAGTCACTATTTTTTATCATAATTAGATTGAGACATTGTTCCCGGGGTGTCCACCTGAGGAACTGGGTAGAATTGGTCCAATTAGATAGAATATGGTTCCTCTGTTCCCCATTTAGGGGTGCCTTGTCACTTAATCTCTCAAATTCTGGGATGAGCCAGGAAAGGCCATCCACACCTGGTTGAATCCTTCTAAGGCACAGTGGGCGTTCTGGACAAATTTTGGTCCCTTTGCTTCTAAATTTTAGGTAAACATCGTATTAGATGGTATAATATTTTTTTTTTCGTCTTTTTGCCATTTCTTGGGCCGCTCCCATGTCATATGGAGATTCTCAGGCTAGGGGTTGAATTGGAGCTATAACCACCGGCCCATGCCAGAGCCACAGCAATGCAGGATCCGAGCCGCATGTGCAACCTACACCACAGCTCACGGCAACACTGGATCTTTAATCCACTGAGCAAGGCCGGGGATCAAACCCTCAACCTCACGGTTCCTAGTCAGATTCGTTAACCACTGAGCCATGACGGGAATTCCAAGATTAAGAGAAAATAAGGGAGTTCCCGTCGTGGCGCAGTGGTTAACGAATCCGACTAGGAACCATGAGGTTGAGGGTTCGGTCCCCGCCCTTGCTCAGTGGGTTAACGATCCGGTGTTGCCATGAGCTGTGGTGTAGATTGCAGACGCGGCTCAGATCCCGCGTTGCTGTGGCTCTGGCGTAGGCTGGCGGCTACAGCTCCGATTCGACCCCTAGCCTGGGAACCTCCATATGCCGCGGGAGCGGCCCAAAGAAATAGCAAAAAGACCAAAAAAAAAAAAAGAGAGAGAGAGAGAGAGAAAATAAGATATTATGGCCTGGTTCCTTTAAAGTGTTATTAATAGACCTTCATGGGTAATACTTTTCCCAAAGTTAGAAGAGATCGCAAAAGAAAATACAGATCACTTAAAGGCAAAGAACTCCACATAACCTGTTGTCAAAAGTAGCATTCCAAGATGACTTTGTTCTCTAGGCAGAGAGAGAAAAGCCAAATTCAAGTTTTGCACCAGCTTGCTTTCAAAATTAATTTACAGTTAAATTTAGTCTAAACTTTGTTGGTTCCAACCATGCCCAAAACTCTTTTCTCAGTGTCCACTTCCCACACGTCCTGCATCACTTTCTGTATCCATATTGGTCTGTCCCTTATTTTTCCATCCAGAGCAACAAACTACAAACAATGCTCCTTTTTCCCTTGATAAAGTGCAATTCCCTTCCTCATTCCTTCTTCAAAGAAACACACATGTGCTACTTTTCTAAAGCAGTGATGGACTGTCTTTTATCATTTCTAAAACATGTTTTCCTTACAGAGAACATCTCGGGGTGACACTGAACACAGTGATAGTCCTAAACACCTTTAGTTTCTGTTTGTAGTTGGTGTCTCAGTATCTCACTTGACTTGTATGAAACCTAGGCACAATAAGGAATTATACTGAATGCTGATAAGTCTAAAGACATGTCTCTATTAGTTAATTAACAAACTTTAGCTTTAATGCTAGATATTAATTTAATACTGAATATTTCTCAGTTCATGTGAACCTAAACGTTATTCCGGCCAGTTACCTTCTGAGAATTTATGTAAGCGCTTTGTTTCCTTTGAGCCAGTTAGGCAGGGCTCCTTTGCATTTAATTTCTGACGACGTCATTCCAAAGGTGAGACAGGTGATGCACATACACACGGACACAGAGATCTCACAGCTTCCTCTTCTAAGCTTAGTCACGAGTCAGGTATTACAAATAAAACTCACTAGCTTAAAAATAAGTTTTGAAGGCTTTTCCCAATTTTCCCTTTTCAGTCTCAGGAATTAGAGATGGTCTAGACAGGTGTTCCTGAGAGCCCAGGTCAAGGCAAATGCAAGAAAAGCAGGTTCTCCTAGAAGGACTTCTCTCAAGTTCAGAATCCTGAAAAGAGATTTTCTCAAGCTTGATTTTTTTTAATTGCACATGCAAAAACCAACTTTCTCTGGACTCTAAACAATAATGTGGCCATACAGTTAAAACGTTTTTTTTTCTTCTTAGTCTTAGCCTCTTTACAGCCAGACAGAATTCTGGACAGGGCTCTGCGGTGGAACAGAACCAGACCTTCCTCTTTCACTCGGCAGAATGGCCGTCACAACGTCAACACAGAACATAAAGCACAAATCCCACAAGCATGGGCTTCCTCATCAGACACTCCCTTACTTGCAAGACTGTAGCCTCTCAGAAGACCTGCAGAGACAGAGACCCTTCGGATCCGAGTCCTAATGAACGGAGGAATTGGACATGTCTCGGGTCTTCGAAGGTCTTAAAGGGACGGAACGAGGGCAGCTCGTGAGAAGGGACGTGGAAAAACTCAGAAAATCTCTTGTCCCTTACCCGGTCGGGGCACTCTGGCCAGTCACCCTCCTCAGGAGAAGACCAGGGACCAGAGGGTCCCAGTCGTAGCCACTGGGTCGGGTCCATCAGCGGGTGAGCTGGTGCCCAAGTCCCCAAGTGGTCGGGATGTCAGTCAAGACGCAGAAGGGACATCCGCCAGGGTCAAGAACCCTGAAAAGACTTCTTTCCAAGCTAGCTTCCTCTAATAACTGCATCTGCAATAAAAGAGCCCATTCTGACTGATTCTTAGGGCAAAAGTCCTCCTTTACTACTTTTTTAACTAGATACTTGCAAGTGTAAGTTTTGTACGTACACACAAAAATCTGGCTGAGGTGTTAGTGGGAGGCTGGCTTTCCGATGCTCCTCGTTTTTCTGCTTGAGACTCCGTTTCCCATTTTAAAGTTGAATTTGTCAGCGATAACGTTTACCCATGACATTGTGTGGTGGGCCAGTGTGCTGCTCGAGAGCTTCATTCTGAAACTGACAGCACGAATGGCCTGAACCTAGAACACAGATTGGGACTTGAACCCGCGTGCTTGAACTCAAACCCAGCCGAAACCCAGACTGGGACTTAAATCCATGTGCCGGGACTTGAACCCAGCCAAAATCCATGTTGGGACTTGAACCCATGTTCTGGGACTCAAACCCAGCCTAAAGCCAGATTGGGACTTAATCCGCGGTTTTAAATTAGAATTACTCACCCTGTGCCTGGACTCACTGAGGTTCAGATTCTCTATGCCTCTGCTCAGAAGGAATTCAGTGAGAGACAAAGTGATAGGCAAGAAGCAGAGTTATTGCGATAGGATGTTTGTGAGAGATGCAAGCGGGAAACAAAGGAAGCTCTGCTCCAAGGATCCAGGGGTCCGCAGTTTTCCCTTCCAAGGGAAGTGGGGGTTGGAAAGGCCCGCCTCTTCCTTTCTGGGAGGAGTAGCTCCTCCTTAATATCCGGTAAAGTGTGCATTCAAATCAGCTGAAGGGCGGTCCTCAAACTCTTGCCCTCGGTCTGAATCTGAATGCAGGGCTCATCCCATCCCCCATCCAATGACCTGAGGCAATTCTCACGCCTCCACCAATCAAGTAAGACTTTCTTGAACTTACAGAGGTCTCCCAAAATCCCCCAGGTTTCCCTCTTTAGCGATGATCCCCTACTAGGACTTCTCGACCACCTGTGCCTACTCTAGCCCTGGCAATTCCTCTAGGTTTTAGCTCGGCATTGCTTCAGCTCTCTCTCACGTGTCTCTCGGGTCTCCCAGTGGCATCCAGGACAACACAGGTGCTCGGATCACTGAATGGCTAGTTCTTACTCACATCCCTGGTTGAGCAGGTGGTAATTAATGAGTGGGTTTCCCTATGGGACCACTGCATGGTGTGGGGGCTCGGCCTCCACCACCACCGTTAAATGTCTCAGTCACCAACCGGGAGGAGCCCTGTCCCTTTTCTTCACAGCACACGCTCTCAAGTAACACCTTCACCTTTACCCCGACACATTATATCAAGGGAGACAAACTGAGGAAAAGCGTCAGATCAGCCTGTTTTGAACCAGTTAGTCCAGAACACTCAGTCTCTTTCCTAGGCACTCTCAGATGGACATACAAAGAATATTGGGGGGGTCTGTCATGTAGACAAAGGGACCACCATGTGTCTGACCTTGGCCTAACAACCCTGTGGGGACTCAGGAAGCCCCACCACACACCATGTTGTCAGCAGAGCCCAGCCTGGAGCCAGGCCCATGTAGCCTGGACACTCCCACGAGACTCAAAGTGACCTCTGGAGCCAGGAACAGAGGTCCAGCCTCTCTGTGGGCAGGTAAACCTGCACCACATGCCCAGGTGCAATGCCCTTTCCATGAGGTCAGCACAGGCACAGAGGGGCCACCAGGTGCCTGCCAGTGTGTCTCATCCAGCGACCACTGACCACACTCTCCTGCTCTGCTCACAAGAGCAAGGCCAATGAGGGGACAACAGGGGGTGGGAACAAATTCAGGCCAAGGTTGGGCCAGGTGAGAAAGGGCCCAAAGAGTGAGAACGTGGCTGCCAAGGGAATTCCTGGCCCGACTTCTTATCAGGTAACTTACAGGGTGAGAGCAGGAACAGATGGATGACTGGAAGCATTTGCCTGCTTTGACCTGCATGGCCGAGGGGTCACGGGAAGAATTTATAGTGAACATGGGGCAGCGGTACTTGCAAACAGGACGTGTTATGTCACGGTTCATGAATAGGGCACCAGGCTCATGGGTGCCAGGAACACATCGGTGTTCACTGTCTGGGGACTAAGAGCGTAGAGGCCCCCAGGTCCTAATAACTATTAAACGATCTATTAACTAGAAGGGCCTTGAGGACAGAGAAGCAAATGACCACACAGCACAGTCCTGGGTGGGGTCCGTGCACAGACAGGAGCAGCTGGAGGGGCCCAGGGTGCATCAGTTATGCTGACAGCCTCACAGGAGGGAGAAAGGGCTGCAGGAGACGCAGGTGGGTCCCGCAGATGCCATAGCAAAGTGGGCAGGTGGTGGGCAGGCCTTGCTCCTCGAGCAGGACAGGGGCCATGGCCCTAAAAAGATGACCTCACACGTGCTGGTAGTGACCCAGCTGTGCACAGGGGACATACCTGTGTCCAGGTCTATGTGCTGCTTCTTTGGGGCTAGACTGCTCAGACCTCGGCGTGACCTCCATGTGACCTTTGCATGACCTCTGCATGACCTCTACAGGCTGGCCTGAGCTGGAGCATCGTGTCCAGGGTCTTAGGCAGGTCACATCCCCAGGGTGCAGGGAGGACCCCCAGGAGAACTTGGAAGCCACTTCTGGGGGGGAGGGCTCGACTCCACCCACTGAGGGAGGGTAAACAGGGTGGGGGGTGTCCACAGGGACGGGCAGTGTTATCAGCTCACCTCAGAAAATTCCTTCCATGGCTCCGGGTGTTATGGTAAAAATCATGTTTCTACCGTGTGTGTTTTCCAGTAACAGGAGGTGTTCCCGCCCTACTCTGTAGCCGTGCCCGTGTTCCCGCAGCTCCCATGGACTGACTGCAGGGCCGTCTGATTCACCCGGCAGGTCCCAGCCTCGGGGTGAAAGGAATCAGGACACGGCCCCCGGCGTCCAGGGCCAAAGTCAGTCAGTCAGCCTGTGCAGAGCCCCCGCCCCACGGGGCTGGTCACAGCGCGATGATAGAGCTGGCCTCGCCCCTGGTGGCTTCTGTCCTGCGCTGCTGGGCACACATCAACGTGCAGGCTGAACGGCGCACCTGCCTCTGGACTGTCCTGGTGAGGGTTGTTCATGCCCTCGTTTACACTCCACAACCCCCCATGTTGCCACCCAGGTACCACCTGGACAAGCAGACGGGGGTCTCTGTGCAGAAGTGGGAATTCCCTGCTTCTGTGTCAAGTTGTCGATGTGACAAACCACAGGAACCCAAGGGCAGACTGTTCAGAGACCAGAGAAGGAGGAGGGAACAAAACTGAGGGTGGGGCTGGGGGCTGCCAGGATGGACACCACGGGGCTGTGGGAGCTGTGGGGGAGACAGGGTTACATCCATATAGGTCAGGGCCCAGATGGGAGGACATCCACTTAGGTCAGGGCCCAGGTGGGGGGACATGCAGAGTGAGGTCAGGGCCCAGGTGGGGGGTGAGGGGTGATGCAGCTTCCCCTGACTCTCCACTCCAGGCCCTCTGCCTCATGGGCACCCCTCACCTTTACCTGGGTCCCCTCTCCACCATGTGATCCTCTCTTGGGAGGAGGACATCATGTGTGTTTGTCTAGACCCCCCAATAGGACACTGGAATGTCCCTGAAGCTGCATTCTCCTCCCTAAGGTTGATCCATCATCAGAATGGGATGTACAGGTTGTCACATCGATTTGAACCCATAACAGTTACTCTCATTCCTTGATGGAATATTACTCAGCCATGAAAAGTAATGAAGTTCCAACACCTGCTTAAGAACCGGATGAACCCTGACGACAGGATGCTCAGTGAGAGAAGCCAGCCACAAAAGTCACATTTTCTTTTTAAAAGAAAATGTTTATTACAGTTGATTTACAATGTTCTGCCAATTGTTACTGCACAGCAAAGTGAAAAATTCACATTTTCTTGATTCCATTTAATATGAGCCATCCAGAGCAGACAAATCCATTGAGAACCCAGAGCCAGAGCTCCTTGGGCACCTGCCTGCTTTCGGGGTGGGGGGGTGGTGACAACACTGAGAGTGATTAACGGGACAGGATCTCCTCCAAGGGGATGAGGATGTGCTGGAACCAGATAGAGGTGGTGCTGGCACAACACTGGGAACGTGCTAAATGCCCCCAAATTGTTCTCTTTAACACAAAACAATTTTTAACAATAAAAAACCCACATCAAGGTTTGGGGTTGTTGGTGGGTTTGTTTTGTTTTGTTTTGTTTTTGCTTTTTTAGGCCACACCTGTGGTATATACAAGCTCCCAGACTAGGGGGCCAGCCTACACCACAGCCATAGCAATGTCAACTGCAGGTGGAAACAGGCAGGTGCCCAAGGAGCTCTGGCTCTGGGTTCCCCAATTGAGTGGCTTCTGTGCCCCAACCTCTCCCTGTGATCCCCCCACTCTGCACACCTGGGGGCCAGGCTCTCAGAACCCTGAATGCACTCCACCCGGACTGTGCGGGACCGTCCTGCCCCGGCTTCCAGGGCAGCCACTCCTGAGGAGACCGGGATGCTGGCATCAGGCCACATCTGGTCTGTCCTCGCTGGAGCCTAGGCTGCACTGTGAAAATCTCCTGGCTGATGCCTGGGTCCTGACCATCATGTGGCCTGAGAAATTGGGAACACTTTTGTTTTGCATGGTGAAATGTTTAGTGACAGAGAGACTGCAGTTGCCTGAAGAGGGTGAGGTGTAGAGCCCAATGTGGATTTATTCACCAAGAAATGGACATCCTACTTCCCACAGGAGGCTGAGCCCCTGTCCAAAGATGAGAGACTCCACATGGGTGACATGTGCCTCCCAGGGGAGCAGCCCTAAGCTAGTTTAAACCTGACCAAGTTCTGTGTACACAGTAGATTTAGACCTCTCCATGTGCTGTCTACACTGAGTGTGTTTAGACCTGACCATGTGCTGTCTACACTGAGTGTGTTTAGACCTGACCATGTGCTGTCTACAGTGAGAACACTTAGACTCGACAGGTTCTGCCCACACTAGGATGTGGGGGCCTGGGTGGAGACCCAGCCTCAGTCTTGGACCTTCAAGGGCACTTGGGGAGCTGAGGCACACCCGGCCGCAGTCCTTGGAGCTTCAGGGGGATGTGGGGACCTGAGGAAGACCTAAATCTTCCTCATCTGTGCGTTAGCAGCTTCAGTGTCATTGATGGCCTGCGGTTTTTAGGGAGGAGTGACTGATTTCATGTATCATTTAAAGGACTGGCAATGCGGATGGGCAGTTAAGATTAGAACAGTGGGAGTTCCCACTGTGGTGAAACGGGATCAGCAGCGTCTCTGGAGCAATGGGAAGCGGTTTCCATCCCCAGCCCAGCACAGTGGGTTAAGAACCCAGCATTGCCACAGCTGCAGCATAGGTTGCATCTGCAGCTCAGATCTGATCCCTTGCCTGGGAACTCCATGTGCTGCAGTGTGGCCAGAAGAAGAAGAAAAAAAAATGGGTTCCAGATCATGATGTAGGCCATAGAAGGTGTCATGAATTTCCTCTCGCTGTAACAGGAAGCCAGTAAGGTATTTAAGAGCCAGAGTCACATGATTAGATTGACTTGAGGGGCAGACATAGGCACAATCGTGATATATCTGTGAAATGTAAGAATTCTGCCCTGACCTGAATAGAAGACAGCCACTACAAAAATCACGAAAAATGGGGTCATGGTAGATAATGCCACCCAGAAATGGGTTTAGACGTCATGTAATTTTTTTAAAAGTTTAGAACAGCAGCTGGTAAATGTTCAGACTGTCCTACGTATGCATCTAGTGTATGTGTATGAATCAGTTTCATTGTCAATATTAGTAAAATAATATAAAAGACGAGAGAACTTATCCAACCATGGTTACTAATATGTGATCATGAAAACGTATAAGTCCTTCCATGATGGGTGATATCGCCTCTTAAGAGCCTACCTGAAATGGATATGCCTGGTGATATACAGGATTTCTGCCTATGGTTTGACTTTGACAAAGCAACACAATTTTTACCTGATACCTCACTTACTGAGAAAGACAAAATGGTTACGGTGCTGGCTTGACACCAACGGACAAGGATTGGATTCCTTCCTTATTTCAAATGTACATGGGTAGCCTCTGCAAACACAGCACATGGAGGAGGCATCGTGTAACCATTCTAAGTTAGTAACCATTTCTCCATTAATAGTGTAGTTTCAGTTGCTGAGACTTCTCATCTGGATGCAAATGCTTCTGAGATGATGACGATAATTAGCATCCCTGCTGTTACTGAGTGAATGAGCCTATAGATAAAGTATTTCACGTTGTGTGTGCATCAGGGTAGTGGGAGTAATGTGGTGACATCCCTGAAAAACAAAGCGCTGAGGGAAGAAGTCATATTTACTACTACAAATGAAACTGCAAAGTGAATTTTTGCTCACGTTAAGTGTAAATCTGAGAATAGAGGAAATCAGTGTACACAGCCTCCTATAACAGTGCAGGCTGCTCCTGTTGACATTACGTAATGGAAGTGCACTGCTACAGAGTGTGTACCATGGAGGACAGTGTCCAGGGATGAACTGAATAAGATGCTTCCTGTAAAACCACCTGCTGTAAAAGGAAGAATAAAGCCTAAAGCTCACAATAGGTGGGATATCATATTATACTACCTCAATGAAGAGTTGCTAATCAGCTAAATGCTGTTACTCCTGTAGGAATAACAATAATTTTTACCAGAATCTGGGTTCTTGTTCCAGAGCCAAAATATGAACTTCACAAACACATACAGGCAGCAAGCAAGCAGAAAGTCTTTATTTCAGGAAAGCAAATAGCCCCCAGCACAGACACTGGGAGGGGGAGGAAGATTCCCCTTCTCTAATCTCTATGGAGGTTTTCTCTCTTAAAGACAGAGGAACCAACGTGGGGTCCTACCGTAGTTCTTTTTCACGTTGGCCTTGCCCACTTTACCTATATCAGGCCTTGTCCAACAGGGACTTCAGAGTCAGGGTGTGCTCCATAAGTTTTATGGTACATTTACTCTTCTTTCCCCTGGACTTAGAGTCGCCACTCTTCACATTCTTTTGATCACAGTCAGATGTATAGTTCAGGGGTTAATTCCCACCCTGACCTAAAACAAATGTACTTTCAATAGTTATCTTCCTACAAGCAAGGCCTGTTTGTCTTGATTAGTTTTTACAAATCTTAAACCATGGACATTAATCAGGGAATCTATCGAAGCCCATGTTCCTACACTACCTGAATTATGATTCCGCCTCATAATTATAGCAGCTGATGTAAAGTAAGCTCATGGGTCCACATCTATCCATACGGTTAATGTATGATGGCCCCAGAAGTTAAATCCTAAAAAGCCAGTGGACGTGATTCATACTATTCCCATGTATCTGAAAAGCACTTTTTGTCCTAAATAGCATGTAATGATATGTGAGATAATTCCAAACCCTGGCAGGCTATGAGTACAGACTTCAGTAGTGACCAAAAAATCAAATTAGGTGTTGGTATAGAATTGGGTTTCCTCCTGCAGGGTCAAAGAAAGTAGTATTTAGATTTTTGACCTAACATTATGGTCATTCTGGCTGCTAGTGTTGCCAGAACTTGGCCGCTGCTCACCAGTGCTGAATATAAATGCAGAGACAGAGTTTTGGGTGAAGGAGAAAAAATATCTTTACTGCTTTGCCAGGCAAAGGAGGGTCACAGCAGGCTAAGGCCTTAAAGAATGTGCCCACCCCCACCCCACCCCACTCCAGGAGCGATTGGGAGGTGGTTTTATAGTTTTAGGAGGGAAAAATAGGGCTGCAGATAAGGATCAGAGTAGAGGTAAGCTTGCATTGTTTTCAAAGCTGGTGTTCAATGGGCTTCCTTCTGGAATAAAGAATGTTTCATTAACACCTTCCATGTGTTGGGGGTTCTAGTTTATTGTTTTCCATATTCCTTGAGGAGGGACCAAGACCCTGCCCCAAAGCTGCACTATTGTTTCTTCTTTTTTTTTTTGTCTTTTTGCTATTTCTTGGGCCGCTCCCATGTCGTACGGAGGTTCCCAGGCTAGGGGGTCTAATCGGAGCTGTAGCCACTGGCCTACGCCAGAGCCACAGCAACGCGGAATCCAAGCCGTGTCTGCAACCTACACCACAGCTCACGGCAATGCCAGATCGTTAACCCACTGAGCAAGGGCAGGGACCGAACCCGCAACCTCATGGTTCCTAGTAGGATTTGTTAACCACTGCGCCACGATGGAACTACTGCACTATTGTTTCTTGATTGCTCCTCTCTGATCTCTGCATCCCCTCCCTTCCCTGTTTAGCAACTGTTTTAACCTGCCCTTTGGAACTCAGGGAAGGTCATGGAGGCTGAAGTCTATTCCCTAAAACCAAGCAGTGGAGGGCCCGGAAAAGCTTGTGTGCCTAGGACCCTGCAGGGCACTGGCTTGGTCACACTAGGACTGAGAATGATAATTATAGTGATACGGCTTTGACTGGGGCTGGTCAAACAATCATGTTTGGTATTGGAATAATGGCTGGTGGTTTTATATTAAAGACTGCAGTCATAAAAGTAATAGCAGCAAGATTTGAGGAAACATCTGCTAAAATTAAGGAGAAAATGGTTAGGTCGACAGAGGTTTCTGCATGTGCCAGATTGCCAGCTAGAGGTGGATGTATGCTTCCACTGGTACCAGAACTGGCTCTACTAGTGATGACACAAGTAGCAGTAAGAATGAGGGGGGATGTAGTCAAAAGCTTATATTATGTATGTGGGGAATGCGACATCAGGTGACCCAGTTATTAGTGGAACAGGACGATTCCAAACCTTCCAATCATAATAGGCACAACTATAAAGAAAATTGTTACAAAAATGCAGGGGCTGCCAGGACTGCATTACAGATTTGCTCATCTCCAGAAGGCTCCAGATCAGTCCAGCTCAGCATGGATTCCTGGACTTCAGGTGTTGCTTACTGTTCCAGCTCAGGCACCAAATAGTAAATACAAAGTGCTGATATCTTTGTGATGTGTTGAAAATAATCAGCAGTGTATGGACACAGGTAAAATGGCTGAGCAAGCATTAGAGTATAAATCTAAAGAAAGAGATGGAGCCCTCTTTTTGCCAAACCCTGTGATGAATCAACCAATTGAATTGCAAATTCAAAGAAGCAGCTTCAATTCTACAGCTGCTTTTCCAGACTTTTATTTCTCTTGAAGGTGAGAGAAGTAGATTATAGCCAATTGACTAGAATATTTACCTGTTAACCTAAAATTTCCTAGATCAGAAGCCCATCTTAAAGAGTGTGATTTGCATTCAATTGATGTAGGCGGGACTCTTGCAATCCTTATTTTCAGGAATTAAATAAATTATATTTGCTTAGGGTTTTCAAAACTCTTGGTCAAAACAAACCTAAATTCCCAGTCCAGCACTGATAGAATGGGTGTTAATTGTAGTAATAGAGGGAGTTCCCATTGTGGCTTTCTGGGTCAAGAATCCAGCTAGTATCCATTAGGATGCAGGTTTATTCCTGGCCTTACTCAGAGGGTTAAGGATCAAGCATTGCTGTGAGCTGCGATGTAGGTCACAGAGGCATCTCTGATCTGGTGTTGTGGCTGTGATGTAGGCTGGCAGCTACAGCTCTGATTCAGCCCCTAGCCTGGAAACGTCCATATGCCATAGGTGTGGCCCAGAAAAGATAAATAAATAAATAAATGACATAATTGTAATAATAGAGTTGATGTCATGATTGGTAATCAAGGAAGGTTATTTGTTTTGTGATGAGGCCTGCTCATTAACCCAGGTCCTGAAGTCAGCAGTACCACAGAAATAAGAAGAAAGAGACACAGAAATAGAGTGGGGATCAGGGGGCTGCTGCCTTCAAGAGGCAATAGTAACCCTCTGAGCCAATTCATGGTTTTTATTTACTATTTTCTACTTCCTTGTACGTGCAGGGGATACATCAGTATTTTACTTCAAACAGATTGGAAGCAATATGTGCTAGGACAGCCATTCCTAAGCACATAAAGTAATCATAAATGTTTTAGCCCTCCCAGGCTGTAATTTGCTGTTTGCTTCAAGCCATCTATGGCCTCTCCCAAAAATCCCCCAAGGCTCCAGTCCTGGGAGTGTCAAAGCTGATGGTTTTCCATCAGCACCATCAATACTTCAGCAGTCTTGTTTTCAAGATGCCATTCTTTGATGATGTTCTCATTTGCTTTGCCTCAAGGGTCATGAGACTGACCTCTACGGCCACTCTATGGCACCAGCCTTTTCTTTCCATTCTGTGTCACCGTCACATATTCCTGCCTCCAACAGTTTGGTATGTGCAAATTGTCGTTGTGTCTTTATGTTTATTGGAGGGAATATGGTGATGTGGAGAATGACGGCCACAAGCAGAAATACATGCTGAGTGGTGCTCTGATGGCTGCTAGAGTGATGATACTAGAATGGTGTAGTCATTTTTGTTATTTCTGGAAACAATTACGCACTTGGGTAAAGACTCTGATGGTGGTGGGAGACCTCCAATTGGTGCTCCTGTGGTGAGAAGGGCTGTGGTGGGAGGTGCGTGTTTTTAAGTGTGTGATGATGATGCTGTTGTGGCACCTGAGCCGGACATCGGTAGTAAGGAGACAGTGTTACGATGATATCAATCAGTGCATTGAGGATTGTGACGGCTGGATTGTGCATTGTAATAGCTGTATTCATGCTTTGTAGGCACTTGGCGCACAGACCATAATTTCTGTAGTTGATCCTGGTTGAATCCCCTGCAGCCTCCAGTTGTGATTCATGATAGAGCTGACTGATAGTATGTTTAGGTCTGAGGCAGGAGATAGAGAGGCTCCAGGGTAGACATTTACCACTAACCTCTTGTTTTCATTTCCTGAGGCGGGAGAAAGGTGGGCTCTGGGATAAATATTTACAAGCAGTCACCTGTCTGTACTTCGGATAGAAATAACAATGGGGGAGTTCCCATCATGGTGCAGTGGTTAATGAATCCAACTGGGAACCATGAGGTTGCGGGTTCAATCCCTGGCCTTGCTCAGTGGGTAAGGATCCAGCATTGTCATGAGCTGTGGTGTAGGTCGCAGATATGTAGGTCAGATCCCATGTTGCTGCGGCCATGGTGTAGGCCGGCAGCTACAGCTCCGATTAGACCCCTAGCCTGGGAACCTCCATATGCCACAGGAAGCAGCCCTAGAAAAAAGGCAAAAAAAAAAAGAAAAAGAAAAAGAACAATGGGCACAAGGCAAATACTTGGTACTTGTCTTCTGTGACCTTGTTAAAACAATGGTAATGACAGGATCACAAGAGGGGCTGAGTCCTGCTTGGTCAAAAGATCAAGAGGTCACATACTTCCCATCCTCAGGGTCAGGGAGACCCAACTGCACATGCTCAGAAAGACCCCTCTGGGTCAAGAATGAGGGATGCCAAGCATAGTAAGTCTAGGTAACCTTCCCACAAGGCCTTGCTTTGGAATCCATATTGGCCAAAAGATGTGCACGCAGATCACAGATCGGGAAGCGCCCTGGGTGTAAAAGATAAAAAAAGCTAATCGGCCAAAGGAAAACAAAGACCCAGAAGAACAGGCCTATGTAAGGGATTTACATCACCTCTCTGGGTGCTCCTCGTTCAGGGGGACGCCTGAGTCTGTGCTCCTCCTCTGGATGTGTTTTACTCTGCTTCTGCCTCAGATAAATAGGCTGCTTCTCTCTGTGCTTTCCCACGTGTTGGGCTTTGTCTCTGACAATAACTTGTATACCTGTTTTTACAGTCTTGCCTCCTTGAAACATTTTGCTCTCAACAGGGGGCAAGAATCAGGGGGATTTTTTTTTTTTTTTTTCTCTTTAGGGCCACACCCAAGGCATGTGGAAGTTCCCAGGCTAGGGGTCAAATCAGAGCTGTAGCAGGCAGCCTACACCGCAGCAACATGGGATCCGAGCTGCATCTATGACCTACACCACAGCTCATGGCAATGCCAGGTCCCTGACTCACTGAGCGAGGCCAGGGATCAACCTGGCTAGCATCCTCATGGGTACCAGCCACATTCATTTCCCCGGTGCCACAACAGGAACTCCCAAGAATCAGGGTATTCTGCTTCTAGCCTCTAGCTAGTCCAGTAGCCAGGGCTTCTCATTTCACCCAGGCTGCCCAGGTTCAATTCCTGAGCAGACAATTAAGATCTTGCTTCAAGCCATCATTCATTGCTGTCTCTCTGAGATCAGGTGGATGGTAAGATTTGTTATAAAACTGTTAGGGGTGCAGGTCTGTCACATTATAGCATCAGGCCTGTTGTTCATGGAAGCCTTATGTTACCACAGGCACTCAGAGATGAAATGGGGAGTATTCCAATTTTATGACAAAACTGTTGTTTTGATGGTAGATGCTGTTGTACTAAAGATTTTTGTAATTTGTTGTGTTCCCTGAACAGAGTATATTAGATGAATAATAACAGCCATCATAAGTAGTATTGATGTGGTGGATTGTTTTAGAAAATATTTGCTGGATGCTTCTATGCCTTATGGGTTATTTTTTTTTTTTTTTTTTTTGCTAGAATGGAACTAATGTTAATCATTGTGCACCTGTTACTACAATTATGCTCCCTGAGCTGATGGTCAGTAATAATGCAGTAAAAACACAGGGCTCATTAGCACAGGAAGGATCTAAGCAACCTCTTGGGGGTGTAGGCCTGATAGCTCACTATGTGGACCTCTCTCTCGCATTGGTGTAACACGGAAGCAGGGAGCATGTAAAACTCTTAACGGCAGTTCATTCCTATGATTCTAGGAATAAGAGGGTTTAGACCTTTGTTTATTTGCTCAAAGTAACTTTTTGTCAGACATACTAAGTTTATGGTGGGATTTCTGATGTGAGGACACGTAGTGAAACCTCTCATTTACAGAGGGCTAATGGTAAAAATAAAATAGTAGATGTGTAAGTGGATCATATCAAAACTGTGGGTTAGGTGCTCAAATTCATAGAAGGGAGATTGTTAGGGGTGTTTTAATTACAACATTGGACGTAGGTAATTCTGGCCCGTAGGGGTTGTGAAATGCTCCTAAAAGTAGGATTGTTATGAAAAATTCATTACAATGATGTTGACACAGTATCTAGGAAGAACAAGGAGATGGGCCTGCTACACTTTCTATATTGAAGCTTAATACAGATTTTGATTCTACTTCTGTTAAATTACAGGGGGCTCCACTGGATTTCTGCTAGAAGAATCAAGTTCTGGTCAGGGGTCAAGGTGGGAAAATCAGCCCCAGGTGTTCTTGTGTAACAGTTACTGGTGAAAGGGTAAAGGTCCATTTATCAGTAGGACTGATAAGAGAATAATTGCTGGTGTTACTTTGTATGAAATGGTCTGTGCTGCTGCCCACAGAGAGCTGTATTTTGAATCTGAAGCTCATCCAGACCAGCAGATGGAATAAACGGCTAGGCTTCATACAGCTAATATAAAGGGTATACCTGGATTTATGTCACTGAGTGGATATGACATGGGGAGAGGAATTCATAATGGGACAGCCAGTGTTAATGGTAACATTGCTGCCACAATGTACAAATTGGTGATGGTGTTGGTTGTAGTGGCTCTTTAATAAGTAACTTGACTGCATCAGTAATGGGTTATGATAAGCCATAGGGGCTGACAATATTTGACCCTTTCTGGATTGGTAGATAGCCTAGGATTTTTAATTCACTTAATGTGAGGAACACTATAGCAGGTCAAACTGGGTGATTAGTGGAAGAATGCTGATTGTAAGCATATTAGGAAGAGGACTTGAACCACTGTGGATAAAGGTTCCAGTTTTATGAATTGCTGGGCTCTGAAAACCCTAACAAATCCTGTTCTACAGTAGGAGGTGTATAAATTAATTGAAGGTAGATTATATCCCCATTTAGTCTGAAGACGTTTTGAAAATTAGGCCTCATCTCTCTTCCTTTCTTACTGGGAGAAATCTATAGTAGATAGACGGTGACAAGGACCATTCCAGTCTGAACTCAAACCATGTAGGACTTTCACTGTGGGACAGACAGGCCCTTCATACCAGTTACACCATTGGGGTGTCCTGATCCAGCATCAAGGTTGTAACCCTACTGTTGAAATCTAGAATAGGATTATGGGAGTTCCTGTCATGGCTCAGTGGTTAACAAATCCAATTAAGAACCATGAGGTTGAGGGTTCGATCCCTGTCCTTGCTCAGTGGGTTAACGATCCGGTGTTCCCATGAGCTGTGGTGTAGGTTTCAGATGTGGCTTGGATCCTGCATTGCTGTGGCTCTGGCATAGGCTGGCGGCTACAGCTCCGATTAGACCCCTAGCCTAGGAACCTCCATATGCCATGGGAGCTGCCCTAGAAAAGGCAAAAAGACCAAAACAAAACAAAAAAAATAGAATAGGATTATCTTGTTATCCCTAAGGTAACTTTTTCCAATGGTCAGTGCTTTAGATCAGTAGGTGATAAGGCATTTTGATTAGTTGGTCTGAATTTTAATCACTCAAAGATTGTTTTGAGGCAGAAGATAGATAGGCTCCAGGTTAGATATTTACAACTAGCCTCCTGTTTATACTTCAAGAGAAAATAACAGGAGCAGGATAAATAGCTGGACTTTTTCTCCTGTGGACACTTTAAAATAATTGTAAGGCAGGGCAGAGAGGGGTTAAGCCCTGTTTGGGTAAAAGATCAAGAGGTCACATACTTCCCATCCTTGGGGTCAGGGAGACCCCAACTACACGTGTGCAGAAAGACTCTTAGTGTTAAAAAGGGAGGGGTACCACCCCATAATTGATGCTGTCAGTCTTCCCATAAACCCCTGTGCTGGAATCCATCTGGGCTAAAAGACACACACACACACCTAGGAGAGCCCTGGGTTCAATCAAGTGTGAGAAACAAAGCAAGATAGCTGGCCAGAGGAAAACCAAGACCTGGGAGATCAGCCCCTACCTTAGTGATTTAATGATGCTTTGGCACGCTCCCCACCAGCAGGAGAGTGTGCTGTTGTGCTTCTAAATACTTCCCTGCATGTTCTTCCACATGTGCTGTGCTTATAATAATAAACTTTATGACTCCTTTTATAGTTTTTCCTCCTTGAAACATTCTTGCTTTCAATGCGGGCAAGAGTCAGGGCAGCTCTGCTTTTAGCCTCTGGTCCCTGATGGTTTAGAGGTTAGGGTTCCTGGTTTTCAGCCAGCCTGTCCAAGTTCAATTCCTGAGCAGAAAACTAAGATGTCACTTCAAGCCAGTGCTCACTGCTGTCTCCCGAGATCAGGTTTATTCTCTATGGGCATCCCAACCAAAATTGCTAATCCATTAAAAACTATGTTATCCCTTAAAGTTGTTAATGGTTTTTGTTTTTTGTTTTTTGTCTTTTTGCCTTTTCTAGGGCAGCTCCCGCAACATATGGAGGTTCCCAGGTTAGGGGTCGAATCGGAGCTGTAGCCACCAGCCTACACCAGAGCCACAGCAACGTGGAATCCAAGCCGCATCTGCAACCTACACCACAGCTCATGGCAACGCCGGATCCTTAACCCCCTGAGCAAGGGCAGGGACTGAACCCACAACCTCATGGTTCCTAGTCAGGTTCGTTAACCACTGCGCCACAACGGGAACTCCTGGTTTTTTGATTAATTAATTAAAGCTCCATAGGGTCTTCTCAACTTAAATTATTCCTGTATTTACTTGGGAACGTCAGTTTCACTGATTAAAAAGAGACAGTAAGGAGTTCCCATCGTGGTGCAGTGGTTAACGAATCCGACTAGGAACCATGAGGTTGCGGGTTCGGTCCCTGCCCTTGCTCAGTGGGTTAACGATCCGGCGTTGCCATGAGCTGTGGTGTAGGTTGCAGACGCGGCTTGGATCCCGCGTTGCTGTGGCTCTGGCGTAGGCCGGTGGCTACAGCTCCGATTAGACCCCTAGCCTGGGAACCTCCATATGCCGCGGGAAGCGGCCCAAGAAATAGCAACAACAACAACAACAACAACAACAAAAAGACAAAAGACAAAAAAAAAGAGAGAGACAGTAAAACCCTCATGTAACCAGTCACACAGTCCCTATTTGGAGAACAAATGACTGTGCCACCTTTCCACACTCAGGATATAGTGACCATAAACAGATACCACTGTGCAGGCAGAGCCTCTAATACCAGAAGTGCTAGAGGCAATGTTTCTTATAAAGAGGCCAGGTTTGTAGTAGTAGAGTTCCTTTTGCCTTTTTTAAAAATCTTTTCCTTAATGCATACTTTTGTTGGGCTAACCAAGTTTGAATAGATTAAGTATTAGTTTAGGTTTATTTCATTGTTAACTATCGGTGACATCACTTTTTCCCTTTTTTTAAATGAATTTTATTACATTTATAGCTGTACAAACATCATCACAACCAATTTTAAAGCATTTCCATCCTAAACCTCCAGCCATCCCCCTACCCCAACCTGTCTCCTTTAGCAACTGTAAGTTTTTCAAAGTCTGTGAGTCAGTATCAGTTCCGAAAAGAAGCTCATTGTGTCCTTTTTTTTTATTCCAGATGTAAATAATAGCAGATGAGGTTGGTGTCTCACTGTCTCACTAACTTCACTTAGCATGATAATTTCTAGGTCCATCCATGTTGCTGCAAATGCTGTTATTTTGTTCCTTTTAATGGCTGAGTAATATTCCATTGTGTATGTGTACCACATCTTCTTTATCCACTCCCCTTCAAGGGACATTTAGGTTGTTTCCATGTCTTGGCTATTGTATATAGTGCTGCAGTGAACATTGGAGTACATGTGTCTTTTCAAGTCATGGTTTTCTCTGGATAGATGCCCAGGAGCGGGATTGCTGGATCAAATGGTAAATCTGTTTTTAGTTTTCTGAGGAACCTCCATACTGTTTTCCACAGTGGTTGCATCACTTTATATTCCCCTCAATAGTGTAATAGGGTTTCCTTTTCTCCACACCCTCTCCAGGTGGACCCAGAAATACTGGGCTTGGATTTTAGCCCTACAATTTTCTAGAATCAGGCTGGTCCATGTAGAATTGTACTTCTAGAAAGTTGGCCTTCTGGTTGTGAATGCAGTGTCAATACAGTGGTTTCTGGGGACAGGCTGTGCTCATACCTGAGCTCTTTCTCTCTAGAGGCCTCCTCAAGCTTTTTCTTCCCTCCCACCTGATCTTCTCCCTCCTCAGCCAGACACCCTCTCCAGCATTTATTGTTTGCAGACTTTTTTGATGGCCAGGGTTGTGCCTCCAAACCATCAAGGGAACTCAGACCCGAGTTAGCCTGTCGAACTCTCTAGCCATTGGGCTACTGGACTAAGGACCCATCTCCAATCTTGCCTGGGAGCCTGAAGGTGAAGCGCAGGTGATTGCGCGCGGGGGCGGGGGGGGGGGGGTTGGGGGGGGGGGCCACTCTGGTGCTATGGCGCCATCTGGTGGCCATCTTCTCTAACAAAATCTCCGGCCTCTCCCTGCCTCCCACAGCAGAACCCTGATTCAAAGCAGATGCTGTGTGGGTCCCGGCTCCTGCCTCTGGAGGAATACAAGGCAGTCTGAAACCCAGTGAAACCCTCAAGCATTCTAAACACTCTGCCACCAGATCAGGCTGCAAATCCACATCCAGTGCTAAAGGAACACCTGTGTCCTCTGTGTGACATCAGGCTTCTTGGAGCAGAGAGTTACAGGACCCCAGAGAAAAATGCCAAACCTCTCGGTGCTTGCTGGGGGTTCTGCCATACCCACCATCAACCCCACTTCTGAGCCTGGATATGCAGCCTTGGGGCTGTACAGGGGTCAGAAGGTACTCTGGCGCCATCGTGTGGACATCTGCTCTAACAGCAACTCTCAGGTTTTCCTCCTCTCTGGCTCAGCAGCCCCCAGGGCTGCATTGGCCTTGGGCAATATGCCGGTTGGCTTTCCTTTCCCCTATTTCTTTAAATACCAAGCAGTGCTTGACTAAGTGGGCTATGTCTCTCTAAGTCTTCCAGAGCACTGAGGGCAACCTACCCCCCACTTCAATCCACTCAAACCCTCAGCTCAGTACCCAACATGTTATGCCTCCTTCACTTTTTCATATATTTATGCACTTACACATTTATGGATATTGGTGTGTATGTATGTATTGATTTGTTTTCTTACCTTTCTGACTTTTATTCATTCATACATACATGTCTTTCTTTCTATTTCTTTCTTTCCTTCTTTCTCCCTCTCTCTCATTCTTACTTTATTGACCCCAACTGAAGCATGTGTGAGTTCTCTGCCCATGGACAGATTTCAAGCCACAGGGACAAAGTCAGATCCTTTACCCAGGCAGACAGAAGGGATCTCTGGGACAGCTTTCTTTATATCTACTGGCCTTAATTCCCCAGACCTGGCTTTTGATCAGGTCTTCCTACCAGGAATATAGAGAATGGAAAGAAAAGAACGGAGTTTCAGGAGACCTCTCAAGAGAAAAAGCACAGGGGTTAGTGTAGCTTCTCACCAAAATATCAACATATTACCACCTTCCATTCACCACCCACAGGCACTTTATCCAGATCACAAAACCCAGCTCAGCATCTGGTTTCAAAATTTCCAGCTCTGGCTTCACAAGAGATGGTGTCCTGGTGAAGACTCCTGCCTCAGCAGGTGGTCTGACCCCACTGAACCTGCCAAACTTTCTTACTACTGTGACACCCGACCAGGCTGCAAATCCACATCCAGTGCTGAAGGGACCCCCGTTTCCTCTGCCTGACTGGAGGCATCTTGGCCCAAAGAGTCCCAGGTGCCCTGAAAACAACCCCAAATCTCCGGATGCTTCCTGGGGCACCCCCCAAAAGCATCATCAACCCCATGTCTGAGCCTGGAGCCTGAAGCCTTGGAGCTGCACATGGGACCAGAAGGTACACCTGGCACCCTAATAGCAACCCACTGGCCTTCCTTCCTCCTGTCTGGCTGAGCTCTCCTGGGGGCTGCACTGGCCTTGGGCTGGCCTGTGGATTTGACTTTATATTTCCTCCTCCTCTAAGTGCCATGAAGTGCCCCAAGAAGTGCAGTATTTCTCTATCAAAACCTTTCAGGCCACTCAGCCTAACTTACCCAAGTTGATACTGTGAATACCCTCTACTGCCCCAACCATTGAGCCATGGAAGCCTTGTTACTTTCTTCATATAGTAATTACCTGAAATAATTAGCTGTGGTGTATGGATTTATGGATTATTTCCATCTTTATATACTTATTTATTTACTTATTTTTTTGTATCCCCTGTGGCATGCATATATAGTGTGGCCAGGAATTCAATCCATGCCAGCTATTACCCCAGGCTCGTACTTAAAACCCTCTGCCGCCGCAAGTATAATGTCAGGATAGCCTTTTGAATTGCTTTATCTATCAATTCACTTAGCTACTATATAGAATGCATTATGTATTTTTAGACTCTTGATCAATTGATCTCCTTTTTTGACTAGATACTCTTATTTATTCATTTATTTGGGTGCCACCTGAACACTGGGGAGTTGTCTTGCCAGGTTTTGATTTCCCAACACCGCTCTTACCACAGCCCCAGCAGGACAGAGACAGACTCAAGCAGGTAGCCATAGAGAACTCAATGAGAGCTTTCTTGATATCAATCAACCCTGCTTAATTCATCAGCCCTGGTTTCAGTCATGTGTCCATACCCTGGTGCTTACTGAAGAGAGAAACTTTTATGGAAAGTCAAGAAGGTAATTTCACTAGGTCTCTTGATCAAAAAAATCACCAGGATTGCACAGCTGCCCACTAAAATGTCACCAAATTCCACCCTCCATACATCAGGACCAGCCTCTATCCAGATACCTAAACCTTTGACAGTCAGGGGCTTGAAAATGGCCAGCTCGGATTCAAAACAGATGTGTGTGGGTCCTGGTCTGCCTCTGGAGGGACACAAGCCAATCTGGAACCCAGAGAAACCCTCAAGCATTCTAACCCTCCGCCACCTGACCAGGCTGCAAATCCATATCCAGTGCTGAGGGGACCATGTGTCTTCTGCCTCGACATGAGGCATCTGGAACAGAGTCACTGGTGCTCAGAAAACCATGCCAGACCTCAGGTTGCTTGCTGGGTGTTCCACCACACTCACCCCCAAACACACCATCAACCCCATCAGTGAGTCTGGATATGCAGGCTTGGAGCTGCACATGGTTCCAGAAGGTATCCTGGCGCTGTCTTGTGGACATCTGCTCTAACAGCAGCTCTCAGGCCTGCCTTCCCCCTGTCTGCCTCAGGTCTTCTGGGAGCTGCACTGGCCTTGGGCAAGCTGCGGCTTTGGATTTTTTTATTTTATTTTTAATGATTTTTATTTTTTTCCATTACAGCTGGTTTACGGTGCGCTGTCAATTTTCTACTGTTGCACAAGGTGACCCGGTCACACATACACATGAACATCCCTTTTCTCACGTTACTATGGTCCATTGTAAGTGGCTAGATACGGTTCCCAGTGCTGCACATCAGGATCTCATTGCTTATCCATTCCAAAAGCAATAGTTTTCATCTATTAACCCAAATTCCCAGTCCATCCCGCTCCCTCCCCCTTGCCAAGTCTGCTCTCCACGTCCATGAGTTTCTTTTCTGTGGAAATGTTCACTTGTGCTGTATATTAGGTTCCAGATATAAGTGACACCATATGGTATTTTTCTTTCTTTTTTACATTTGTTTGTTTGTTTATTGTCTTTTTAGGGCTGCACCCGCAGCATATGGAGGTTCTCAGGCTAGGGGTCTAATCAGAGCTGTAGCCACCGGCCTTTGCCAGAGCCACAGCAATGCTGGAATCCAAGCTGCATCTGCAATGTATACCACAGCTCATGGCAACACTGGTTCCTTAACCCACTGAGCAAGGCCAGGAAGCAAACCCACAACCTCTTGGTTCCTAGTTGGATTTAACCACTGAGCCACAATGGGAACTCCTTTTTCTCTTTCTTACTTTCTTACTTAGTATGAGAATCTCTAGTTCCATCCATGTTGCTGAAAATGGCATTATTTTGTTCTTTTTATGGCTGAGTAGTATTCCATTGTGTATATATACCACATCTTCCGAATCCATTCATCTCTCAATGGACATGTAGGTTGCTTCCATGTCTTGGCTGTTGTGAATAGTGCTACAATGAACATACGGGTGCATGTGTCTTTTTCAAGGAAAGGGGAAGTTTTGTCCAGATATATGCCCAAGAGTGGGATTGCTGGTTCATGTGATAGTTCTATATATAGTTTTCTAAGGTACTTCTATACTGTTTTCCATAGTGGTTGTACAAATTTACATTCCCACCAACAGTGCAGGAGGGTTCCCTTTTCTCCACACCCTCTCCAGCATTTGTTATTTGTGGACTTACTAATGATGGCCATTCTGACTGGTGTGAGGTGGTATCTCATAGTAGTTTTGATTTGCATTTCTCTGATAATCAGTTATGTTGAGCATTTTTTTCATGTGCTGTTGGCCATCTGTATATCTTCCTTGGAGAAATGTCTCTTCAGGTCTTTTGCCCATTTTTCCATTGGGTTGTTGGCTTTTTTGCTGTTGAGTTGTACAAGTTGTTTGTGTATTTTAGAGATTAAGCCCTTGTCTGTTGCATCATTTGAAACTATTTTCTCCCATTCTGTAAGTTGTCTTTTTTGTTTTTTGTTTTTAATGATTCCCTTTGATGTGCAAAAGCTTATTTTTGCTTTTAATTCTGCTTTGGGAGACTGACCTGAGAAAACATTTGTAAGGTTGATGTCAGAGAATGCTTTGCCTATGTTCTCTTCTAAGAGTTTTATGGTGTCTTGTCTTACATTTAAGTCTTTAAGCCATTTTGAGGGTATTTTTGTGCATGGTGTGAGGGTGTGTTCCAGTTTCATTGATTTACATGAGGCTGCCCAGTTTAAGTCAACTATACTCCAGTAAAATTAAATAAATAATAAAAGGAAACTTACTCAAATTATGTCAAGACACTCATCAACGCTTGATCTCCCTCTTCCCCATAGCACTTGTGGAAATGTGAATAGTCCCTAAAGGAAAAATCATGTTGAGTCCATATGAGACCATGTATGGGAGGCACATTCCTGAAGGAACTGGCTCTGAGGCCACCCTGGGGGATATGGACCAATAGAAATATGCCTTACAGAGAGGGGGAAATAATCACAGCTTTACACCATGTAACAATCCAGAACTACCTTCTCCTTCTGAGCCACAATGGGAAATCCAGGAGTTTCTTTTGAGGGTTTGATTTGTTCTACTTTCCTGAGGATTGCGGTTTCCAAGTGGAGGGTAAACCCCATTTAATTCCTAGAGCTCTAGAGACTCCCTTAGTAATTTGGGGAACAAAGGCAGGCCCATTGTCCCTCTTGATGGACTTAGGGGGCCCAAATGGGGAATTCTTTCCTAGAGAAAGGTCTTAGAAACCTCCAAGGCAGTCTCAGTTCAGGTGGGAAATAACTCCATCCAGTCTGAGAAGGTGTCAGTCAAAACCCACAAACATCTGAAACTTCCTTGTGCCCAGAGCATTACTGTAAAATCAGTTTGTCAGTCTTGACCTGAACATGCACCTCGATACCAGAGAGGGGTCACTCCAGTGACCTTGGGGAGGGTGAGTTTGGGGCCTGTTCTGGAGGCAGGGCAAGCTCCAACCAGCCTGGTAGTGTTGGACAGGGAGAAAGGACCGTGCTGGGAGATTTTGAGAGAGAGAGAGAGCTCACGGACTCATATGAGGCCTGTGGTGGCTCTTAGAGTGAGAGGAGGAGGGAAATCAGCCCAAGAGGAGTTGGCTTGAATATTGGGCAAGCACTGCTCCAGGATCAGACTTGCACACGGCGCAGGGCCTGGAAGGCTGGGCCAGTGGTCATGAATGAAGAGTGGAAAAGCAGGGTTTCCTTGGTGGGCAGGCTGCGACGATCCTACAGACCTGTCTCTTGGTTCTCTGAAAATTTCTTCTTTTTCTTCCATTCAAGCCTCTCCCTCCTCTGGATCACCCCCAAGGAAAAATCTGACTCAAGAAAAGTCACGTAAATTAGGAGGGGAGGATGACTAATTTTTAAAAAGTTTACCTGATTCAGAGTGGCCGTGGCTCATTGACTAAGAGGAATGGTGAAGGATTGGGAGGAGTGAGAGCCACAGCTGAATTGGAGGGGGAAAATACTCCCTCTGGACAGCTCTTGGTTGTTCTTACAGGAGGAACTGAATCAGCTACCCCAGGGCAGCCCATGGGTTTGTTCAGGAGGCAGGAGGAAGTGCTCTGAGTTGTCATTGGAGAGAATGGTCGCCAGAGGGCGCTGAAGTGCCATCCAAGCACAGCAGGGGCTTGGTGTTGGCACTGCTAGGCTCAGAGATGGGGCTGCAGATGGGGATGCTGGGTACCCCAGGAGATGTCCTGCAGGAGGGGTTGCTTACAGGCCACAACTGACCCTCCAGGCCAAATTGACTTAACTGGTGAAAGGAAACTTGTTCCACCTTCACACATCTGGGTCACTTTCAAGAGGCACAGCTAGCCCAAAGCCCACGTTAAAGGACAGCTCTTCAAGGTTCAGACTGCCTTTTGATTTTCCAGAGGTAGAACTCTGAAACACAGACAGTTGGTTTGAGTATTGGGCATTTGGTTTTCCAGAATCAGGCTTCCATGATGTTTGGCATCTGGAGAGCAGGGCCGATGGTCATCAGTGGAGAGTATAAAACAGGGGTCCTTTGGAGGGCAGGCTATGCCCATCCCAGAAACCTGTCTCTTGAGTGTTTTCTAAATATTCCACATTTTTCCTTGATCTGAGTCTCTCTCTCCTTTCATGCACCCCTGAGGGGAAATCTTACCTAAAGCCAAGTCATATAAGATAAAGGGTGGCTAAAAGGAGGATAGAGGGGAAATAATTTAAAGCCAATTATCTGACTTGTAGTGCATTCGGCTGATTGACTTCAAGGGCTGCTGATAGGGAGCAGGGAAGGATATGGGAGACTTTGAGAGAGAAACACCACCCTCCGTAAGGCCCTTGAGTTTTCTGAGAAAGAAAGGAGGACCAGATTAGGCTCGCAGATGGTCACGAGCAGTGCAGACAGAACCGCTTGCCATCGGGAGGCGGAGGATGGGATCTGAATTGTCAGTAGAGGTAATGGTCGCTAGAGGACAAGGAGCCCTGACATTGCCCAACTGCAGCTTGGCACTCCCAGACTTAGAGACAGGGTTGGAAATGGTGCTGGTGGAACCCTGAGGATGTGCCCAGCAAGGAAAGGTGAGTTACAGGTTGCTTCTGAATCTTGGGTCCAAAATTCCTCTCCTGATAGTGGGTACACAGTTCTTCCTTTACAACTAAGGGTCATTTCCGTGCTGCTGGTGGACCGCTAAGACTAAACGGTTTGGCAGGCTGCCGGGGGTCTCACTGCCTTTGGATTCTCCAGCATCATAACCCTGAATACAAAATATTTGGCTTGATTCCTGAGCATGCAGTTGTCCAAAATCAGCTTTCTGTTATATGTATGGCATCAGGAAACCAGTGCTTGAGGATCTGAATGGAGTGTGAAAAAGCACTAGTGTTTTTGTCTGGCCAGGCTGTGCTCCTCACTGGGATATATCTCCAAAATTTCTCCGCTGAGTGCCTTTTTGTTTTTGTTCCTGAACCAGTGCTTCCTCTCATTCATCTCCAGGGAAAGGGCATTAGCTAGGAGGCAATCGCATGTTTTAAGGTGAGCAGATGAATTTCCAGCTGGTGACTTGACATGAAGTGGGATTGATCAGTTGATGGATGTAGAGCAGTGGTGTTGGGAAAGGAGGAAGCAGTGCCATAGGAGACTTTGAGAAAGAGAGATTGCCCTCTGTCAGGTGGGATGTGGTTTTCGTTAGAGGGAGAGTAGGTTGAAAATCAGCTGTCAAGTGCACAACCCTAGTGCAGTCCATCCCTGGGTTTGGTCAGGAGGCAGAAGGAAATACTCTGAGTGGTTATTATAGAGAATGGTTGCCAGAGCACTGGCAAAGCCCAGAGGCTGCTTGGGATTGACTTGTGCCAGCACAGAGCCAGAGCTGAAGATGGGACTGGTGGATCCCCCAGGACATGCCTAGGGAGCCAGGGGTAAGATACAGAGCACCACTGACTCCCCAGGATAAATACCTCACCTGAGAGGAAGGACCCTGTTCTTCTGCCTTCCCATCTGTGGGGCGCCCTCAGACAGCTCAGGTGGCCTAACGTCCAGACAGTTGGGCAGGCTGGCAAGAGTGGTGACTGCCTTTGGGTTGTGCGGAGGCAGAAAACTGAACACAGAGGCACTTGGCTTGGCTACTGGACATGCAGTGCTCCAGGACCATGCCTGCACCATGTTTGGCATCTGGAAAGCTGGGTGGGTGGTCGTGAATGGTGAGTGGAAAAGCAGAGGTTCCTTGGTGGGGAGGTTGCACATTTCCCAAAACTTGTCTCTTGAAACTTCCTTCTACTTCTTCCATCTGAGCCTCTCCCACCTTTCATTCACTCCTAAGGGAAAAATCTTAGCTCAAGACAGGTCACATAAATTAAGACGGGAGGCCGATTAATGTAAATCCAGTTACTTGATTTGGAGTGGGTTCAGCTCATAGACTAAGAGGAATGCTAAGGGATAGGGAGGATTGAGTGGCATGGATGACTGTGAGAGAGAAATACCCCCATCCTGGAAGGCACTTGGTTGTTCCTAGAAGGAAAGGAGGAATTACATCAGCTCTGAGGTACACAAGCCCAGTGCAGTCCATGGGTTTGTTCAGGAGGCAGGAGTGGGAGGGCTCTGGGTTGTTATTAGAGGAAATGGCCACCAGAGGGCCCTGAAGCGCCGGGCAAGCCCAGCAACTGCTTGCTGTTGGCACTTCCAGGCTCAGAGATGGGGAGGGGTGTCTGGTGAGGAGGGGAAGGTTACAGGCCGCCCTTGACTCTCCAGTCAAAATTGGCTCATCCGGTAAAAGGGAAATGGTTCCACCTTCAACGCATCTGGGTCACTTGCAGTCAGCTCAGGTAGACCAAAGTCCACACCCTGGGACTGGCAGTCAGGCGTCTGGCTGACTTTGGGGTTCTCCCAAAGGAGAACTCTCAACCCACAAGTAGTTGGTCAGAATATTTGGCATGTAGTTTTCCAGAGCCAGGGTTGCACGGTGTTTACCTAGGAGAGCTGAAATAGTTGTTCCTAGAGGGAGAGGATGATTTACATTGGCTCTGAGGTGTACAAGCCCAGGGAAGCCCCATGGATTTGTTTCAGAGGCAGGAGGAAGGGCCTTGAGTTGTAATTCAAGAGATTGGCCACCAGAGGGCAACAGAGCCCAGCAGATGCCTGGTATTGGCCTATCCCAGCCCAGAGGTGGAGTTTGACTTGGGGGTGGTGGATCAGCAGTGGTCACGCCTTGTGAAGAGGGCTTGGGTCTAAATTAGCTCACCTGATAGGAAGGACCTTGTCTTGCTCTTCCCATCTGTGGGTCACTTTCAGACAGCTCAGGTAGCCTGAAATCCAGATTATTGGACAGTCTGCGAAGGGTTCTGACTGCCTTTGGATTCTGCAGAGGCTGCATCTGAGACAAAAGGGTGTGGGATGGAATACTGGGCTTGCGGCGCTCCCTGAAAGGGCTTGCGCAGTGTGTGGCCTCTGGGCAGCTGGGTGGGTGGCTGTGAATGGAGGGTGCGAAAGAAGCATTTCCCTGGTCAGCAGGTTCATCAATCACAGAGACTCATCTCTTGAAGGTTTTCTGTAAGTTTCCTTCTTTTCCTTCCGTCTGAGCTTCTCCCCTCCTCTCATTCACCCCTGATGGTGAAAATCTCACCTCGACCCAAGTGACAGAAATGAAGATGGGGAGGCTGATTCATTGAAATCTGGTCACCTGATTGGGAGTGGGTTCAGCTCAATGACTTAGAGGAGAGGGGAAGGATTGGGAGGAGTGAGCCCCTTTGCTGACTATGACAAAGTTCCATAGTTGTTCCTCCATCTGAGCCTTGCTCTCCGTTTGAGCCCTACTGAGGGAACATCTTACCTGAAGCCAGGTGACACAAAATAAGGGCTGGCAATGTGTGGTGGGGGGGGAAGCAATACAAAGCCAGTTTCCTGACTCAAAATGTGCTCCCCTGATGGATTCAAGGGAGTGCTGACAGATAGGGAACAGGGAGGCATATAGGAGACTTAGAGAAATTCCATGCTCCATAAGGCCTTTGATTTTTCTGTAAGAAAGACAGGAGGAGGAGGACAAAATTGAGCTCACAGGTTCTCAAGAGCTGTGCCAGTGGGGCCAGGTGAGTCAGGAGGAAGAAATTTGGGACGAGACTGGCTGGGAGTGGAAATGACCACTGGAGGATGAGGAGCCCTGACATACCCAGCTGCTGTTTGGTTTTGGCACTTTCAGGGTCAGAGATGGGGTTGGAAGTGGCACTTGCAGCACCCTGAGGATGTGCCCAGCAAGGAAAGGCAAATTAGAGGTTGCTTCTAACTCTTGGGTCCCAAACAGTTCCTCTGAGAGTGGGTGCATCGTTCTTCTTTCATGACTAGTGGTCACTTGCATAGGGGGTCACAGAGGCCTAAGACCAGATGACTTGACAGGCTACCTGGGAGGGGGAGAGTCTGAATGCCTTTGGGTTCTCCAGAGGTAGGACCTTGAATCAACAGGTATTTGGTTTGAGCCTTGGGCATGTCCGTTTTCAAGAACTGGGATTTGGTCAGGTGTGGAATCTGCAAGCAGTGCTCGTGAACCTGAATGGAGCGTGTAGAGGTGTCTTACGCCCTCGGGTGTAACGTAAGACACAGACCTCAGGAAGGCGCACATCCTCGCCAGCCACAACCATCACTTCTACACACTCCTTTTCTCCTTTTTTTTTTTTTTAACCTGAGTCACTGCATCCTGCCAGATACCCCAGAGGAATGATCCACAGATAGAACTAGATTGAGTAGATTAAGGCAAGCAGACGAATGTCCAGGTGGTGAGTTGACCTCATGTGTGATTGGCCAGTGGGTGCAGGGTAGTGATGTTGGGTAGGGAGGAGGAGGGAATGCCCTGGGAGACTTTGAGAGAGACCTTTGGCCTCTGTAAGGAACCAGTGGTGATTAGAGTGAGAGTAGGAGAATATTCAGCCATCAAGGGAACAAGGGGAGAGCAGTCCATTCATGGCTTTGGTCAGGAGGCAGAAGGAAGGGCTCTGAGCTGTCATTTGAGAGAATGGCCACCAGAGGGTGACAGAGCACCAACAGAGCCCAGCAGCTGCTTGGCATTGGCAAATCCCAGCCCAGAGGTGAGGTTGGAGTTGGGGACGGTGGATCCCACAGGGACGTACTTGTGAGGAGGGCTAGCTTACAGATGCCCTCTTACTCTCACTTCTGACCTTGTCCTCCCTATCCCATCTGGGTGTCACCTTCTGACAGCTTGGGTAGCTTAAGTCCTTATGATTTGACACACTGTCAAGAGTTCTGACTGACTTAGGATTCCACAGAGGCAGACATCCAAGCCCAGAGGGCATGGGATTGAGCACTGGGCTTACGGTGTTCCTGGATCAGGCTTGCCTGCTGTTTGGCATCTGGACAACCAGGCAGGCAAATGCGAATGGCGAGTGTAAAAGCAGAGGTTCCTTGGTCAGCAGATTGCAACCATCACAGAGATTCAACTCTTGAGTATTCTCTGAAAAGTTTCTTCTTTTCCTTCCATCTGAGCCTCTCCCCTCCTTTCATTCACCCCTTAGGGGGAAAATCTGACCTCAATCCAGGTCCCAGAAATGAAGAGAGGGAGGCTGATACATTGAAATCTGTCACCTGATTTGGAGTGGGTTCAGCTCAATGACATAGAGGAGTAGGGAAGGATTGGTAGGAGTGAGCGCCATGGCTGACTTTGAGGGAAAAAAATAACCCCATGGAAGGCACTTGGTTGTTCATAGAGTGAGAGGAGGGATTAAATCAAATATCAGGTGCACAGGCCCACAGCAGTCCATCCAATGTTTCTGAAGTTCAGGAGGCAGAAGCAGGGCTCTGAGTTGTCATGAGAGAGAATGACCACCAGAGGGCACAAAAGAGCATGTCAAGTCCAGCAGCTGCTGGGCGCTGGTTTTCCCAGGCCAGAGGTGGGGTTTGATTTGGGGGGGGTGGATCCCCCCCACCTCCAGGAGATGACTTGCAAAGAGGGCTAAGTTACAGGTCGCCTCTGACTCTCGTGTCTAAATTAATTCACCTGATAAGAAGGACCTTGTCCTGCCCTTCCTATCTGGGGTCTCTTTCAGACAGCTGGGTAGCCTAAAGTGAAGGTGATTGGACAGGCTGTCTAGAGTTCTGACTGCCTTCAAATTCTGCAGATGCTGCCTCTGAGACAAAGGGGCATGGGATCGAATCCTGGGCTTGAAGTGTTTTGGTGTGGAACATGCATCCATGTCACTGGGCCTCTGGACAGCTGGGAGGGTGGTTGTGAATGGAGAGTGCAAAAGCAGCTGTCCCTTGGTCTGCAGGTTGCATCCATCCCAGAGGCTCCTCTCTTGAGGGTTCTCTGAAATTTTTCTTCCTTTCCTTTCATCTGAGCCTTTAATGCCCTCTCATTCACCCCTGACAGGGAAAATCTTACCTCAAGCCAAGTCCGAGAAGTGAAGAGGGGTGGCTTATTCATTGAAATCTGCTCCCCATATTGGAGTGGTTTCCACCCAGTGACTTAGAGACGTAAGTGAGGGATTTGGAGGGCTGACTTTGAGAGAAAAATAAGCCCCCGGAAGGTGCTTGGTGGTTCTTAGTGTGAAAGGAGGGATTACATTGACTCTTGGGTGCACAAGCCCAGTGCAGTCCAACGAGGGGCTCTGTTCAGGAGGCAGGGCTGTGAGTCATCATTAGAGACATGGCTGCCAGAGGGCTCGGGAATGCCAGCCAAGTCCAGCACCAGCTTGGTAGTGGCACTTCCAGGTTCAGAGATGGGGTTTGAGATGGGAATGGGTGGATCCCGCAGGAGGTTGAAAAGGTTTTACTTACAGGCTGCAGCTAACTCCTCGGTCCCAATTGGCTCACCCAGTAAAAGGAAAATCATGCTGCTTTTCAAATATCTGGGTCACCTTTAGTTGGCTCAGCCAAACGAAGCCTGTGTTATTGGATGTGCCTCCAGGGTTCAGGCAGCCCTGGGGTTCTCCAGAAGTAGAACTATGAGCACTCTGTCAGTTGGCTGGAGCACTGGGCATGCATTTTTCCAGAGTTCTGGGGTTTGGCCTCAGGAGAGCTGGGCTCCTGCCCGTCAATGAAGAGTGAGTGTAAAAGCCAACGTCTTTTGGAGGGAGGCTGACTTTACGCCAGAGCCCTCTCTCTTGAGGGTGTTCTGCAAAGCTCCTTAGTTTTTCTTCCATCTGAGCCCCTCCTTCCTTTTAAGCACCACTGAGGGAACATCCTTCCTGAAGCCAGGTGACCCAGAATAAGGGCTGGCAAAGTGGGGTGGGGTGGGTAAGTAATGTAGAACCAGTTGCCTGACACCAAGTGTGCTCCCCTGATGGACTCAAAGGAGTCCTGACAGATAGGGAGCAGGGAGGCATATGGAGGACTTGGAGGGAGAAATGACAAACTCCACAAGGCCTGTGGTTTTTCTGAGAGAGACCGAGAGAGACAGAGCCTGAGAGAGAGAGACTGAGAGAGAGACCAAATCAGGCTCCCAGGTGCTCAAGAGCAGTGCCAAGAGAACCAGATGGGGTCAGGAGGCAGATGTTTGGGATGAGACTGGCTGCGGTGGTAATGGCCTCTAAAGGATGAGGAGCCCTGACATCCTCAGCTACTTTTGGTGTCGGCACTGCCAGGCTCAGAAACGGGGTTGCAGGTGGCACTGGTGGCAGCCTGAGGATGTGCCCAGTGAGGAAATTAGAGTTATGGGTCGCTTCTGACCCTGCGACCCCAAACACCTTCCCTGTGAGTGGGTGTGTAGTTCTACCTTCATGACCAGGGGGTTATTTGCATAGGGGTAATGACACCTTAAGACCAGATGATTTGACAGACTCTCTGGGGTTGGGGGAGAAAGCCTTTGGTTTCTCCAGTGGTACAAGCCTGAATCCACATGTTTTGAGACTTGGGCATGTCCATTTAAGAGAACAGGATTTTGTTGGGGGTGGCATCTGGAAAGCAGTGCTTGTGGACCTGAATTGAGTGTGTAGAAGCAGGATCTTTGGCTGCCCAGGATATGCTGTTCCTGAGAGCTATGTCTCAAATTCCTTCCTGGAATTCCTTTTCTTCCTTATCTACCTGAGCCACCGCTTCCTGTGAGTTACCCAGGAGGAATGAACCATAGCTAGGACTACATCGCATGTATTAAGGCAGGCAGATGAATTTTCAGTTGGTGAGCTGACTTGAAGTGGGACGAACTGGTGGACATAGGGTAGTGGTGTTGGACAGGGAAGAGGAGGGAGAGTCCCGGGAGACTTTGAGAGACACATCTGGCCTCCTGTCAGGCACAGGGTGGTACTTAGAGTGACAGGAGGAGGGAGCTCAGCCATCAGGTGAACAAAGTGAGTGTGGTGCATCACGGCTTTGGTCCAGAGGCCAGAGGAATGGCTGTGAGTTGTTATTTGAGAGGTTGGCTGGTAGAGGGTGAGGGAAAACAGGCAGAGCCCAGGAGCTGCTTGGCATTGGCATATCCCAGGCAAGAGTTGGCATTCCAGTTGGGGGTGGTGGGTCCCATGGGACATGCCCTGCATGAGGGCCTACTTTACAGGTTGACTCTACCTCTTGGGTCTAAATTAACTCACCTGATAGGAAGGACCTTGTCCTGCCCTTCCCATCTGAGGGTCACTTTCCAACAGCTCAGGTAGACTAAAGTCCAGATGATTGGACAGGCTCTGAAGAGTTCTGACTGCCTTTGGATTCTACAGAAGCTTACATCTCAGCCCAAAGGCATGGGATTGAATACTGGGCTTGCAGTGTTTTTGCAGATCAGACTTGCATGGTGTTTGGCCTCTGGAGAGCTGGGCAGGTAGTCATGAATGGAGAGTGAAAATGCAGCAGTTCCTTGATTGGCAGGTTGAATCCATCCCAGAGATTCATCTCTTGAGGGTTATCTGAAAATTTCTTCTTTTCTTCCATTCTCCCCTCCTCCCATTCCCCCCTTAGTGTGAAAATCTTACCTCTTGCCAAGTCAAAGAGGTGATGAGGGGAGGAGTCTTCACTGAAGTCCTGTCACCAGATTTGGAGTGGGTTTGGCTCAAGGACTGAGAGGCGTGGGGAGGGTGTGAGTGCCATGGCTGACTGTAAGAGAAAAACAACCCCCCAGAAGGTGCTTGCTTGTTCTTAGAGGGGAATGAGGGATTAAATCCACCAAGGGGTGCAGGAGTCAAGGGCAGTCCATCCAGGGGATCCATTCAGAAGGCAGGAGGCAGGGCTGTGAGTTGTCATTGGAAAGAATGTCTGCCAGAAGCTCCTGTTGTGGTGCAGTGGAAACAAATCCAACTAGGAACCATGAGGTTGCAGGTTTGATCCCTGGCCTCACTCAGTGGGTTCAGGATCCAGTGCTGCCCATGACCTGTGGTGTAGTTTGCAGACATGGCTCTGATATGACATGGCTGTGGCGTAGGCCAGCAGCTGTAGCTCTAATTGGACCCCTAGCCTGGAAACCTCCATATGCTGCAGGTGCGGCCCTAAAAAAGGTCAAGAAAAAAGAAAGAATGTCTGCCAGAGGGTGCTAAAACATGGTCCAAGCCCAGGAGCAGCTTGATAGTGGTACCTCCAGGCTTAGAGATGGGGTTTGAGATGGGGGTGGGTGGATCCCCCAGGAGGTGTCCATTGAAACGGGGTTACTTAGAGGCTGCAGCTGACATGCCAGTCTGAATTGGCACACCCAGTAAAGGATTCTGCCTTCTAAATATCAGGGTCACCTTCAGTCGGCTCAGCTAGCCCAAAGCCCACTCTGTTAGATGGGTCTCCAGAGTCCAGACGGCTGAGAAATAGAACTCTCAGCACGCAGGCAGCTGGCTGGGGTGTTGGGCAGGCAGTTTTTCAGAGTCGGTGGTTTGGCCTCTGGAGAGCTGGGCTGCTGCTGGTCATCAATGAAGGGTGAGTGTAAAACTGATGTCTTACCTGGCAGGCAGTCTTTATGCCAGAGACCTCCCTCTTGAGGGTTTTCTTCAAAGTTCCTTAAATTTTCCTCCATCTGAGCCTCTCCTTCCTTTCAAGAACCACTGAGGGAACATGTTACCTGCAGCCAGGTGACACAGACTAAGGGCTGGTGAAGCGGGGTAGGGGTGGGGTGGGGAACTAGCATAAAGCCCGTTGCCTGAGACAGAGTTTGTTCCCCTGATGGACTCAAGGATTTCTGAGAGATGGGAGCAGGCAAGCCCATGAAAGACTTAGAGGGAGAAATACTACCCTCCACATGCTCTTTTATTTTTCTGAGAGACAGAAAAAGACCAGATCTGGCTCACAGGTGCTCAAGAGAGTGCTGACAGATTGGGAGCAGGGAGGCACATGGAAGGCTTAATGAAATACCACCCTCTATGGATGGCCGTAGATGATTCTGAGAGAGTGAAGCAACAGGAGGACCAAGCCAGGCTCTCAGGTGCTCAAGAGCAGTGCCAACGGAACTGGGTCTGGTCAGGAGGCAGAAGTTTGGGATGAGAATAGCTGGGACTGGGAATAGCCACTAGAGGTCAAGGAGCTCCAACGTAACTAGATGCTGCTTAGTGTTGGCCCTTCCAGGGTTAGAGATGGGGTTGTAGGTGGTGCTGGTGGCACCCCAGGGACCTCCCAGTGAGGAAAGTTGAGTTACAGCTGCTTCTGACTCTCAGGTCCCAAACACATCCTCTGGGGGTGGGTGGGTAGTTCTACCATCATGACCAGGTGGTCATTTCCATAGGTGTCATGGAGCCCTAAGTGCCGATGATTTGACAGTCTATCTGGGGAGCAGGTGTGGTTTGGCCAATAGCCTTTGGTTTCTCCAGCAGTATAACCCTGAATCTACAGGTACTTGTCTTGAGCATTGGGCATATCTGGTTTAGAGAATGGGCTTTGGTTGGGGGTGGCACCTGGAAAGCAGTGCTTGAAGACATGAATGGAGAGGTGTAGAAGCGGCATTTTTGGCTGTGCAGGATATGCTCTTTCCTGGGTCTAAGTCTCAAATTCCTCCCTATGTTTCCTATCTTTTTCCTAACTGAGCCATGGCTTGCTAAAAGTAACCCACGAAAATGAACAATGGTGAGAAATAGGTTGCATGTATTCAGGCAGCCAGATGTATTTACAGGTGGTGAGCTGAACTGAAGTGGGATCAGCCGGACGACATGGGGTAGTGGTGATGGGCAGGGAGGAGGAGGGAGAGTCACAGGAGACTTGGAGAGAGACCTCTGGCCCCTGTAAGGCACGCGGTTGTACTCAGAATGAGAGTAGAAGGGAGTTGGGCCTTTAGGTGAACAAGGGTAGTGCGGTGCCAATATGGCTTTGGTCAGGATACAGGATTAAGGGCTCTGAATTTTTGTTCAACAATTCATCACCAGAGGGTGAAGGAGCACTGGCAGAGCCCAGCAGCTGCTTGGCATTGGCGAATCCCAACCCAGAGGTGGAGTTTGAGTTGGAGGAGGTGGATCCCCCTGAGGCATGTATTGCAAGGAGGGCCAGGTTACAGTTTACCGCTGACTCTCAAGTCTAAGTTAACTAACCTGGTTGGAAGGACTTGTCCTGCCCTTTCCACCTGTGGGTGGCTTTCAGACAGCTCTGTAGCCAGATGATCTCCCAGGAAATGTCACATACAGGCCACAGCTGACCCTCGAGTCTCAATTAGAACACCCCGTAAAAGGGAAAGTGTTCTGCCTTCCAAATATCAGGGTCACCTTCAGTCGACCCATGCTGCCCAAAGCCCATGTTGTAAGACAGGCCTTTGGGGTTCATATGGCCTTGGGGTTCTCCAGAAGTAGAACTCTGAGCATGCAGGCACATGGCTGGATTACTGGACGTGCAGATTCCCAGAGTCCCGGGGGCTGGCCTCTGGAGAGCTGGGCTGCTGGTCATCACTGGAGAGCGAATGTAAAAGCCAATGTCTTGTGGTGGGCAGGCTGTCTTTATGCAGGCACCCTCTCTCTAGTGTGTTCTGCAATGTTCCTTACTTTTTTCTCCATCTTACCTGAAGTCAGGTGACACAAAACAAAGGCTGGAGACGTGCGGTGTTGTGGGGAATAATGCAAAGCTGGTTGCCTGACTCAAAGTGTGTTTCCTTGATGGACTCAAAGGAGGGCTGACACATAGGGAGCAGGGAGGCATTTGGAGGACTTGGAGAAATACTGTCCTCTGCAGGGCCTCAGAGTCTGGAGAGAGATGGAAGGACCACATCAGACTCCCAGGTGCTTAAGGGCAGTGCCCGCAGAACCAGTTGGTGTCAGGAGACAGAAGTGTGGGACAAGACTGGCTGGGAATCATAATGGCCACTAGAGGACAAGGAGCCGTGACACACCCAGCTGCTTGGCACTTGCATATCCCAGCCCAGAGGTGCGGTTTGAGTCCATGGTTTGAGTCCCTCTGGGGTCTGCCTTGTGAGGGGGGCTAGGTTACAGGTCACCTCTCACTCTCGGGTCTAAATTAACTCACCTGATAGGAAGGACCTTGTCATCTCTGGGTCACTTTCAGACAGCTCAGGGAGCCTAAAATCCAGATGGTTGGACATGCTGTCAAGAATTCTGACTGGGAGTTCCCGTCATGGAGCAGCAGAAACAAATCTGACTAGGACCCATGAGGATGTGGGTTCGATCCCCAGCCTCGCTTAGTGGGTTAAGGATCTGGTGTTGCTGTGAGCTGTGGTGTAGGTCGCAGACACAGCTCAGATCTGGCATTGCTGTGGCACTGGCATAGGCTTGCAGCAACAGCTCCAATTAGACCCCTAGCCTGGGAATCTCCATATGCCAAGGGTACAGCCATAAAAGGAAAAAAGACAAAAAAGGGGGGGGTTCCCATTGTTCTCAGCTGTTAAGGAACCCAGCTAGCATCCATGAGGACAGGGGTTCAATCCCTGGCCTCCCTCAGTGGGCTAAGGATCCAGCTTTGCCATGAGGTAGGTTGCAGACATGGCTTGGATCCCACATTGTTGTGGCTCTGGTGTAGGCCTGTGGCTACAGCTCCAATTAGACCCCTAGCCTGGGAACTTCCATAAAAGAATTTCGATTGCCTTCAGATTCTCCAGAGGCTGACATCCAAGCCCAAAAAACATTGGACTGAGTACTGGCCCTGCAGAGTTCCCAGATCTAGTTTGCATTGCTTTTGGCGTCTGGGCAGCTTGGTGGTTGTCATGAATGGGGAGTGCAAAGGCAGCGGTTCCTTGGTAGCATTTTGCATCCATCCCAGTGTCTTGTCTCTTGAGGGGTCTCTGAAAATTTTTTTCTTTTCCTTCCATCTGAGCCTCTTCCCTCCTCTATTTCACCCCTGATGAAAATTCTTACCTTAAGCCAAGACAAAGAAATGAAGAGCAGGATGCTGTTTCATTTAAGTCTTGTCACCTGTTTGGCTTGGGTTTGCCTCTTTTGCTATGTCTGGTGTAGTAGATAGAGAAGAGTGTGTGTCATTTTTTTTTTTTTTTTTTTAGCCTGGAGAGAGAAATACCCACCCCTTAAAGGTATTTGCTTGTTCACTTTATTGTGAAAGAAGGTACAGATTCCACCTGCCCCTCCCCGGCCACACCTCCAGACTCAGATACCGGGTTGAAGATGGAACTAACTGGATCCGCCCAGAGTTGTGAAGTTGTTTACAAGCGACTCTAACTCCCCCAACCCCCCACCAACTGCCTCACCTCAGGCACAGGACACGCCTATGCCTTCAAGTGTGATGGGCCTTTCTAGTCTCCTTGGGTGGCCCAAGTGCCAGAGTGTTTGACACATTCCCTGGGGTCAGACTGTCCTTTGTTTTTAATGCTGGGCAGGGCTCTGGACCTAGAAACACCTGTCTTGAACCTTGGGCTTGCAACTTGCTAACCTCTGACTTGTGTGGGTTGTCATTTGGAAAAGGGGTCTGTTGGGAGTTCCCATTGTGGCACAGCAGAAATGAAACTGACTAGTATCCATGAGGATGCAGGTTCAATCCCTGGCCTCACTCAGTGGGTTAAAGGATCCAGCCACTGCTGTGAGCTGTGGTGTAGGTTGCAGACATGGCTCGGATCCCACATTGCTGTGGCTGTGGCATAGGCCAGCAGCCGTAGCTGCATTCATGACCAGAAGCCATGCTTTATAGAAGCCAAATGCCATGACGTCCTGATTCTAGAATTTTGTACATCCAAGATTCAAGCCAGGTATTTCTGGGTCCAGAGCTGTGGATCCAAATGATCAAAGGGGACTCAGACCCCAGACAGCCTGTCAAACTCTCTAGCCATTGGGCAACTGACCAGACAAGAACTGAACCGTAGATGTGAAGGCAGAACAATGTCCCCTCTCTGAGGTGAGGAAAATTGGGGCAGGTGGTCAGAAGTGCACTGTACCTAAGTCCCAAGCTCTGGGCACCTCTTTAGGGTTCCACTGACCCATCTCCTACCTCTGAGCCTGGAGGGGCAGCAAGGGAGCTGCAGGGGTGGGGAAGGAGGGGAGGCTCTGCTGGTGCATTTGTGCCCTTGTGTGGCCATGTTTTCTGACAGTAATTCTAGTCCTTCCTCCAGTCTCACTCAGCAGCCCCTGGGGTACTAACCCTGGGCACCTGGCAGCAAGATTTTGATCCTCTGCTCCCTCTAAACATAATGAAGAATGTATTTACTGACTTCTTCATTAACTTATTCTCTTAAATATTTATTTTTTATTATTTATTGGGTGCCACCTGCAACATTAGGAAGTTGTCTGACAAGGTTTTGTTTGTTTGTTTTTATCTTTTCTAGGGCTGCACTCATGGCATATGGAGGTGCCCAGGCTAGGGGTCTAATTGGAGCTGTATCCGCCAGCCTACACCAGAGCCACAGCAAGACAGGATCAGAGCTGTGTCTGTGACCTACACCACAGCTCACAGCAATGCCAGATCCTTAACCCACTGAGTGAGGCAAGGGACTGAACCCATAACCTCATGGTTCCTAGTGAGATCCGTTAACCACTGAGCCACAACGGGAACTCCTCTAGGGTTTTGATCTTCCAGTGCAGCTCTCACCCCAGCCACAGCAGTGACAGAGATAGACTCTTAAGAAAGGCAGCCATGCGGGAACTCCCTGAGAGCTTTTCTTGTATCAATCAACCCAGCTTATTTCATCAGACCTGGTTTAGGTCAGGGCTCCTTAACCCTGGTGCGGTCACTGAAAAGAGAGACTCATATGGAAAGGAATGGGGGAAGTTTCCCTAGGTCTCTTGAGAGAAAAAAGCAGAGGGATTAACACAGCTGCCCACCAAAATGCCACAGAAAACATGATCCATTCATTAGCACCAGCCTCTATCCACGTTCCTAAACCCTCGACAGTCAAGAGTTTGAAACTGCCAACTCACAATTCAAAACAGATGGAGTTTGGTTCCAGGCTCTTGCCTCTGCAGGAATACAAGGCACTCTGATACACAGGGAAACACAGGGAAACCCTCAAGAATTCTAAACTCTGCCAAAAGACCAGGCTGACAATCCACATCAAATGCTGAAGGGACTCCTCTGTCCTCGGCCTGACAGGAGATATCTTGGAGCAGAGAATCACAGGTGCCGGGAAAACAAGCATAAAAGTCCAAGTGCTTGCTGTGGAATTTGCCCAAAACACCATAGACCCGGAACTCTGAGCCTGGACATGCAGCCATGGAGTCTCCAATGGGTCCAGAAGGTACTCTGGCGCCATCGTGTGGACATCTGCTCTAACAGCAACTCTCAGGTTTTCCCCCTCTCTGGCTCAGCAGTCCTGAGGACTGCATTGGCCTCGGGCAATATGTTGGTGGGATTTCCTTCTTCCACTTTCTTGAAATACCAAGAGAGGACCACAAAATGGACTATTTCCCTCCCAAAGGATTTCAGAGCGCTGAGGCCAACCTACCCACGCCACTCCATTCAAATTCTCAGCTTCCAAAATATCATGTCAGGACAGCATTATTCCATTTTTCATATATTCATGTGCTTATGCATTTATGCATAGAGGTATGTATCTAGGAAACTATTGATTTATTTTCTAAACTATCCAACTTTTAATCATTCATTTGTGCATGTCTTCTTTTAATTCTTTCACTTTTCATTAATGCTTTCTTTCTTACCTTTCTTTCTTTATTTCATTCTTACTTTAATGACCCCACTCAAAGCCTGCACAAGTTGTCTGCCCATCGATGGTTTGCAAGCCACAAAGATTGCTTAAACCAACACAGGGACAAAGACAGATCCTTAACCCAGGGGGCCAGGAGGGCTCTCCACCAGAGCTTACTCTGCATCAATCTACAGGCCTTAATTCACCAGACCTGGCTTTAGAGCAGCTCTTCCTACCAGGTGCATAAAGAGAAAAAAAAAGAGGCTCACGTGGAGGGAAAAAAAAAAAAGCGGAGTTGCAGGAGACCTCTTGAGAGAAAAAGCACAGGGAATAGTGCTGCTGCTCATGAATCGATCACTGTTTAAGACTTTCCATTCACCACTCATAGGCACTTCATCCAGATCACAACCAGAGGCTGGGCTGGGGTTTCAAAATTGCCAGCTCTGCAACTGATAACTCCACAAGAAAAAAAAAAACAAAAAACATCAAAATATGGGAAAGACATGAAAAGATATTTCTCGCAACAAGATATACTGGTGGCCAACAAGCACATGAAAAAAGACTCACTATCCCTCACTGTTAGAACGAAATGCAAATCAAAACTACTATGAGGTCCCACCTCACCCCCGTCCAAATGGCCTTCCTGGGTAAGTCTACAAATAACAAATGCTGGAGTGGGTGAGGGGAAAAGAGAGCATTCTTAAACTGTTGGTGGTTATGTATATTGGTTCAAACACTGTGGAGGTAACACAGAAAACACAATAGAAAGGTCCTATGACCCAATAATCCCACCCTTGGACATATATCCAGGGAAAAGTTCCTCGAAGAAGATACCTGCACCCCGTGTTCTTTGCAGCACTATTAACATGGCTGAGAGATGGAAACTAAGTAAACATCCCATGACAGATACGTGGAGTAAGATGATGTGGGACATATACACGACAGAATCCTACTCAGCATGAGAAAAGAACAAGCAACTGCCATTCACAGCCACTTGCATGGAACTAGACACACTCATACTAAGTGGAATAAGTCCAAAAGAGAAAGACAGTACCATAGGATATCACTTCTCTCTGGAATCTGACATAATGTACAAATAGACCTTACCACAGGAAAGGAACTCAGACTGGAAAACAGACTTCTGGTTGCCAAAGGGATTAGGATGGTGTGGGAAGAACTGGGAGTTTGGGTATGATGGATGCAAATTCTTGCACTTGGGAGTTCCCATCGTGGCACAGAGGAAATGAATCCGACTAGGAACCATGAGGTTGCAGGTTCGATCCCTGGCCTTGCACAGCGGGTTAAGGATCTGGTGTTGCCGTGACATGGCTCGGATCCCTCATTGCTGTGGCTCTGGTGTAGGCCGGTGCCTACAGCTCTGATTAGACCCCCTAGCCATGGGAGTGGCCCTAGAAAAGGCAAAAAGACCAAAACAAACAAATTCTTGCACTTGGAGTGGAGAAGAAATCAGATCCTGCTGTATAGCACAGGGACCGCTCTCTAGTCATTTGTGATGGAACAGATGGAAGCGAATGTAAGAAAACACTATGTACAATACATGTAAGACTTGATTACTTTCCTGTAAAATAGAAATGGATGAGCACAATACATCAAGGATAATGGGGAAAATTCATAAAATCAAAACAAAAATAGCAGCTCTGCTTTCCTCAGAGAAGGTCTCTGGGTCCAGACTCCTGCCTCTCGAGAAAAAACTGGCAATTTGACCCCATTAAACCTGCCAAGATTTCTTACCAATGTGACATCCAAGCAGAAGTAGTTATCAATGATGTGCATATGTATGTATGTATTTATTTACATCTTCATGTATTTACTTCTGGATGATTCTGGACACACATATGGCATGCAGATATCATCTGGCCAACAGTTGAATCCATGCAACAGCTGTTACTGCCCAAGGCTCTTAATTAAAGCCCTCTGCCATCACGTGTATAAAGCCAGAATATCTTTTTTAGTGCTTTATCTTGTCAATTCACTTAGCTACCATGGAGGAATGTATGTATGTATTTATTGGCTATTTTTACCAATTGATCTCCTTCTTTGAAATATTCATTTTTACTTATTCATTTCTTTGGATGCCAATTGTGGCACTGGGAAGGTGTCTGGCCAAGTTTTGATCTCCCAACACAGCTCTTACCACAGCCACAACAGCGACAGAGACAGACTCTTAAGTTAGGCAGCCATGAGGGATTTTCCTGAGAGCTTGCTTGGTATCATTCAACTTCACTTAATTCATCAGACCTGGTTCTGGTCACTCCTCCATACCGTGGTGCAGTCACTGAAAAGAGAGGCTGATATGGAAAGACAAGAGGGAAGTCTCCCTAGGTCTCTTGAGTGAAAAAAGCACAGGGATTAGCACAGCCGCCCACCAAAATGCCACCAAAGTTGTCCACAATCCATTCATCAGCACCAGCCTGTATCTGGATACCTAAAAACTCAAGTTGCCAGCTCACAATTCAAAACAGATGCTGTGTGGGTCCTGACTCCTGCCTCTGCAGGAACACAAGGCACTCTGATACACAGGGAAGCCCTCAAGCATTTGACAGCCTCTGCCACCAGACCAGGCTGCCAATCCGCATCAAATGTTCAAGGGAATCCAGTGTCCTCTGCCTAACAGGAGGCATTTTGGAGCAGAAAGAAACAGGTGCCCAGAAAAAAAAGCCCAAACCTCTGGGTCTTGCTGTGGATTTCACCTAACAGACCATGAACCCTCTCCCATGGGTTGAGCAGGTGCTCTGGCGCCATCGTGTGGACATCTGCTCTAACAGCGACTCTCAGGTTCTCTCTCTGGATCAGCAGCCCCCAGGACTGCATTGGCCTTGAGCAATGTGCTGGTGGAATTTCCTTCCTCCATGTTCTTAAAATATCAAGAAGGGCCCTACAAAGTGGACTCTTTCTCTCCCAAAGGCTTTTAGAGCACTGAGGCAAACCTACCCAATACCACTCCACTCAAACCCTCAGCTCCTAACCCATCACGTCAGGAGAGACTTATTCCATTTTTCATATATTTATACACTTATGCATTGATGAAGATAGGTGTGTATCTAGGAGACTTGATTTATTTTCTTACCTTTTCAACTTTTAATCATTCATTCCTGAATGTCTTGCTGCTTTCATATCTTTCGTCTTTCTTTTCTTTCTGCCTTTCATTTTTGATCTTAATTTATTGACCCCACATGAAGTGTGCCTAAGTTGTCTGACAGTTGTTGGTTTGTAAGACTCAGAGATTACTGAAACCAACAAAGTGGAAAAGACAGATGCTTTAGCCAGTGAGCCAAGAGGGATCTCAACCAGAACTACCCTAAAATATACTGGCCATAATTTACCAGACCTGGCTGTAGATTACATCTTCATAACACATGTATATACAGAAATAAAAGAGGCTCACATGGAAAGAAAAGAACGGAGTGGCAGGAGACCACTCGAAAGAAAAAGCACAGATAGGAGTTCCCGTCGTGGCACAGTGGTTAACGAATCTGACTAGGAACCATGAGGTTGCGGGTTCGATCCCTGCCCTTGCTCAGTGGGTTAAGGATCCAGCGTTGCTGTGGGCTGTGGTGAAGGTTGCAGACACAGCTTGGATCCTGCGTTGCTGTGGCTCTGGCATAGGCCGGTGGCTCCAGCTCCGATACAACCCCTAGCCTGGGAACTTTCACATGCCAGGGGAGCGGCCCAAGAAATGGCAAAAAGACAAAAAAAAAAAAAAATTTAAAGACATCTGAAGCCACATAGATGGAACTGAAGACACTCACACTAAGTGTAATAACTCCTAAAGAGAAAGACAAATACCATAGGCTATCAATTCTGTATGGAATCTCAAACATAGGGCACCAGAAGACTTTTACACATGGACTCATGGACATGAAAAGGACATGAACTCATGGACATGAAAACAGATGCCTAGTTAGCAAAGAGACAGTGGGGATGTGGGAAGGACGAGGAGTTTGGTGATAAAGGATGCAAATTCTTGCCCTTGGAGTGGGGGCGCAATCAGATCCTGTGGTACAACACAGGGAATACTATCTAGTCATTTCTGATGGAACATGACAGAGAGGAATGGCACAAAAAGAAAAACAACATACCTGTAAGAAAGGATCTGGGGGGAAAAAAAGGGAAAAAGAAATACATAAAGGGTAAAGGGGGAAAAAAATAGCATTGAAAACAAAGAGGAGCTAAGGATACCCCACAGAAGGGCTCTGGGTCCAAACTATACTCGCTAAAAAAAAAAAAGAGCATCCTCAACTAGTTTAGGTTGACAAGATTTCTCAAAAAGGCAACACAAGAACAGAAGACGTTATCTGTGGTGTAGGAACCTATTTCTTCGTGTCCATCTTTACGTGTTGCTTTCCTGACTTCTGGGTGATTCTGGACCCACTCGTGGCAGGCAGCTTTGGTCTGGCCAGGAGCTGAATCCACGCTGCAGCTCGTCCTAGCCCAGGCTCGTGCAGAAAACCCTCTGCCACCGCATGTAAACGGTCAGCAGGGCCCCTTTCCGTGCTTGACCTGTCAATGCCCTTAGCTACCCTGCGGGAAGGTATGTACGGATGGATTGACTTCCCCGTCACTGGGTCTCCTGCTTTGAGGTAGTCCCCTTTACGTGTTCCTTCATGTGGGTGCCGCCTGCGAAGGCACTGGGCAGAGGGGTTTGGCCAGCTCTTGACCTCCCAACGCAGCTCTTGCCACAGCCGCTGCAGGGACGGAGACCCACTCTCAGGAAAGGCAGCCACGAGGGAACTCCCTGAGAGCTTGCTGGGTGTCAAGCCACCCTGTCTAACGCATCAGGGCCCCCTCACCCCGGCGCGGTCCCTGAGAAGAGAGGCTCGTGGCGAAAGGCAAAGGGGACGTCTCCCTAGGTCTCCGGAGCGACCAAAGCTCGGGGCTTAGCACGGCCGCCCACCCAAACACCTCCGAGGGCCGCCTTCCACGCATCCATCAGCGCCAGCCTCCGCGCAGGTTCCTAAACCCTGGGACAGTCCGGGGCTTGCCAGCTGCCAGCTCCCAGTTCCCAAGAGAAGCCGCGTGGGTCCCGGCTCCTGCCTCTGCAGGAACCCCGGGCACCGCCATCCCCACGGCAACCCCCAGGCCTTTCTCAACACTCTGCCACCCGACCAGGTGGCCGAGGCGCCTCAAAGACACAGGGGCGAAGGCGCACCTGTGTCCTCTGCCCGACAGGGGCCATGCTGGAGCAGAGAGTCCCAGGGGGGCACGGAGAGCAACCCCAAACCTCTGGGTGCTTGCTGCCGGTGCCACCCCACACACGCTCAAGCCCTGCTCTCAGCCTGGACCTGCGGCCTGGGAGCCAGTCGGGGCTCCAGAGACGCAGACGGTCCCCTGCCGCCCTCTGGTGGACAGCTGCTCTCACAGCGCCTCTCCGCGCCTCCTCCTCTCTCTGGCGCCGCAGCCGGGGCTGCAGTGGCCCGGGGCACCAGGCCGGCGGGATTTCCCCTTCCTCCAGGCTCTGCAAAAGCAAGAAGGGCTCCACAGGGTGGCCTCTTTCTCTCCCAAGGTCTTTCAGAGCCCCGAGGCCAACCTACCCCACCGCCACTCCGCTCCGGACCCCGCGCCCCGCATCGGGAAGGACGGCCTGCTTCCGTTTCCCAGGGATTCATGCCTGGAGGCCTTTAGGAAGAGAGGCGTGGACCTTGGAACCTACGGATGTATTTCCTCCACTTTCCAACCTGTACTCCTTCATTCCTACAGGTCGGCCTGCTTTCCTTCTTTCCTGTTTCTTCCTTTCCCTCTCTCTTTCCATCTTCCTTTCCTTTCCTCCCTTCCTTCTTTCTTTCTTCTGTTCTTTCTTTCTTTCTCTGACCCCACCTGAAGCGTGCAGGACGGGCTCCCCATCGACAGTTTGCAGGCCGCCGAGGTTCCCAAAGCCACCGCAGGGACAGAGGCAGATCCTTAACCCAGCGAGCCACGAGGGCTCGCCACCAGAGCTTCCTCCGCATCAATCTACCTACCGGCCTTAATTCACCCGACCTGGCCTTAGAGCAGCTCTTCCTACCAGGTGCATAGAGAGAAAAAAAAAAAAAAAAAAAAGAGGCTCACGTGGAGGGAAAAAAAACGGAATCGCAGGAGCCCTCTTGAGAGAAAAGGCACAGGGAATAGTGCCGATGCTCACGAAACTGTCACCGTTTTAGCACCTGCCACTCACAGCCCGCAGGCACTTGGTCTGGATTCTGAATCCCAGGCCTGGTTAGGGTTTCAGATTTGCCCCCTCTTCAGCAGTTGCAAATCATCAGTAATTAACAACAACCCTCTTCCACACTCTAACCTTAACTCCAACCCTAACTCTAACCTGAGCCCGCCCCTAAACTTAAGCCTTGTCTGGAACCCAAACCCCTTACTAAAATCCTAATCGGAACCTGAATTGGTTCCTTAACCCTAAACAGAATCTGAACCCTAATCCTGTGGGCCTCTGGCTCCTTGCCCATTTTGCTGCGTATTCTGGCAGGGCCTGCTCTTTTGAGCCCCGTGGCGCCGTGTCCCTGTCCATGTCTGTTCCACATCCAGTGCTGACCTGATGTGTGCCCTGGGAGTGGTTGTGATTAAGCAGCCTCGCTACAGCAGGCATGGAGTTGCTTTGTGTGTTTTCCCGGTGGGCATTGCTGGAATGAGGTGAGAAGGAGAACATGCTGCAGGTCCTTGTCCCCAACCCAGGCTCATCCAGAGTGCCAAGGTCAGCAGGTGCTGGCTGCTGGGCCACACGAGGGAGTCCCCATGAGTACCTCTTGATCTCCCCCTGACAACATGCAGGCTTCCTTTGAACAGAGTGGACAGCCCACCCCAGGTGGGAGCTCCTGGTGACCCTACAGGGGACAGGGCAGGGAGAGGCCAGAAGGGAGGGGAGAGGGTGCCAAGGGAGACCCATAGGGTAGGGGACCAAGGGGTCTGGGTTTGAGCTGGGGACGGATGAGCAGGTGGTGAGTGTGACCCAGGAAACCTGCCCTGGTGACATGTAGCTGAACCTGCTTCAGGGGGAAAGGTCTCCTCGGTGATTCCCAGCACAGGATTGTTAAACAAATCCCATCTAAGGAAGGATTTCTAACACAATCCCACTGAAGGGAAGGCTCGCCAAGTGAATCTTCCTAAGTGGAGGCCGGTGAGGCGGCCCCCTCAGAGGAGGGCTGTGGAAACTGCCAGGGGCAGGCGAGCCCCCTGAGTGGGCAGTGGGTGCACTTGTGCTGGTCACTGTCCACAGCACAGGCCTGGCCCTGCCAACATCAGGACCCTGTCATCTAGGTGTCCTCGGACAGCAGCTGATGTTAGGCATAAAGGGGGAGCAGCTCATGAGTGTAAAACATTTTCAGAGGAAAGCAATATTTGATGACTGTACTGTTCATTTGTTGACTTTTTTAGCCACAATTTTTCCGGTTTTATGGGGGAAGATGTGGGGATTATAGACGAGTCAAAATTTAAATTTTCAGAATCTGTGTATCTGCAGCTTCAGTACCACTGATGACCCATAGTTTTACGGCTAGGAAAGGATTTCTGATTTTACGTATCATGTAACGGATCTGCTGTGATGACAGGACAATTAAGATTACAACGGTACCTAGCAAATGGTTTCAGTTGGCCTCCTTGTGCATCTAGTGCACGTGTATGAGTCATTTTAGTCGCCAACAGGATGGAAGCTCCAGTGGGGACCTAGGATGGTGGCGTCAGGTCTCTTCTGGTCTGTCCTCGTGGGAGCCTGGGCTGCATTACAAGAAGCTCCCAGCTGACTTTTGGGTTCTGACCACCACGTGACGAGAGAAATTGTTAACGGTTTTGTTTTGCATGTTGCAACGGGTCCTAACTGCTCCCTACCCCAAGCCCTAAACCTAACCTACCCCAACCCTGAGGGACGCGAGACCATCTTTACTGTGTTGCCCCTTCACTGTCTCTCATTGTTGATGGCCGCCATGGCAACAGTAGACTTTGACCTGTTCTCCAGTGGAAAAAGCAAGTGGACCAAATAAACAACGACCCGCTCCACACTGATCCCAAATCCTGCACTTAATTACTCGGAAAATATTGTCCATTAAGTTGGAAATGTTTGCCTTCTCTGTAACTGTGTGCTGAGACCTGAGGTGCAAAAGCCACCGATGGGCAACAGGGCTACCAACTCCAACTTCAATTACAAAAGAAAACTGTAAATGCACAACCAAGTGCCCAGGCTGCTCTCCAGGTTTCTGCCCGAGCGATTCCTGAGACACGGCCCAGCAAGTTCTCTCCCTGCCATCTCGGTGGCCCGGGCCCATCTTCCTGATGGACTCCTGGGAGGGATCAGGGCGTGTGCATGATCCGACCCCAGAGCCCAGATGCTGACGTCAATGTACAGCTGAATGTCCTGGGTGAACCCATGGTGGCAGAAGACCACCCAGATGGCACATCATCCGCTGGCCAGCTGTTCATGGCTCAGAAGTCCCCGGCCTACAAGGGCCAGGATGCCCCACCCCATTTATGTAAAGAGCTGCCTGGTGAGGGGCTGTAAGATGTCCTTCCCAGATAAGGACCTGGAAGGAATCCCCTGAAGCCGGTGGACCCCGGAATGAAAGGTCCCCAGGTCCCCTGAAGCTGTTCCGTCCCCACCCTTTTCCAGGAAGGATTAGGTTGCAGGGCTCTCTCACTGCCACACTCTTCCCCATTCCACCCGTACTCCCCGCTGGCTTCCCAGGGGGCCACGCCCCGGGTCCGTCAGTATCAGCAACACGGAGTGTCTAACTTTCCTTGCAAATGACCCCCACTTCCCTCGGCACGTCTGGACCCGTTTCTATTCCATCCTAAAGCATTTCCCCATCTGCAGGTTGAGCTCCTGATCACAGACACCAAGGGGGACGGCTCTGGCAGGGTGAGCCCATGGGGCTTGGCCTTCAGGACTTGCCCAGGTGTAATTCCCAACCCGCCCCACTCCTCTGGCACCACGAGAGGAAGCAAGGATCAGGCTGCCCTAGATTGGCAGGTAGCAGGTATGTCCACACTCAAGGGGACAGCCTTCCCGTCGACACTGGAGGGCCGTCTTCTAATTGGTCCTCTCCCGACTTGGGCTCATCTTTGCACTCGGATATAAACGTGCGGAGTTCAGTCTCCGGGAACCCATCCTCTTGATAATGCTGTACAGAAGGATAAAAGAGGTTTTCATTGTGAAGTCCCTTGAAAACACATGTATTTCAAATTCAAAGTGGATCATTGGCAACAGAAGGGACCAATAGTATACCTACCAGTATAAGGTTATTAGAAATGTATTCTGCTTTTCCATATTTCAAAGGCCTCAAACTGACTTTTAAAATATCCACTGTGAGTGATAATAGCTTGCTTTTTTTTTTTTTTTTTTTTTTTTTTTTTTTTTTTTTAGGGCCAAGCCCTTGGCATATGGAAGTTTCCAGGCTATAGGTCCAATCAGAATTGCAACTGCCGGCCTAGGCCACAGCCACAGCAACACCAGATCCAAGCCGTGTCTGTGACCTATACTGCAGCTCACAGTAATGCAGGACCCTTAACCTACTGAGCAGGGCCAGGGTTCTAACCCGCACCCGCACCCGCACGGATACTAGTCGGGTTTGTTACCACTGAGCCGAACTCCAGATAACAGCTTTTCAGCTCGTGCCCCTGACTGTACGGCTCATACATGGCTAGAACTTCATGTATCGCTATTCCCTGACTGCTGCTCAGACCCAGCCTCTGGTGTGGTCCCAAACAAGCAGGGGCTTTCAGAGAGTAGCGGGTTCAGCCATAGCATATTCCAAACAAAGAGGTCGACTTTTCTTTACGAGAATTGGATTTTAAAAAATTTTGACTGCCTCAATTGTCTGCTTCAGTACCTACTGATCTTTATAATTCTAATAAAAGATTAGAAAGCTTGTTTGAAAAAGCACAATTCCTCAGAGACAAAACGTTCAACGTTCTAGAAATCGTTTCTCTGTCATTCGTGTCTCTCAGCATCTAAAATCAAAGTCCTTCCCGCTACCCTGAAGAACTTGCCCTTCTGTCAGTTCCCTCCCCCCGGGTCCTCTACTTCACTGCCACTCTACCAGTTCTAGCAGATGCGGCTCCTGATGAACCTACCTTAATTGTTTCGTATGTATCAGTGATCAGTGCGATGAAAAGACTTAAGATCATGTATATAAAGAGGCTGATGAATGAGTAGAGGTAAATTCTGCTAAACAGCCAGACCAAGTAACTTTTTTGCTGCATTTTTGCAAAAGTGGCAAACATATCATCTCCATTTATCAGTGAGAAAAGGCACTCGGAAACCACGTTCAGAGAACGGAACTGGAAAAACACAACAGAAAAACTCACCTCATTTCATGTTCCTTCCCATCGGAGGCTTTGAGCATGACACCCCATTAAAAATAATGGGAATATCCCCAGGTGCCCTTTCAAACACATAACCTGGAGTAAGTACAAGCATTTTTTTAAACAGGAGACATCACGCAGAAGTTTAACAGCATGTACCCACTGGAGACACCTAGGGAAACGGAGTCACTCCCACAGGCATTTGTTTTGTGACACTTATAGCATGTACACGCCTGCTGTTTTTCCTGGAAAAATCAGCTCCTTCTTGACGCTCCTCCGAATAAGAGCAGCCTGAATACAAGACAGAGGGGCTGGTCTGCACCCTTCGTGTTTTTCTGAGCTAAGCCTTGCTCTTCTCTTTACCTTCGTAGAAAGAGGTCCTTGAAATGCTTTTGCAGAAAAAGCCAGGCCCCAACCATGCATGCTCATGCTTCTTGCTTTAAACTTCATTCCATTCAAGATGATGGCATTATAGTCAGGACTATAACTCCAATAAAAAAATTTTTCAAATGGTTCTACAAGTTTCTCCCTATACTACTTTTTAAAATAAAGTCACATTTCAATAAGACTTACCTAAATAGCCTACTCCAATATATGCTGATGAATCAGTGTGGCAAACTTGCCTTGGCAGATAGTAAGAAGAACTTAATTATCTGACATTCCACAAAAGGAGTCGAGGCAGCCAAGTGAATCAACTACCCTCTCAAGTTGGTCTTGCTTTACCACTTTATAAACACGGCAACAGATACACTACCTTCAACGTTTTAAGGCTGAGTCGCAAAATAAAAGGAGCCTATTTTAAAAGAATAACAAGCCACTGGCACTGCTCTGAGAGCTTAACAGCAGCAGGAAAAACGTTGTTTGGCGGTACCTTATCATGGTAAGGTCCCAGCACGATCCATCCGCAGAAGCAATAGCCTAGATAAATCATAGCCGCACAGCAGCAGAACCTGATGACGCTGGGCAGCGCTGCCCGAAGGGTCAGAATGAGGAGCTGGAAAATAAGAGAGCTCATTAGAAGCCTTGGTCCCTCAGACAAAGCAGTGGGCTAACTGTGACAGAGAAACACCAACAGCGTGGAGCGCCCTGGATTCCTACATTGTACTTTGGAAAGAAGCTGAGGTATCGGAGAGCTCCAAGCCACACGAGCAGCGTAGAAGCCCCGAGAAGTATGCTGCAGACACCATAGCTCGTCAGACTCTGAAACAGAGTGGAAAAAACAACCAGTTACACATTAGAAATTCATGCCGGGAGTTCCCGTTGTGGCGCAGCAGAAACGAATCTGACTAGGAACCATGAGGTCTCGGGTTCGATTCCTAGCCTTGCTCAGTGGGTTAAGGATCCAGCTTTGCCATGAGCTGTGGTGTAGGTCGCAGATGCGGCTCAGATCTGGCGTTGCTGTGGCTGTGGTGAAGGCCAGCAGCTGTAGCTCTGATTAGACCCCTGGCCTGGGAACCTCCATATGCTGCAGGTGCGGCCCTAAAAAGACAAAAAAGAAAAGCAAAAAAAATCATTTGGGCAGAAATTATTTGAGTAGTAATGAGTCAGGCACTGTTTTAAGTGCTAAGGAGGAAACAGTGAACAAAATCCCTAATCCCTAAGTGGAAGTAAATCAGCAAGCCCCGTGGTACACTGGCTGCCAGTGACCGCTGAGGAGGAAATCCAGGGCGGGGTGAGGGGCGGCTGCGCGATGCCCCGCAAACAGGGTGGCGGGGACCAAGCACAGAGCGCGGGAGAAATGGATTTGGGATTTTGGAATAACCCGAGAGGAAGAGGAATCTGAAATATACATATTCTGAAATATATATCTGTACACTTCGCTGTACACCTGAAACTAGCATAACAGTGTAAATCAACTATACTTCAACAAAAAACAGCCTAACAGGAGTTCCTCGGTGGCTCAGGGCGGGACGGATCCAGCGCCGCCACTCCTGCGGCTCAGGTTGCTGCACTGGATCCCTGGTTCCTGGGCGGCCAAAACCACTCTAACAAGTAGGGCGATCCAGGATGGTGGCACTGAAAAGCGGGTGTCTGAGCATAGACGTGAGGAAGCAGGGGAGCAGCCAGGCAGAAATCTGGGGGAGAGCTTTCCTGCCGCTGGGGCCGGAAGTGCAGAGACTCCAGAGCAGGAGGGGCCTGGCGGGGGCGGGGCGATGGGGGCGTAGGGAGTAGCGGGGAAGGTAGCCTAGGGCCTCCTGGGGACAATTTCACCACTTTGCCTTTCACTCTGCAGAGACTAGGGAGATGGCTAGCTGAGAGCAGCAGGGACACGAGGCGAGGCTGGCCCCTGGCTGAGAGCAGAGGCTGAAAGAGTGACGGCTGCTGTGATGATACAGAATGGAGCTGTGGTGGTTTGGACCAGGCTGGTAACAGGGGAGGGATGAGGTGATGGTTGAAGGTAGCCAAATAGGGTTTCCTCTTGGATTAGATATGGAGGGGGAAGGAGACTGGTCGAGGCTGAATCCGTGGTCTTTGCCTTGAGCAACTGAAAGGAGATGCCATGAGCTGAAGGCCAAGGGGAAGTGGGTTTGAACGGTGCAGGTAGAGATCTCAGGCATTCTGTTACTGCCGTGTTAAACGTGAGAGGCCAGGGAGACACGCACATGAGGATGTGGCATAGACAGGTGGATATTTAAGACGGGAGTTCAGGGAGTAATTCCAAGCTGGAGACAGTTTGAAAATTACTGGAAAATAGATACTATTTAAGGCCATGGGATAGGATGGGGTCACCAAGACAGGGGCAGAAAAGAGAAGGTGTTTGAGCAGTGTGTCCTGAAGCCCTTTAGCACGTTGGTACGATGCGCGGGAACCAGCAAAAGAAAGTTGGAAGAGCAAGCAGGGATCTAGGAGGAAAACCAGGTGAGCGACAGCCAGGGAAAAGGGTCATCAACAGGGAGGCAGGGCCTGCGGTGCCACAAGCTGCTTCGAGGTTAAGATGAGGCTACATACCTGACTAGCAGATACAGCAACAGGAGCGAACACCGGAAAGCACCCTGTCTGTGGCTGTCAGGACGGCCTGACTGGAGCAGACACCACACAGACTGGGACGCGCAGGGTCAGAAGCAGGACTAAACCCTCTGCTGAGGTCTTTGCTGTATAACAGGGAGCAGAGAAATGGGGAAGGGCTGGAGGGAGAAGAGGCTGCGGTTTTGTCTTTTTAGAAAGGAGAAAAAAGCATCCTGATGGAAATGACGTGGCAGAGACGGAAACCGCACGATGCACGAGAAATGGAAGAGGAACAGCAGGAGCTCCGCCCCGAAGTGAGACGGTGGGGACGGCATCTGGTGGGCTTTCTACCTTCAGCTCATGGCATCTCCGCAAGGAGGAGGTGGGCTTGGTCAGAGACCTAAAGAGCACGTGCACAGTAACAGGAGCAGCAGAGTGCATGGACACTGACGCTGATAAGTAGATACATCAAGTGCAAGTTGGTGGAATTTCTATTTTTTTCTATTGTTTTGTGAATAGCTGAGAGTGAGGATGAGGCCAGGGTATTAGAGGTTTCAACAAGAGAAGAAAATATATGAAATGATTGGCTATAAGACAGGGGGAATGAATGTTCTAGAAAAATGTAGAAAGAGTCTTGGACACCATTAAGGGCTCACTGAGGTTGGTGAAAATGAAGAGTTGCTGCAAACCTGCCCCCACCCCTCTTTTTTTTTTTTTTGCTCCCTAAAGTTAGACACCTAGTTCATCGGTACTTGCTGCTCGTGGCAGCAGCTGCTCTCTGGCCTCCCAAACCCAGTCTCTAAGGGATGGGCCTGGGCTGTCTCCCCAGCTCCCCTGAAGTTCAGTGTGCCTGAACTCTCTCCAGGGGAAGTGAACAGGTGCAAAGGCTGCCATTCTGAGCAGAGGCAAGACTGAGAGAGACCCACCCACTCCACGTTTTCCTCCCATGGGCTGCGACCTGTTTGTGAGGCCACCCAGCATCAATCCCGCAGTCTGAGTGAGCCCTCGCGGCTGGCAGGGAAAGGACGGGAGACGTCTGGGTCCCTGAGTGACAGTGTGATGCCGAGTGACTTGCCAGCCTGGAAAACCTGCCCTGACTGTGGCATGAGGGGAAAAAGGCTCCTTTCTCCCATGAGCCATTGCATCTGAGGTCCCTGCCCAGGAATGTGAAGTATAACACATTCCCCACGTGGATCATACTCATATTTGGTAGTAGTCAAAGCTAGAAAGACATACGTTTAAACAAGATTAGTTTGAATAGTATTAGTTTTACTTGATTTTTTTGCTTTGGAGGAGGGTTGATATCCAGGCTGACTTAGTCCTAAACGAAAATGGAAAACCACTTAGCAGATCAGTGAGAAAAGCAGGAAACGGGAATATTTTCAATCCGAATGAACAAAGGAAACACCTGTAAGCCCACCCACAACAGCAGCTTGGGTTTGCCCCCTGCCCCCCTACCCACCTTCCAGCCCTACACTTCCTGTTGGAGATTCTGGGAGTTCTTTTAGCAACAACAAAAAGACACCTTTTTCTGTAGTGGCCTTGGTGTGTGCATCACACTTTGAAAAACAGCCCAAATGAGTTCTTGGCTTGATTTTTTAAAAATTAGTTATTTCAGGTTTACTCAATACAAAGTTTGAAAGAAATCATTTACTCTGCAAATTCTTTCATTTTGGAAAAATAAATGACCATTAATGCAAAACTAATACTAACAATGGAAATAGGAAAAAAATTTTACCTTAGCTTGGATTTCCATTTTCAGAATTGATCCAATGACAGTCAATATGTCACTAATAATTATCATAATGTACCATCCATTGACGAATTCCATTCGGTCCGAAACAGAAACTTCCTTCTTATAGTGAAGGAGGAAAAAGTTGGCAAATTCCTTTTGGGAGAAGAGAGGCAAGCTGAGTTTGTCTATCAGTCAAACGTTCCAGCACGTTCCGAGAAAGCAGCGACCCTACCTGCTGAAGCTGGAGGCCCCTCACCACAGACCGCGCACACAGGGTCAAGGAAGCCAAGCAGGTCAGAAGAACGAAGGCGTCGAAGATCATCATGTAGCGCGTGTTCTTCTGAACTGCAGGGAAAGAGGGTCACCCGCTCACACAGTGGGACACTTAGACCGTGACACGGGCGTCTTTCTTTCTTTTCATTTCTAGCCTCGTTTATTTTAACCGCTGCATTGCGTCCTTCAGCATGGATGTACCATACTTTATCTGTAAGGACCCTGGGATTGTAATCTGCATTTCCCGCTACAACCCCCTCCCCAGGTCCTCTTCATGCACAGCTACAAGTGAGCTCTTCAGACGGATGAATATCTAAAGATGGAATTGTTGGGTTAAGGCACGTGCATCTCTCTAAAAAGAGATCTAAGCACTTGTTCTCCAAAACGATCTTGCCAGTTTACACACCCACTCATATCACCACATCTCCATCACTGGATATGAGTATCTTTTAATTTTTGCCAATCAAAAGAGTAAATAATTTCAAATGCCGTCTTCATCATGTATCAAAATGCCGTTTGTATTCAAGTACCATATCTTACCCGTCCAATGTTTTTTGTGTGTTTTAATGCCTAAGACAAATACCCCTCATTATTCTTTCCTAGAATTTTTGCTGACTCCTCTTGCTTATTTATTTTTCCATATATTCTTTAGGATCAAATTGTCAAATTCCAATAAAAATTCTACTGAAAATTTCGGGGGACTCAAGAGATTAGATGTGGAGCCATTTGTGCAAAAATATGGTGTGCCTTTTCATTGACACGTCTTTTTTTTTTTTTTGTCTTTTTAAGAGCCACACCTGTGGCATATGGAGGTTCCCAGGCTAGGGGTCTAAACGGAGCTGTAGCCACCAGCCTACTCCAGAGCCACAGCAACTCAGGATGCGAGACTTGTTTGCGACCTACACACAGCTCAGAGCAATGCCGGATCCTTACCCACTGAGTGAGGCCAGGGATCGAACCTGCAACCTCATGGGGTCAGATTCCTGGTCAGATTCGTTTCTGCTGTGCCATGATGGGAACTCCTGATTCGTCTTCTTTTTGCATTCTTCAGGAGCATTTGCAAGTTTAAGATGGATCTTTTACACACATTTTTAGAATAATTTAAGTAATTCAAGCGTTCTTTCCAAGAAGACAGCAAGAGAAAAGGCTCTGACCCACCTTCTTCCATTAGTATTGAAGGAAGGTTAAAGGTCCTTCTTCTGCAAATCTCCACCACCAGACATCAGAGACCTTTAATATCAGCTTGTAGTCTTTTGTTAATATAGTTAGGGTCCCTGCATGTCCTATTAAAATATACTCATCTAGGTAAAAAATACTCATTAAGCACCATTATGTCTCCACATGCAGAGGATGCAGTGAACAGGACAGGCCCCTGATCTTGTGCAACTTCTACTCCTTTGAGACAAGCCAAACAAGTAAATGAACAAAATACTTTCAGGCAGAGGAAAGTCATGTGAAGAAAATAAATCCGAATAGCCAATACGTATTGAATGCATTTCCTGCCAGGCTTAATTCTAAGCACTTAACAGGGTGGTTTTTTTTTTTACTCATTTGCACCTCATGGCAACCCCCACGGTGGGTGCAATTATCCCCACTTTGCAGGCGAGAACCTGAAACACAGAGAGGTCTCAGAACTGGCCCGAGACTCCAGAGCCAGTAAATGGCAGAGTCGGGCTTCCAACCTTTGCAGTCTGTCTCCAGATCTGCATTGGTCACTTTGCATGAATGGTTCTTGGTAACCCCAGGACCTGTGAGAAATGCACATTCTCAGGCCTCACCCTAGACCCAATGACTCAGGAGCTGCATTTCCCTAAGGTCTCCAGGTAACACTAAAGTTTGAGCACCAATGCTAAGGGGGCTTGGCGTGGGGGACTGGGGAGAAGAAAGGCTCACTTTCCCCAGTGAAGGAAGGGCCACTAAGGGGGCACTGGGCTTTAGTTGAGACCTGAGTGACATTGCAACCACCCATTCAGAGACTCTGACATTGCAACCACCCATGCAGAGACTCCGAGAGCCAGTCCTCCCAGCAGGAGCATGGCCAGGTGAAGGGGGCAGGCAGAGCGCTGGCCCGTGCTGTCTTACAGAGCATGTCTTCACTGAGCAAGTGGGGCTGCTCTGTGCTGATGAAAAGAGCTCCAGACTATTTTGCAATGAAGCATTATCCTGTAGTTTTGTCAAGAGGCACCTGTTATACATATGACTAAATCTACTTTAGAAAAACTTAAAATCCAAGAAATAAGCATTTGAAAGAAAGCCTATGTGCCAGGCATGTTCACATGCCCTCATCTTCCCCCTTCTCAAGTTTCTGGAGAAGTGCTACAATGTCTACAGGTGACAAAAGAGGCTTGTGTTTCAAAGAAACAATTTTGTGATTGAAATAAACGTTTGTGATCCAAGATCCTCATGTATGTGAAGTTACCTATTAGTGAAAAGAATACTAGAATGAAGAAATTTTCTTTTATTTACTCGGACCATCTCATCGCTACTTTTGCATTTCATGAATCCTTCCGTAGGAAACCCTAAAGCAATTATTATCCAAACATGTTCTGAATAAGGACCCACTACACACTGCTGGGTTCCAGCCCAGACCTACAGACTATCCTGCGTGGAACGTGGGAGATGGGATCTTGGCAGGTAACTGGGATGATGGTCTGCTGACTTAATCATCAAAGTCTAGCATGACACACTGTCACGTACAAGGGACTAGGAAATGAAGCAGAGCTATTCTTTCCAGCCAATTTTCTGAAGTTCAGCTCCAAAATTCTCAGTGGTACTCAGTTTACACCTGAATTTGTGTCCGTATTTCTAGGAATGTACACTTTCCTTATTTAGTCTACTTTCTGACCTAGATAGGAAATCTTTATAAAGTGTGGGATGCTTCAAGGTCAAATCCTCCCTGACATCTCCCTGGCTGTAGGACCATGGGCACCAAAAATCAGTTCTGAGCCTTGGTTTCTTCATCTGTAAAAATATGGATGCTACCTATCTATCTCAACAATATTTTCAAATATTAAGGTAAGGAAAATGTAGGTGGAACTACTTATGCAATAAGTACTCAATAACATTGCTTTGAGTATATGTGATCTTTTTTGCTGGAGGGATTGTAAACAATTTTTTTTTTTTTTTTTGGTAAAGAGTGAGCCAGTGAGGTCATAAGGAAAAGGCAGAAAAAGCCAGTTCAATTACAAAAAACTTATGAATTACTTGGAACATCAAATAACTACAATGAATTGATTTACTTGCAGAGAATTAGGGACTTGGGAATGGTCCAATTCTTTTATTTACTGTCCCACATACCCCTGGACCAGCAATTTAATGACCACTTCACATTATTAACCGTCTTGAAAACTAGTAAAAATCTGTCACTTACTTGATCCAGATACATGCCAGTCTTTACATTCCCTGATGGAAATGTCATTTTCTAAACTTATCTTAATTCTTCCACTGTGGGCTCTGTTGTCAAATGTTATCTGTGAATAATAGGAAAAGGGTCAAAACAGACCTATAGTTTTTAAAGCCAAGATACCTCTATGCATTAAACCAGAAACAATTTTTCCAAGGTGATGAGAGACCCAGACTCTCATCTCTGACCTGTTGCCAACCCTGTTCAACCTGGGGAAGTTCCCTTTATTTCTTTGTGAACTGAAAAGGCTGAACTCAGTCTTCTACAGAGAATTTTCAGTCTCCAAAATCCTGTTTCTAAGCTGGTGTTCAAGCCCTGAACGACTTACCAAACAAGAGAACTTCTTGCTCCTTCTCAGGCTAAGCACCTTCAGATGCCCTCCTAAAATGAGCAAGAATGGGTACAAGTCTGTTTTTCCCCACCTTCCAGCAAGGCCTCAGATAGGCATAGATTTTTAATGCTCTTTGAAGTCATACTCAGACAAGGGCTCATCATTTCTGTCTTGAAACATTTTAGGTGGAGATCTTTCAATTTTCCTTCCGGGACTAGATTTCTTCAGGTATTACAAAGGGTGTGGTCATAGGGAAACAAAAGCCAGGTCTGGCTTCAACGGTAACTGTTTCAGGACAGCAGGCATCAAAGGGGCAAAGCCATGCTGAACACCTTTCATGCTTCTTCCACTGTCTTCCCTTCTAGCTCCCTTCATGTTCTCCTTGCAGAAACAGAGAGGCAAGGTATGAAGATTAGTCTCTTTTTTTTTGTTTTTGTTTTGGTCCTCTTCTCTCAAGTCCATAAGGAAAAAAAATTCTGTTAAAGTCTGTCATTTAAATGAGTTTTATAAGATTCTTCATGTGGGGTAATCAGATCTACTTCAGATATAAGATTTCAAATACTCAATAAGTCTAGTTACTCTGTTTATCCTCACGTTCAACTGCAAGTTTCTTCCCTTGACAAGCAACCAAGGGCATTGTTAGTGTCTGCCCATGTCCACAGTTGCTGAGGGGCCCAGCCTGAGCCTCATGAGAAGAAAATGCTCAGGATCACTTGAATGAGTCAGAAATCCTTGCCAAGGAGAAACCATGCTTTTCACCACACAAAGAGCTTCAACTTCTTACAAATAGTAAGGGGCTCATTAAATATCTATTGAATAAATAAACTTTCACTTAATGTCAATCATGTCTAAGTAAAGTTTAGAAGAAGTTGACTTCTTTAAATGAAAAAGAGGAGTTCCCATTGTGGCTCAGCGAGTTAAGAACCCAACTAGTATCCATGAGGATACAGGTTCAATCTCTGGCCTTGCTCAGTGGGTTAAGAATCTGGCATTGCTGCAAGATGTGGTGTAGGTTGAAGATTCAGCTCAGATCTGGCATTGTTGTGGCTGTGGCACAGGCCAGCAGCTGTGGCTCTGATTCAACCCCTCACCTGGGAACTTCCACTTGCCATGGGTATGGTCCTTAAAAAAAACAGACATAAAAAAAATGAAAAAGAAAAAACACTGGATTTAATTAACAACAGACAGTAGAGAAAAGAAAGAAGATTGGTTAATTTGAAGACACAGCAATAAAACTATCCAAAATAAGAAAAGAAAAAAAAAAAGACTGAAAATAAAACAAAATCGAGAGCTATGGGACAACTTTACATGCTCAAATACACATATTATTAGAATCTATGAAACGTGGGAGGAAAGAAAAAGAAAAATATTTGAAGAAATAATACTGAGTCAATGTCAAATATAATGAAAACTAAACCCCATAGGCCCAAGATATTCAATGGACCCCAAATACAAGAAACAGGAGGAAAACTACATTAAAGTATATCACAATCAAATCATTAAAATCAGAGCTAAAGAGAAAAAAAATTTCCAGCAGCCAAAGGGAGGCAGATACATCCCAACCAGAAGAACAAAGATGAGGAAGACAATAGATTTCTCACAAATAATACAACTAAAAGAGCAACGTCTTTAAAGTACTGAGGGAAAAACAGTCAACCTAGAATTCTATACCTAGTGAACCTTTTTTTTTTTTTTTTTGGTCTTTTTGTCTTTTCTAGGGCCGCACCCATGGCATATGGAGGTTCCCAGGCTAGAGGTCTAATCAGAGCTGTAGCTGCAGCCTACACCACAGCCACTGCAACTTGCCAAATCCGAGCCACGTCTGTGACCTACACCACAGCTCACAGCAATGCTGGATCCTCAACCCACTGAGTGAGGCCAGGGATTGAACCCGCAACCACATGGTTCCTAGTTGGATTCATTAGCCACTGAGCCACTACAGGAACTCGGAACTATTTTTTTTTTTTAATGAAGGTGAAGAGTTCCCCTGTGGCACAGTGGGTTAAGGATCTGATATTGCCCTAGCTGTGGTGTAGGTTGCAGCTATGGCTCAGATTTGATCCTTGACTTGAGAACTTCCACATGCTGTGGTTGCGGCAAGGAAGGAAGGAAGGAAGGAAGGAAGGAAGGAAGGAAAAGAAAAAGAAGGTGAAATGGTTTTTCAGGAGTTCCCGTCATGGTGCAGCAGAAAAGAATCCAACTAGGAACCATGAGGTTTCGGGTTTGATCCCTGACCTCACTTAGTGGGTTAAGAATCTGGCATTGCTGTTAAGCTGTGGTGTAGGCCACAGACACAGCTCAGATCTGGCATTGCTGTGGCTCTGGCGTAGGCCCATGGCAACAGCTCCGATTAGACCCCTAGCCTGGGAACCTCCATATGCCTCAGGTGTGGTACTAAAAAAAAGGCAAAAGACAAAAAAAAATGGTTTTTCAGACATACAGAAGCTGAAAGAACTTTTTAGCCAACAGACCTGTGTTATAAGAAACGCTAAAGGAGGCCCTTTTGTGTAGAAGTTAAAGGGCACCCGATGGGAGCCAGGAACTACACAAAAGAGAGAAGCGCGGAGTTCCCGTCGTGGCGCAGTGGTTAACGAATCCGACTAGGAACCATGAGGTTGCGGGTTCGGTTCCTGCCCTTGCTCAGTGGGTTGACGATCCGGCGTTGCCGTGAGCTGTGGTGTAGGTTGCAGATGCGGCTCGGATCCCGAGTTGCTGTGGCTCGTTGCTCTGGCTCTGGTGTAGGCCGGTGGCTACAGCTCCGATTCAACCCCTAGCCTGGGAACCTCCATATGCCGCGGGAGCGGCCCAAGAAATAGCAACAACAACAACAAAGACAAAAGACAAAAAAAAAAAAAAAGAGAGAGAAGCGTACTGGGGATGGAACTACATGGGCAGATATAAACACATTCAATTATTTAAGTTGCTTTAAAAGATATCTGACTGTTTAAAGCAAAAATAGTAACAATGCATTGTTCCAGTTTACATCTGGAAGTAAACTGTATGACAACCATGACATGAAAGCCAAGATGGGAGAAACGGAAACATGTTGCTCTTAGGTTTTCATGCTGTACGTGTAGTTATACACGTGTACCATGAGCCTACAGCAAAGTGTATTAGCCAATAAGCTAACATGTGCACTCTAACAGAATCCTAAAAAGATACTTAATTAATCCAAAAGAAGGCAGAAAAAGAGGAAAACCATATTACCAATCACATGCACTTTGAATTACGGAAATCCCTTAATCACAAGGTAAAGACTGTTGGGTTGGATAAAAAGGCAAAACAACTACATGTTGCCTAACAAGAAGCCCCCTGTAAATATAAGGCACAAATAAGCTTAAAAGGCTAGATAAAGATATGCCATGCTAACAGTAATCTAAAGAAAGCTGGAAAGGCTATGTTACTAGCAAAGTAAGTTTTTGCACAAAGAATATAACAAGGGTTAAAGAGTGTGCTAGTTCATACTGATAAGAGTCAGTTCAAGTGAACACAGGAATCCTAGATGTTTATATACCTAATAAAGAGCTTCAAAAGACAGGATGCAAAATCCATCCAGCTGTACGAATGAACGCTAATGCACTTCTTTTACATTATAAATCTAACTGGACACACACAGGATAGACTTAATAAACAGCTGTTGAGGCGTTCCCATTGTGGCACAGCAGAAACGAATTCTACTAGCATCCAAGAGGATACAGGTTCTATCCCTGGCCTCGTTCAGTGGGTCAGGGATTTGGTGTTGCCATGAGCTGTGGTATACCACGATCCAAGCAGATGCGGCTCAGATCCTGCATTGCTGTGGCTGTGGTGCAGGCTGGCAGCCGTAGCCCTGATTTGACCCCTGGCCTGGGAACTTCCATATGCCACAGGTGCAGTCCTAAAACGCAAAAAAAAAAAAAAAGTTGAATGAATCTAACATCTACTACATATCTGATACTTTGTTAGATCTTCATATCTGTTATCTTCTATCTCGACAACAATTTTGTCAGGTAAGGAGGCACTATGAGTAATAAGCCAAGGTCTGCAAACATCCGTAGCAAGGAAACTCAGCAGCTAGAGCCCTGGGCCATGACCTGAAGCCGACAGCCACCGCCTGCTAAGAGCTGACCATACAGAACCCACAATCCTCTGTTCCTTTTGCATTTGAACCCTCCTCTGTGCCAGGAACTATTCTTGGTACTGAAAACAGAGTGCTGAACGAGACAAGGTGCCTGCCCTCAGAGAACTTACATTGAGACACAGAAGACAGATAATTAACAAGTAAACAAGTTGGTATAGTGGCCCCCCCCTTCTCCACAGAGTGTGTATTCCAAGACCCTGAGTGGATGAGTGGCTGTCTGAAACCCCGATCATACCTGAACCTACACATATACTATTTTTTTCTATTCATATGCACATACCTATGATAAAATTTAATTTATAAATTAGGCACAGTAAGAGAGTAACATCAATAACTAGTAATAGAACAATTACAACAATATACTATAATAGAAGTTACAGGAACGTGGCCTCTCAAACCGTCTTATGCAAATTCAATGCCTTTTCCATCTTAACTAAGTACTGACCACGCGCTGTGGCCATAATCTTTGCAGTTTGAGGTGAAACAGCAAAACTAGCACAGAATTCTTTTGCCTTCTTCATAATTATCATGGATAGATTATTTGTTCTTACTGTAGATTTAGCAACCTTAACATACATTCTTTTTCCTTCCTTATTAAGTTGAGAACTTCCACACTTTCGCTTGAAGGAATCCTCTGGCATATCAGAATTGCCACCTCACCACTTGGGTGATTTGGGGCCACTCTTGAGTAAACTAAGGGTGACCTGCACATAAGCACCTCGAGCCCGGGACAAATGATCTGATAACTGAGGTGGGGGGATGAGACGAATGCGGATGAGTCCCATCCGGGGAGGGTCAGAGTGGGACAGCGGAAGTTTTCATTTATGCTCCTCAGAATGACATGCACTTGAAAATTTACCAATTTATTTCCAGAATTTTCCACTTAATAGCCTCAGACAGAGGTTGACCAGGTAACTAAATCCTCAGGAAGTGAAAACGCAGATAAGGGACTAGTGTACGACGAACCGGAGCAAAAGCTGAACCAGTGCTTCCCTGTGCATGTGAGTGGGACGGGGACACAGTCTGTGCATGCACACAAGTGATGAGACATCTGTGCAGATGCAGCTCTTTTTCTCCAGACAGGACCTAAACCCAGCCCAGTCCACACTTACAGTCAGGGTGAAGTCATAACAGTCAGGGAGTTCGTGATGGCGAATCGTCTGCAGATTAATGGCCTTGAGTTTAAACTGCAGCTCCACCGTTAGGAGTCTGGAAAACAGGAGATTCTGGGGCAGTGAAAACACAGACACACTAACATGAGCTGCACTCCCATCTGCCTCCCTCACCTGTGAAAGTCAAGGGTTAAGTTGAGCTTTTTCTCCTCCAGTGTTCCGGTGTCAACAGCTTCATCCGGCTCAACAAAGAAACATTCTGCCACAGAAAGGAATGAAACACGATATAGCACCTCAAATACATACAGAAACTGCATCTTGAAAGGATCAAATATTTAAGCCTAGATATTCAGATTCTGGGCTTTTTCTGAATTCAGATTTTTAAAGATACTCACCCGCACCACGTAGTTACAGGGACTCCCTTGTTATTAATACACAAGGGACTACAAACGTTCCTGGAGTGGGTTGGGTAGAGACAGACCTGAGCTCCCCACACTATCCTCTGTAGGGTGCCGTCTTCCCTTCTGTCTTTTACGCCTAAACTTGGAGGCTCTCTCCCTTTTTGTATCCTAAGCATAGATTTGAAGCACCTGCCGTGTCTAAGATAAAATTTTGTTTAAAGGACCTATTTTTAAAAATATTATGTGTTGACAATCTCTCCTCATAAACACCTTTTTAAAAAGGAAGGCAGCATATCTTGGGTGTCACTATTCGGTACCATAATCCTTTACTATTCTTCTTAAAGAACATTTTCCAGAGGCTAGTGTTAAAGGTACTTACTTGTTTTTAAACTCAATGACCTAAGCTAATGTTTTAGGTACAAACTGCAAATAGAACTTTGCTAGTAAGAATACACGTGCTTGGGAGTTCCCTCATGGCACAACAGGTTAAGCACCTAGCATTGTCACTGCTGTGGCTCAGGTCACTGTGGTGCGGGTTTGATCCCTGTCCCGGGGAACTTCCACATGCTATGGGCATGGCCAAAAAACAAAAAGAAAGAGTAAGCCATGCAATTCTAAGTTTGGGTGTCCCACCTTATCTGCAAAGACAGTGAACATGAAATGCTCTTGAGGGGACAGAGTTTCATATACATCAAGAATCTGCAGAGCTCCCATTGTGGCTCAGTGACGACGAACCCGACTAGTATCCACGAGGACTTGGGTTCGATCCCTGGCCTCGCTCAGTGGGTTAAGGATCTGGCATCGCCATGAGCTATGGTGTAGTTTGCAGCCATGGCTTGGATCTGGCATTGCTGTGGCTGTGGTGTAGGCTGGCAGCTGTAGCTCTGATTAGACCCCTAGGCTGGGAACCTCCATATGCCATGGGTGCGGACCTTAAAATGACCAAATAATAATTTGCCAGCATACTGCTTTATAAGGGCAATATCTGTCTATTTAACTGGCTTACCCAGATTGAGAGGCAGTGGAATACGGTGGCTAAGAGCACAGAGTGGGTCACATTTCAGCACCGCCTCTTACCCGCCCTGCCTTGAGCAGATCACTTACCCTCCAGTCCTTTATGAAATGAGGATAATAATAAATGTACCTCTTTGTTTTTGGTGTTTTTCCTTAAGAACCATGAGTTACAGTGAAGTACCTGACACATGATAACTCTGACATAGTTCTTACTACGACCTAATACCACAGACCAAATCAATGTTTTCAGAGGTGAAATTGCTGATTTTAAGTATAAATCAAGGCATTCAAAAAGGAAGTTGTAGCTTATAGAAGGACATCACCAGTTTTGACTTCTGGATCAACGTCAAAGGTGTCATTTCCAGGACAGACGTTTCCTTGCTTGTAGAAGTGCCAACAGATCGCCATGGCCGACTGCTCCGCGCCCTTGTTCTCGTAAGCGTGGTTCCCAACCGAGATGCTGCGTAGCTGCAAGTACTTCAACCGACAAGAGAAAAGAGGAACAGCTAGCCATGGGAAGTGAAGCCCAGACCCCCCTCCCTGCCTGCCTGCCTTTGAAACTGCGTCGTTTTCCGCCTTCGGTCCAGGTGGAGACCTGCACACCAGTGTGAGAATAAGTGACAGGCTACTGAGGGCAGGATGGCAGAGTAATTAGAGTTCTGGGTTCAAGTTCATCTCTGTGACCTTGAGCAAGTCACAAACTTCCTGAGCCTCTGCTTTCTTATCTGCAAAATTAAAGGCTTAAGCCATATAACCTCCAAGGATCTTTCCTTTTTTGAAGAACTGTTAGGGACTGACTTTTACATTTAGTGTGAATACAAATTGTGTTTCCTACAAGGTCAGAGTTCTGCTTTACTATAATACAGGAAGTGGAATACCATTGTTCCGGGTGAACCAGCCAAACTTTTTACAAAAAAAAATAGTATTTTAAAAATCATTTTGGCAAGAATACAGTTTACTCACTTTATAGCAAGAGTCCCCTACTGAAAGCCCTCCATGGCTTCCTGTTGCTCAGAATCAACTCCAAAGCCCTTTGCCAGGGCCTGTTAAGCCCTGAAAGACTAGCTCCACCTCCAGCCTTCCCCTCACTCCTTTGCACACTTGCCTTAAACATACCCATATTGTCCAGCCTCCTGTCCTTTGCTGTTTCCACTCCTTCGGCCTGAAATACTCTTCCCCAGACTTCAAGCCCCTAGAGAGGCGTTTTCTGGCCATCCTGAGGCCACTATTTATATTTTATGCTACTTAACTTTTTTCAGAGCACTCATCACTGTTGGAAATCAAATTATTTGGGTTAAACTTCTTTCAAATCCACCTCCTCCATTAGAATAAATTCCACAGAGCAAGGAATTTATCAAGGCCACTGCGCTTAACTGCAGCCCTGAGAACAGAATTGTAAGCAGAAAGGGTAGGAGTCCCCAAAGAAAGAGAAGCAGGCAGGGCTTTCTTGGCACAAGAGAAGCCATTCTTGGCCTAGGCCATTTTGTGATCTAAGCCTGGTCACAATGTTGATCTTTGAGCAAGTCTCAGGAGCTCAGGCCTTAAAGGAACAAAGGAATGCAGAAACCGATGACTGTTATCAGACAAGAGGAATAGCAATAGCAAAGACAAAATTCAGTTGCAAGGACTCCCCGCTGGGTCGGTGATAAAGATCAGCCAGAAGACTGAGCCGCCAGATCAACTGGAGCCCAAGGGTGATGCTGCTGACCTTCTCTGACCCTCCTGGCTTCAATCGGCTAAAACTTGGGCCAAGCTCCTTTGGGACTATGCACGGACCCTTAGCCTAAAACCTCCCCAGAGTTCTCGTTGTGGCTCAGCAGGAATGAATCCAACTAGAATCCATGAGGATGCAGGTTCCATCCCTGGCCTCGTTCAGGGATCAGAGATCAGGGACGCAGGGTCGGGGATCCAGCGATGCCACGAGCTGTGGTGTAGCCCTGCAGCTACAGCTCCGATTCGACCCCTAGCCTGGGAACCTCCATATATCTCGGAGCTGCCCTAAAAAGCCAAAAAAACCCTCCCCAATTTTGCTGTTGGGGAGACACTGCCTTGGTAAAGATCCCCGCTGCCCCCCTTACTTGGCTGCGGGTAACAAATTCCTCCTTCTCCCGATCTTTGGCTTGGCTGTGTCTTTTGTTTCACACCCACAGAGTTAAACGCAGTTTTCCGGTAGCAGCATAAGGCACAGAAGATACTTTTTACCTTCAGTTTAAAGTGCCTGACAGTGCCTGGAGGATGGGGGGGAATGATGTGTCTTAAGTAAACCCCACCCCAATTAATGTTACTACCTGTACACATGCAATTCTGCAAAGAACCCAGAAATACGATCAGCGGAATGGCCTGAATGGCAAATACTGTAGTTTTAAAATTGCTTTTAGGCTTACAGTTAAGGTAAAAACGTTTCAGGAGAAATTCAATGAACTGTTTACTTCTTGTTTCTACCCACCTCTCCCAGCAAACTACCAACTAGGTTCAGAGTAGCTTCAGATAAACTTAGTAAACTTAAAACAAGAATCTCAAAGCTGAATATTTCCATCATTACACTATTTTTTCCTTTACAAGTTGCAAGACATTATTTAACAACGTATGCAGCTTACTTCAATTACTGTAGATTCCTGGCCTATTTTCGAAAACTGAATGCTATCAGAAAGCCTTAGTGTCATAAACATGTATTTTATCTCACTGTGCATAGTTTGTTTCTACATAATGAAGAGCAACAATTGCATTATAACAATTTTTTGAAGAAGGGTTTTGATAATTTTGAAATGTTGTTTGCAGACTAACCCAGTTGGAAGAACTGACTTCAAGAAAGCTTCCAACAATTCCCACAGGATACGAATTTTCAGACTTGAGAAAGTACTGTCTGTAGCAAAAACAAATTGATTAGAAACTCAGAATAGAATTTGACTCATCTGTAGGAACAAGCTTCCTTTGGGGGGGAGTTAATCAATGTTACAATAAAATCATTGTCACAGATGACATAAACCCTTATTTTTTAAATGAACTTTCAGGTCTCAGTTACTATATACTCTGCAAAGTCAATATTCTCATTATTTGTGAAGAACCCCTGAAAGTGTAAACTCTGAAGACTTAATGACTACTTACAACCAGGGTCACGGCGGACCCTTTGAAATCTTAGAGGTTCTCATGCCAAGCCCTAGCTCTGGCTGGTTTAATTAAGACTTTGAAGTTTCTGTCTCTCTATTACCAAACAAAAGCTTCTCTTAACTTCTACTTTTGTAAAAGGCTGTCGGCAATACGAAAAAATTAAGGGTTTCATACATGACATTTATATATTTCATTTTAAAGTTCACCCTTGTATACTTGAATGTCAGTTTCTATTATGTATACTGGCAACAATTCTCTGGTCTAATTTTTCTCCCCCCAAAAAGTATGCACACACTTGATTTACCCGGTTCACTGCGAAGATGATCCGATCGTATACGTCACTTTGGGTGTACACGGCATATGTGTCATCCATCTGGTCCACATAGCCCTTTAGAAAGAGGTGTTTAAATGCTATCATGTTCTCTTCCTTGAAAGCTACCACCATCTGGTTACTTAGCCCGAAAAAGATCAGCTTAAAAGAAAAAAAAGGAAGAGGGTAAAAAAGTGATGAAATAGAAGTTCTCCATATAATAAATCAATTTATCTATTCAAGATTCAATCTCGGAGTTCCCGTTGTGGTGCAGTGGTTAATGAATCCGACTAGGAACCATGAGGTTGCGGGTTCAGTCCCTGCCCTTGCTCAGTGGGTTAACGATCTGGCGTTGCCGTGAGCTGTGGTGTAGGTTGCAGACCCGGCTGGGATCCCATGTTGCTGTGGCTCTGGAGTAGGCCAGCGGCTACAACTCCGATTAGACCTCTAGCCTGGGAACCTCCATATGCTGCAGAAGCGGCCCAAAGAAATAGCAAAAAGACAAAAAAAAAAAAAAAAAGATTCAATCTCTAACTAGCCAAGACATGAAGCAACCTAAATGTCCATTGACAGATGAATGGATAAAAATAATGTGGTATATGCATATATATATGTTCATATGTACATTGTATGTATACATGTATGTTACATACATATATAATGGAAAACTACACAGCCATAAAAAGAATAAAATAATGCCATTTGCGGCAACATGGATGGACCTAGAGACTCTCATGCTAAGTGAAGTGAGCCAGACAAAGATAAATATCATATGATATCACTTATATGTGAAATTTTAAAAAATGATACAAATGAGCTTATTTACAAAACAGAAACAGACTTACAGACACAGAAAACAAATTTACCCAAGGGGAGGGGAGGATAAGTTGGAGTCTGGAAGTAGTGGATACAAACTAAACCATATATGTTTTTATGTGTCTATTTATATATAAAATAGATAACTGAGGGATGGACTAGGAGTATGGGTTTAGTAGATGCAAATTATTGCATTTAGAATAGATGGACAATAAGGGCCTACTGTACAGCACAGGAACCGTATCCAATCTCCTGGGATAGACCTTGATGGAAAATAATATATTTTTAAAAAGAGTGCATGAAACGGAGAACAAGGGTCTACTGAACAGCATAGAGAATGATACTCAATACTTCATAATATCCTATAAGGGAAAAGAATATGAAAAAGAATATAAATATGTATTTATATGTACACATGTGTGTATATAAAATTGAACTGCTTTGCCGTAAACCAGAAACACATTATAAATTAACTATACTTTAATTTTTTTAAAAAAAGATTCAATGTCTATCTTGAATATATTCAATAGAAATTAAACTTTTGGCAGCTGTGAATTAATTTGTCCTTAAACATAAGGTGGGTTTTCAGTTTTAAAACAAAAGAAAGCGACCTCGCATGTTTTCAACATTTATTTTCTGGCATGATGTCAATTATGACACTGTCCTCACCAAGAAAAAGCTTTAGGAGTTCCCAGAAGTCCTTTAGGAGTTCTTTTGTTCAGAGAAGCAAGGTGACTTTGACTAAGGAAGTAAGGAGATTTCCCTAAGGAGGAAATCCTGAAACCCTGAAGTATGCGCATGGTTTGGGCAGGGGACCTTTGAGGAGCATGGGGGACGGCTCAGAAGGGCAAGTGGAACTTAGCACTTTGAGGGCCAGAGAGGACACCGGCATAATTCGATTAGAGAAACAGTGAAAGCAAAAATGTGAGCAGAAAAACTGGAGTCAGACGCTGCAGGGGCTTGAACAGTCAGTGGAAGAGCTCATATTGGATTCTGCAGGACATCAGGGTCTTGAGGCGGGTGTACAATAAAATGTCGGAAACATCTTACGTAAGTCCTATAATCAAACTATAGTCCTGGGTCAAACTACCAAAACTGTGATAATAAGGCCAAAAGTAAAAAATTCTTCCAGAGTTCCCATCTTGGCACAGTGGAAATGAATCCGAACCATGAGATTGTGGGTTCAACCCCTGGCCTCGCTCTGTGGGTTAAGGATCCATTGTTGCCTAGAGCTGTGGTGTAGGTTGCAGATGCAGCTCAGATCCCACGTTGCTGTGGCTGTGGTGCAGGCTGGCGGCTATAGCTCTGATTCAACCCCTGGCCTGGGAACTTCCACGCCTCAGGTGCAGCCCTAAAAAGCAAACAAACAAACAAAAAAAAGAAATTCTTCCAACTCATCTCTAAATTAAAGCAGACTAACATAACATATCCTTAATATTCAGGCAGGATCGACCTCAGAGTTTTACATGAAACTCAGTTGTTCTCTCTGCCTTCCTTTCCCGCCCTTCTTCTCTCTCTCTCTCTCAAACACACACATACACTGTAAGTTTAGAACATACACCCCCACTTAGATCCCAGAGTGAGGGGCGATGTGTATTTTATATGGAAAAAAGGGAATAACACTGAAAACCTATGTTCCGTAACTTTCTTTACACTAATCCCACAGTACAGTTCCTAACACATCCATTTCATAGATGAGTACATAGAGACTCAGAAAAGCTAAATAATTTTTACAAGTCACATCAGCAGCAAGTGTATAATCAAAATCTGAACCCGGAGTTCCCGCTGTAGCACAGCGGAAACAAATCTGACTAGGATCCATGAGGATGCGAGTTCAATCCTTGGCCTCGCTCAGCTGGTTAAGGATCAGGTGTTGCCGTGAGCGAAGGTATAGGTTGCAGACTTGGCTCAGATCTCAAGTTGCTGTGGCTGTGGTGAAGGCCCACAGCTACAGCTCCAATTCGACCCCTAGTCTGTAAACCATATGCCGCAAGTGTAGCCCTAAAAAGACAAAAAAAAAAAAAATCTGAACCCAAGTCTAACAGACTAAATCCAAGCTCTAGCCCCTATCATGCTAACCTGAGTATCCGGGTCTGTGGGGGGATATAGACCAGTCTTCCTCCCTCTCACCCGCCCTGGTGATGGGGGCCCCATATGCACACTTGTCATCATTCTCCACCTGACTCGACCCCCATTTCTGACAAGCCTCTTTAAGCTGTGTCCTACTTAAATTTCAATAAGACGATAGCTTGAGGACTTCCAGCTGTGGCAGGTTAAGGACCTGATGTTGTCTGCGTGAGGACACGGGTTTGATCTCTGGCCTCACTCAGTGGGTTAAGGATCGGGCATTGCCATAAAACACAGCATAGGCTGAAGATGCCGCTCAGATCCAATGTTGCTGTGGCTATTGTGTAGGCCTGCAGCTGCAGCTCCAATTCCACCCCTAGCCTGAGGACTTCCATATGTCACAAGCGCGTAAATTAATTAATTAATATTAATTAATTAGTTGATTTAAAAGATGATAGTTTAATATCCCAAGGAATTTACATCTATTGAAGTTGATGACCAAAAAGGCTCCAGAGAATTTCCAAAGACATTTTGCTGATTGATTCAAATACAAAAGTACATCCACATGCCAGCACTGAGCTAGGTCCTAAGCATACAAAGAGCCGCCTGTGACACAGCAACGTGGCATCTGAGCAACCTCTGCAACCTACACCAACGCTCATGGCAACACTGGTTCCTTAACCCACTGAGTCGGGCCAGGGATCAAACCCAAGTCCTCAGGATACTACTCAGGTTGGTTACACTGAGCCACAACAGGAACTCTCTAAATGCCTTGTATATGCTTATTACTAACAGGCTTAACATCTTCAATTGTTAGCTAATTTTCCTCTTGACCACCCTAGGAAACACAAGAAAGTTAGATGAGCTCCCTAAAAGATTTAGGAGTAATTAAGAACATAAATCTCAGAGGAAATAAAATCTGAGTTTGACTCTCAGCTCTACTCTTCTAGTTGCTGACTATGACAGGTTATTTTACCTAAGCCTCAGAGTTCTCACCTGTGTAATGGGGCTACCAGTACCTATCTCTGACTTGTCTTAAGAATTGAACACGATGATGTAAAATGCTTAGCCTAAAATACAGTAAACACACAAGTGGTACCCATCCCTCTAAGAGTATTCATTTCAACTGATACAGGCTTTCCTGCCTACTGATCAGAAAAAACACAGATAAATACTTTAACTATTGTGATACACTATATTATTCCTGGCAGCGAAAAATTTCAATTCAAACTTGCCAAATACTATACTGAGACCTGAACATCCATTTTTACATTGAAATATTAGAGAAAGAGAGCACCTGCCTCTAAAGTCTTGATTCTGCCACGGAGTCATGTAGCTTTAAAAAAAAAAAAAAAAAAACCCTCTATAAACATCAGTTCTTATTCTGCAAAATGAAAGATACCAGTATTTATCCAATAGGAGTGTTGTTAGAATTAAATGAAAGAATGTCCTGAAACAAGGTAGTCACCCGAATGTTAGTTTCCGTTACATAATATCTAGCATCAGAAACATAGGCCAGAATTTCACCAACCTCATATGATTGCAGAAACAGTCTTAGCTTCTAGCAATCTTAAGCATTTTTTTTTTTTAGCGCCACACCCGCAGCATATGGAAGTTCCCAGGCTAGGGGTCAAATTGGAGCTACAGCTGCCAGCCTATGCCACAGCCACAGCAACTCAGGATCCAAGCCGCGTCTGCAACCTACACCGGAGCTCATAGCAACACCGGATCCCCAACCCACTGAGCGAGTCCAGGGATCCAACCCACATCCTCATGGATACTAGTCTGACTCATTTCCATTGCACAACAACAGGAATTCCAGCATTTGTTCTTAATAATCAGTTAGCAATTTCAGAGTTTAAAAAAACTCTCTTTGAATACTAATTTTTTATTTACTTGTGCATTTTTCACCAAATTAAGAGAAAGTATTAATTAAAATACACCCATCATATTCATTTTTCCTATTAAAACCTGCTTTTATTTTTGCCCTTTTGCTTTTAACAAAAGATGCTTATTCTCACTAACAGGGAGATATACCTTCACAAAAGTAAACCTAAATTTAAAAAAAAAGAGCAAATCTAAGTATATATTAAGAATCACAAAATATGGTTTACCCCAAAAAAGAAGCCAAAGAAATGAGACTCAACATCTCCTAAACGAAGCCTCCCATTTCACTGCCCACACTACTCTTTTTAGTGAATTCCACGTGCACTGCAGGGCTCCCATGATCACAAGGTTGTGCGAATCCAAAGACTTCGCCTTAACAGAAATCCTGAAGTTTCTGAAGGGAGAGAAATTCTCAGGAAGCTAACCAGGAAGGAAAAGAATCCTCTGCTCAGGCACCAGCTAGTTTCCACGGCTGATTTAGTAACTTTCAGCCAAACTTCTTGACTGGAAAAGCCAAACATTAAAATTTAATTATGTGACTAAAATCATAACTTAATGAAAGATGAGAAGGAAAAACGTTAGTTTTCTTTCACAATATTGAAGAGAGAGGGTTTAGGGTTGCGTGTCTCCTTATTTATTGCTCTTTATTGTACATAACCTCAATGTGATGAATGTATGGTTATATATATAAACCACTGTCCATAGGCCTTTTTGTTAGTAAAAGAAGATTTCGGTGGACTCATGATCTGAGATGCTTACCTGGATAGTCACCATCGCAATTTTTAGAACTTGCATGGCAAGTTTCCATGGTTTTCGACCTCGAGTCCAGAACTTCTCACAAGGATTCATGAAAAAAAATTTGAGTTTTCGCCTCATCTGGTCTTCTAATAGATGCTCCTCAGAGGGACATGTGTGCTGGTTAAAAGTGCATGGATTTCCCTCTTCACGAGAGCTGCAGCTACTTATGACAGGCTCAGGATCTGCCATTTCTAGGAGAGAGAAAAAAAAAAGCTGTAAGTAAAGGCAAAAATCTATGTTCTTTGCTACTGCAGGGTAATTGAAGAAACCCCCCAAATGGATCTGCTTTCAAATAAGCACCACTATTCTAAACTGCAATTTTGATGTTTACAGAATCAATTAGAACAGAGCACATTATTTTTCTTTTTGTTCCGGTTACTCAGAGAAGCTTTATCCAATTGAAAATTACCAAGTACAGGAGTTCCCGTCGTGGCGCAGTGGTTAATGAATCCAACTAGGAACTATGAGGTTGCGGGTTCGGTCCCTGCCCTTGCTCAGTGGGTTGACGATCCGGCGTTGCCGTGAGCTGTGGTGCAGGTTGCAGACGCGGCTCGGATCCTGCGTTGCTATGGCTCTGGTGTAGGCCGGTGGCTACAGCTCCGATTCGACCCCTAGCCTGGGAACCTCCACATGCCGTGGAAGCGGCCCAGGGAAATAGCAAAAAGACAAAAAAAAAAAAAAAAAGAAAATTACCAAGTACAAGGGCTGCTGTTAGTAAAAGACTATATGTACATATATAGAGAGTATGTATATGCCTTTTACCTCATACAGTAACAGATATAATTGGAGCAGAGTGTCCTGAACACACAGGTAAGGCTTCAGAAAGCAGGTGGATATATGGATATGGCCTCTTATCCATAGATATATGGATATGGCCTCTTTTCCTAAGGATGTATTAAAAGTTTCATCAGATTATCAAAAAATATTTTTAAACCACTGAGTTAAAGGTAAAAGATATGCTATAGAAAACCATGATCCTCCTTGGTTTCTAACCCTAGTTCTACACTGTGACATTTCTGTGATCTTAGGCAAAGTCACTCAGCCTGTGTGAGCCTCCGTTTTCACTTCTGCAACATGGTACTAAGAATACCTACCCTACCAGCAGTAAATCAAAAGGCAAATAAAGCCCTTGCACAGGGTCTAACGCTAAGCAAGCAGCCTCACTCTCTTATAGCCCAGCAGACATAGCTTCCTAAACACCAAAAAGGCTCTTTAGAGGCAGTGTGAGCTTTACAGATTTGCAAAGGTCTGCGAAGGAAACTCAGCTCAATTTAAGTCCAAATCCCAATCAGCCACATCACTTGTATTAGCTTTTTATTGAAGGCCTTATATTTATTTAGTACATTTTACTTTTCAAAGCATTTCATAACCCCCCCCCCTTTTCTGTCCCTTTGAAAAGGATGGGGCTGATTTTATGGTCCTCATAGCTTATCCAAAGTGATAAAGTGGTTCCAGAAGCTAAAAACTATCTTGGATTTTCTTTCAGACTAATATTGATAATATGGAAACTTGTTCAAAATAAGATACCACAAACCACCAGGGACAGCAGAGTTTGTTTTTTATAGTATAGAAAAGCTGGATCTGTTTGATATTTTTACCATGATGTCTCCTGGGAGGTGGGGGGCGCTGAGGTGGGGGAAAAAGGATTTGAACTGCATCAATACAATTATTTTACAAGTCACTGTCTAGGTGCTTTCCAAGTCCAGAATCTGACATTTGGTTCTGAATCAAACATTCTTAGCAAACCCAACATCTCCAAACAATAGACACTGGCTATAAAAACTATCCATGGAGAAAGTTAAAATTCTTGATAAATGACAAGATTTATCAGGATATTGCTGAGTCAACAGAGCACACAACATATTTACAATAGCATATGCAGTACCTTCCACGTGAAATAATTATGACAGAACTCATGAAAGTATGGCTGTTAAAAGGTACGAGTTAAAAGGTCTGTCAAAGTCTGAGTACAATGACTCAAAGACATAGGGAGAGGAAAAAAGTTAATCCCTTTCGATTTTCACTCAAGAACATTTTCTTTTTTCCAAAAAGGTGCATTTTAACCAGCATTTTAAGAGACTTTACCTAAAGGATTTATAAGGGAGATGATTTTATGTTCATCGAAAGTCGCATATGAACATTCGTATAATAATGAAGCTAATAATTACACAGCCTGCTGGTTAAAGATAGATTTGAAGTCACATTCAACCCTTTCTATTTTGATACAGGGAAAATTAAACTTTAAACAACTAGCCACAGGCCGTGTAACAGAAGAACAAAAAGAAAAAGCGCCAACCACAGTAATTTATTCGGCCCAGAGCACCAGGCTGTCTGGGAAGTGAGTTTTCTGTCACTAGGACTGACCGCTAAACTCGCCGCAAACCTTAGCCTTACCACGTCACAGAATCCCTTCCGAGGGTGCACTTTGAACACGGCGACCGTCCGGACCCCAAACGGCTGCCGAGGGTCCCCAACACCGCTGCGCACCCAGCCGAGGCGCCGCGCGGGTCGCGGGGTCGGTGGGGACGCGGCCAGCGGAGCCTGTGCGGGCTCTCAGAATCCACGCCCCGCTGCACAGGGTCTTGATGCACAGCGAGGAGACGCTTCACTGGCCTAAAAGTTGAAGAAAACCAGGGACTGCGCAAATAGTAAAAGGCTGCCAGTTGACGACGACTGTCCTTACAAGGCCCGAGGCCGGCTGGAGGCTGCTTTCGCTCGGCGCAGGGACCCGGCTTCGGCCCCGCGTCCTCCCCCCGCCCCAAGCCCCCCGGGCTTCGCTTCCTAGAGAGTTGCAGTTAGGGGCTGTGCGATCCGCAGGCGGGCTCCGAACCCTCGGCCTCACGGGACGGCCGCCCGGCTCCCAGGCTTGGCCCCGCCCGCAGGTGGCTTCCGGGGTGGGGTGGGGGGCGCCTCAGCTGGAGTCCCTGCCCCCGGGCGGGGGCGCCGCCACTGACCTTGGGCCAGCGGCCGAACGGGCTCCGGGCCGAAGTGCTGCAGCTCGCACCCCGCTCCCACTCACGTCCTTTCCAGGGCGCTGCCGTCCCGGCCGACCCTCCCGCTGGGTATCGCCGAGGGCCGGAAACTTCGCGAACCCTCCCTGCGCGCCGCTGGCGCAGTTCCCACGCCGCTTGATGCTCAGGGCGCTACCGAGCTCGGCTCGCCTGCAGGGTAGCGGGGAGCCGGAGGGGGGCGGGGTGGACCTCAGCAGGTCGTTGTGGTGGGTGAGGCGGGGATGGGGGAGTCGAGTCAGAGCTTCTCTGCAGCCGGGGCTGCGGCAGGGCAGCTGCTCTAGAAGCGTCGGAGGCTCTGCTCAGCCCGAGTCCGACGCGAGCCCGGCGGCTGAGTGCCCGTCGATGGCACTGTGAACACCTGCCCCTGCCCCGCAGCGCTCCCGCTGCCTTCCACGCCCTTTCCGGGGCCGTCCTCGGGGATCTGGGGCGAAGGAGGCCTTCTGAACTGGCTGGCGCTGTCCCTGTCCTCTGCGCACCTCCCTCCCTTCGCTCCCCTCCCTGTCCCCTAAACAACCCGCTTCCCCCTCCTCCGGCTTCCCGCGTTGCTCAGGAGCTGTGGAGCCCGGAGGTGGGAGCGCTGGGCTCAGGGCTTCTTCTCTTGGCTAAAGAGGAGTGAAGGGCCAGGTGGGGTGTGGAGTGCCTGGGGGAGGGAGCAGCCCCTCTAAAAGCCCGCTATTCTGGTTTTCGTAAACAAAGGAAATCTTGAAGGTTGAGACGTTGCAAGCTTGAGCCTTGTACCCTCGCCTGGCCTTCCAGTTTGGGAGAATTGCTATGAAATGGGTGGATTGTTAACTATTCTAGACTGGCTGCCAGGCCTGAAAGAGCTCTGGAAAGCCAAAAAGAAGTATGACCCGAAATACTTGAAGTAAAGATGCTTTGCTTGGCCAAACTTCATTCAGACTCCTGAAACCGCCTAGGCTCATCTGTGCACTACCTTGTAACATCCAGTTTTAGCAAGAACCTTGCCAAGTTAGTTTAGCTAGAACCAGCCTCCCCCGTTGTATCTAATGATCAGCTTCCTCACCTTCCACTATTCCCCAGCTGGAGTCTGATCATTCGGGCCTTTTTTCAGCAAGAATCCTGCTAGGTCAGTTTAGCCAGGACCCCCCTTAACCCTGCCCTTTTTTCTTTTAGTGATTTTCCCTTCACTGACCCCTCCCCTGCAGATTTCCACTTGTTCAGGCAGTGTTAGGGGTGGAGCCCCATCTCTGTCCTCCACTGAAAATTCTCATTGCAATGGTCCATGCAGCTGTCTGGATGGATATTTAATAGGTGTCACTGAATTTTTTTTTAAAGTAGATCTCCAACCATAATTTTTTTCTTCATGATCTTTTTAAAAATTCAACCTTAGACTACTCATCAGGAATAGATCAAGAACTTGTTGTTTTGGTTATGGGCGAGTTTGTAAAGGTCACTGCATTTCCATAATGGGCATTTCCCCAAATTATTTCAAGAGCTTTTAGATATTTTATAAAAGCTTTTTTAAATCCTAAACCAGGATAACTGTCATGGGTAATTTATAAATGGGAATATCTTTTCTTGCGATGGGGTACAAGAATTTTATGCTGTTCTTAAAGCGGAATCCCAAGTGCTGCAAACAGTGTAGTCAAAAGGGTATAGCTGCACACTCAATTCTCAAGTGCAGTTTGGAAACTGTAACCATTTCTTATGCCATATGCCTCCACCTGGTTTAACACTATCTCCTTAGCATAACACTCACAGTGGGAGTTTGAAATGCTTGATTGTTCAGGAAAAATCTGAACTTTAAAGATATTTGCAGGTGTAAGCGATGGCCCTAGTTAGAGGTGAGTTAAGTAGACCGGTTTATAGAAAAAGCCAGGCTTTGGTATCAGACAGCTGGGGGCTCACATTCGCTTCTGTGCCACTTGCTGACTGACCTCAGGGAATTACTTGTCTGCCTTCCCATTTCTTTCTAGGTATAATTTGCCTAATAAAAAGAATGATGGATTTTAATTACTGGATGCAAATAAAGCACCCATTACTGTACCTGGCATTTTTTATGTGCTTGTAACTGTTGATCATTTTTTAATTTTTATTTTTAGAAAGTCTAAATGAAAAAATCAACTACATTCATGGATTACAAGAATTGTTACAATGCCAGTTATCACCAAGTTCATTTATAGATTCAACCCAGTATCAGTCAAAATTCTAGCAAGCTGTTTTATACAAACTGACAAGCTAATTCTCAAATTCTATGGAAATGCAAAGAACCGGGAATAACCAAAGCAGTTTTTTTTGTTGTTTGTTTTTGGTTTTTTTTCAGTCGATGTTGTTTGTTTGTTTTTTGTCTTTTTGCTATTTCTTGGGCCGCTCCCGCGGCATATAGAGGTTCCCAGGCTAGGGGTCGAATCGAGCTGTAGCCACCGGCCTACGCCAGAGCCACAGCAACATGGGTTCTGAGCCGCGTCTGCAACCTACACCACAGCTCATGGCAACGCCGGATCGTCAACCCACTGAACAAGGGCAGGGACTGAACCCGCAACCTCATGGTTCCTAGTCAGATTCATTAACCACTGTGCCACGACAGGAACTCCCCAAAGCAGTTTTTTAAAATAAGGGCAAAATTGGAGGACTTACCCTACCTCATTTCAAGACATCATAAAGCTCTATAAGACATATAAAGTGGAATGGAACAGACTAGCAGGTCCAGAAATGGATCTGTATAATATGTACGGTCAATCGATTTTTGACGAAGATGTCTAAACAGTGTAAAGGGGAAAATTAAACCTTGACAGTTAACATACTGATATTATTGGTTCAAAGCAATATACTGACTTCACGTCTAAAGGAAGACAGGAAATGTTGACGTGTGGTTTGGAAAATTAAGGTCGGCGTTCCCGTCGTGTCGCAGTGGTTAACGAATCCGATTAGGAACCATGAGGTTTCGGGTTCGATCCCTGGCCTCACTCAGTGGGTTAAGGATCTGGCGTTGCCGTGAGCTGTGGTGCAGGTTGCAGACACGGCTCGGATCCTGCGTTGCTGTGGCTCTGGCGTAGGCTGGTGGCTACGGTGTAGGCTGGTGGCTACAGCTCCAATTAGACCCCTAGCCTGGGAATCTCCATATGCCACAGGAGTGGCCCTAAAAAAAAGGCAAAAAAGACAAAAATAAATTAATTTAAAAAAAAAAGAAAATTAAGGTCAGCATTTCTGGAAGCATGACAGGAACACATTATAAACAGTTAATATGTAAGCAGTCAATTTTGCTTGTAATCATTGTTAGGTTATAAATTGTGTTCCTGGCTCTTCATACAAATAAGATAGATATTAACATGTTTCATGTAAATGTATATAATTAGTGATTATATACATAGAATACATTGCTCTAATCCCAAGGATGGCATTTCAAGAAATAATATTTTGCAAAAAGCAAAGTAACAATAAATTTGTGATTTCAACATATTTCTATGTAATACTATCGATCTTGCTGGGAAATCCAAGCATTACATTGTTTGAATATTACCTATTCATGTTGGCTGCATTTTCCAGAGTTTGAATATTCACTGAAGGATATACTTTTTTGCAAAACAGACCAAATATTTTCATTGTGTAAAAAGTAAATGAACTCATAAAAAGCAGCATATGCCCTAATATCCAATCTCATAATACTTCTGGAAGCACTTTTAAAGCAGAACCAACATCAAACACTAAATAAGAGAAAATTTCTCTCATCTAGAATATTTGTCACAGAACAAAGATCAAATCTATTGGATAAAGCAATTAATGTTTTATAAGTTTTAAATTGTCATTTGAAGAATAGTTTTTTAAATATTAAATATTTTTATTTTTCATCTTTAAATTTATTTTATTTAGAACTTATTTTGCATTAATCCTTCCCTCTTTTAATGGTTTTTATTATGAAATGAGCAGGGACATATAACTGAAATATACAATCTTGTCTAATATATTGATTCATAATAATAAACCACACTTCTATTATTATCTTTTTTTTTGTCTTTTGTCTTTTTCGTTGTTGTTGTTGTTGCTATTTCTTGGGCCGCTTCCCACGGCATATGGAGGTTCCCAGGCTAGGGGTCCATTCGGAGCTGTAGCCACCGGCCTACGCCAGAGCCACAGCAACACGGGATCCGAGCCGCGTCTGCAACCTACACCACAGCCCACGGCAACACCGGATCGTTAACCCACTGAGCAGGGGCAGGGATCGAACCCGCAACCTCATGGTTCCTAGTCAGATTCGTTAACCACTGCGCCACGACGGGAACTCCTATTATTATCTTTTTTAAAATATAAGGAAACCTCCAGAACTGTTAGTCTAATTCTATCACAGAAAAACAACTCACTGTTTATTATTATGGTTACTTATTATATTTTAAAAGCATGTTAAAAATTGTTATGAAAAATACAAAGTAACTCATGATTTCAGGAATTCCTTTTTTTTTTTTTTTGGTTCCTGAATCTCAAAGATTAATTTTTATTGGGAATTTGGAAACACTACTACAATGACCAATAAGCCAAAGGGAAAAAAACCCACAATTTTCTAAACCAGTTGTTTCTAAACAAGTTGTTATTGGGAACATATCAAGCTGTTCAAAATTTAAATATTCAATCTCAGGGATGAAAACACTTGACTTTTGGTTAAATCTTATGATTTGTACCCTCACAAGGCAGAAATATTCAATGCAGATTTTATTTCAAATCTGAAACTGTCTTCTTGATGGAGAGAAGAATCAATTTTCTCTCTCCTGCTATGTAGGAATTCCCCTGTGGAAACCTGGACTGACAACCTGTTTCCAGTCCACCACTGTGCGGTTTCATCTCTTTTGCAGAATATGCCCTCTACAGCAGCAGTGTGGTTGTTCTCACCCTTTATCTAATTTGGCTCCAAGGAAAGCATGACTATTCTAGATTTTGCAGATGTAAAACTGAGATACAGAGAGTGAACAGCTTGTCAGATCTCACAAACAAGTGGCAAATTTTGGTTCTGAAATAATTTTCTAACTTTAAGGACAGTGTTATTTGAACGATTCCACTTTAAAAAATATTTAAGGTGTCCTAATGGTGATAATCGTGACATGCCTAGAACCGATACTTCACTACCTCTTGGTGCCTGCTGGTGTTGCAGGACCATCCCCACCGTACGATGGCCCTCTCGCCACCAACCCTTTCTAGTGAGAAACAGCTAACTCTACTCTGCTACCACACGGCACCACATTTTCCTTCTCAGCTCCTTCACCGGCCCCTCCAGAGACACCTGCTTCCTGTGTGGGAAGAACCAGCATTTCTGATGGGGGTGAAGGGTGTGTTTCTTTAGTCCCCATAAGACTTAAGCCATTCTGTGCAGAATTCATAAGCATGCCTCTTGCCTCACTTCAGTGTTACATCTATTCCGATTTCTTATTGAAATTTCCGTCCATTTTTTCCTAGAATTGACACAATCAATCCTCTTCTCTAATAGGCAAAGCCTTGTTCCCAGGTCAAACTTGTATGTTTGTTTTCTCATTTCTGAAGCTGAGTACTTTTCTGGGATGCTTCTCAGTTTCTTGTCCAATAGGTTTGCAAGCAATTTGCAAACATGTCAGAATCCTGGTAATTCCGGGCTCCAGCAAGGATACTTCCTTCTCTCCCACTTTGTCTGCCTCCCAGGATGCAAACAAAAGGCATAAAGATTTCTTATTCAGGGTCAAGAAGCTCTTGTTTCTGAACCAACCTTTAAAAAATATTCTTTTTCATTTTTTCCCTGCTTTTTAGGGCTGCACCTGCAGCACATGAAAGTTCCCAGGCTAGGGGTCAAATTGGAGCTACAGCTGCCGGCCTACACCACAGCCACAGAAGCAACTCGGGATCCGAGCCACCTCTGCAAACTAGACAACAGCTTGTGGCAATGCCAGATCCTTAATCCACTGAGCAAGGCCAGGGATTGAACCCACAACCTCATGGTTCCTAGTCGGATTCGTTTCCACTGTGCCACAATGGGAACTCATAAAAAATATTCTTGAAGGAGTCAAGCACTAAAGTAATAAGTAGTAAAAACCACCTCATATCTAATTTGTCAGACTACCCTTCTGTATTCCAATCTGAAACTTATCAAGATGTCCTCAAATCTTCAGGGAAATGTTTTCAGTAACAGCTTCTTGACCCATGACATTTTCACTCAGCTAGTAAAGCTGAAACTAATGCTTAAGTATCTTTACACTTCAGGCAAGTTTAATTTAGCACCCCTGGAAGCACGGAGAAGTGTCCACTAGGCATCACGGGGATGTCTTATTTCTGACCGTTCCCGTGAAAGAGCAGGTGTTTGGTCATTCATTTACAATTTGAATCAGTAATATGAAGAAATTATGAAACATTTTCCATTTGATTTCTAACTTTCTTGGTATTGGGACTTATGAATCATTCCTCCAAATGGACATCCCCTGGGGGTGTCTATAAAGAATAGATGACAGAAAGGCTTGGTATGTCACATCCAAATCACAAGGTTATAATACTTACTTCCTTAAATCTGACTGCAAAGTGTTATGAAATTTTTTTAAGAAAAGGAAATTCTTTGGAAGAATACAAAGAAACTTTTGTTAGATAGCTTTTCTAGCTTTGCTCTCAAGACGAGTCAGTCAATTAAATGATTCAACATATATGAAATACCCATGGCAGATCTTGTGCTGAACAATGGTGAAACACCATCCCAGCCCTAAAGTCCAGCGGGGGAGACATCCATATAAACAAGCCGTTGCAACACCGTGTGACACTTGCTATAACAGAAAAACAGAGGAAAGAGTGACTAATTCTGTTCCGTGTCTGGATGGCTTTCAGAGAATATGACATTTGAGTTGTGTTTTGAAAAATAAATAGGAGTTTACTAAATAATGAAAATGAAGAAAGCCATTAGAGGTTGAGAAAGAGGGAGAAGTAGAGGCAGCAGGAGGAACACATGCCCGGTAACTAAAGGACATGGCATATTCAGGGAGGAGACAAAGGCTCTGCGTGCCCGAGCTCTGCCTCTCGGGCTGGGACACACAGACGCCTGGGCCTGTGTGGCAGTGTGCAGGAGCTGTGCAGAGCCTCCCAATGAGCATGGCCCAGCTGCCTGGGGCTTCTTTGAGTTTATTCAATGTTATGTCAGTTTTAGTTAATAGTGATTGCAGACATTTTCTCCAGTTTATTGAGATAGAATTTAATAAGGATTTCAGACACAGAATTTAATAAGGATTTCAGACACATGAAAACAGGAGTTCCCATTGTGGTTCAGCAGGTTAGGAACCCAAAATTGCTCACGAGAAGACCTGGCCTCACTCAGTGGGTTAAGGATCCAGCATTGCCACAAGCTGCGGTGTAGGTCGCAGATGCGGCTCGGATCTGGCATTGCTGTGGCTGTGGCATAAGCCTCAGCTGCAGCTCCAATACTACTCCTAGCCTGGGAATTTCCATATGCCACAAGTGCAGCCATTAAAAGAAAAAAAATTTTTAAATATGAAAACAAACACGAGCACTTTGCGGAGCAGAATGCAAAAATCTCGTGAAGACTTTGTATGAAAAAAATATATCTCAGCTGCGGAAATCTATTTCAAGCTATAACCCCTCTTACTATCAGCCTGATACCAACCTGCAATCCCTGTGGTTTCAGGCCTCTGGCTCTTAAGCGGTTCAATTGAGAAGCACTGTGCTAAAATGTGGGTTGATGGAGAGAGAGGCAGGAAGTGAAGTTAGAAAAACAACTTATTATCTTCCAGATATCTTCAAGGTAACTTTCAAAGCCCTATTTGGACAGGGTTTCATATGCCAGATTGAGAATATGTAAGCAGGGTGATAGCAGGACTGCATCTCTGTTTTGGTACACTCTATGGCATTGTGGCAAATAAATTAGTGAGGAAGAGATAGAACAAGTCACAAGACCACTCTTACAACCTAAAATAAGTCAGAGGCAGTGAAGACAACTAAGAAGAGATGGATTATTTGAGAGAGAATTTAGAAAAGGAAAATGTGTGGTAGGAGTGACTCCGATTCCTAGCTTTGCAAACAAATGGACAATGGATAATATTACCTAAGGTAGAAAATAAAGAAAGAAAAAAGAAAAAAGTTTCTGAAAGATACCTGAAAGACACATTAAAGACAATAACTTGACTTTTGCTACTGCTAAGTTGTGATGCCTCTGGTACAGTAATTATTCCTTCAATATCTTTATTCACTTGTTCACTCAATATCTTTATTTAGCAGCAGCTATTAAACACCATGAACAAAGCTAGACATGTTTGGAGATATCTAAGCAGTAGTGGAAATTCAGCCTAAATGCATTAGGCTAGAGTATAGAAATGGGAGTCACTGATGTGTTAGGGGGGCCATTTAAAGCTAAGGGGAATAGATATAATGCCTCTAGGAAATCCTAAGAGTAAGTAAAGAAGAATTTTCAGGACTTTGGCCCTGGGGAAAACTAACCTTTCAAAGTCGTGGAGTGTAAGAGCCTGGGAAAAGAGTTTCACAAATCACAATGATAAGTCCTGCTCCTAGCTTAATTTTTTAAATGATTTGTTTAATAAAAATTATTTGCATTTTGCAAACACAAATTCTTCAGATATTGGAAAGAATGTACATGATCTTCCTATATGTAAAATCATCTTAGGGTCATTAAATTATGACTCTATAACCCTATTGCCAATTATTTTCATTTAAATTAGGAGTAAGAAATTCAGACCAATTACAGCAGTCAATTGAATTACTTTATTATATTCTGCCAGAGTGCAAATTAGTCAGTTTTAATTATTTTTTTAAAGAAAAGGAGGGCAGGCAATAGTGTTCAGGGAGATGACCTTGACTGTATGATCCCATAGGACCCACAGTCATAGATAAAATGAGCCTTGGTGTTGCTGAGGGATTTAATCTTCTTCCCCTGAGACTGGTACTTCCAGTTTGACTCAAACTCTATACAGAAGTTATTTTGGCAAGAAGATGTAACACATTAGAAGTTACATTTTGGCAAGAAGAAAATGTAACACATTAGAAGTTCTGGGACCTCACGACACCTGATCAGCCAGATTTTCTCTCCTTCACGGGGATCGGAGGGCAGGTTCCTAGGAGGGGCCCAGGTCGCAGCTGGGGTAAAAAGGGCAGCAGCCAGAAACCTTCACGTTACCCTTCACTCCCTACTGCTAGAGACCACATCCTAGAAGAGTTCTCCTCAGGGTACGGTTGCACAGGGCGCGAGGCATGGAAGAAGCCTGATAAACTTAGGGTCAGGCCTGGCGGCACCGCATTGCAAATCTCCTTCCTGGTTAGTGGGAAACTGCGGCCCTCCCTCTGGTTCAGGTTGAGTGGCGTCATCCTCAAGCAACCAATCACAAGCCTTCTCTGAAAGATACTGTTAGGGAGCGGGCACTGTATTGGGAGAGCTGCTCTGTCAATTTCAGTAGCGGACTTGCCTCTTTTCTCTTAGCAACAGATGCATCACGGCAACAGCCTGCCTGGGGAGCTGCAGCTTAGGTTCCTGGGTCTTGTTTTTCTGAGAAGGGAGAGTCAAACTCCAGTCTCCAGCTCCCGAAGGAACTTTTCTCCAGAGCATTGCGAAGAGATTTCTTTTCCTTCAGTTTAGCAGTTTCAGGTAAGGGAAGCTCTGAATCGGAAAGGAAGCTTGAAAAACAGTATTTTACTCTTTCAAGGGCGTTTGGAACACTCGCTGTGCCAGCAATGTGCTAGACGAAGTGAAGACTACATAAATGTACCAAATTTTCTCTGCTTTCAAAGAACTGCCAGCCTAGCATGGAGACCAAAAATAGCAACGAGAGAGCAGTTAACGACACTCTTAAGAACTTTGAGGGCAGGTACTGTTTTGCTCACAGGTTTTATATTCCCAGTGCCTATCTCAATGCCTGGCGCAGGGTAGAAAAAATAAATATGGGATGGATGGATGGATGGATGGATGGGAAGGAAAACAGCATGATCCTGGTATAGGAGACCAAAGAAGAAAAGACTAATGTGGGCTGAAGTGATTAGATGACTTCAGGACTTAAGAAAGGGCTGGAGTAAATGGAGTGAAACAGATGACCAGGGGAACACTAGCTCTTTGAAAGTAAGGACTTTGTCTTATTGCTCTAGCGCCCTCCAAGATCTGATTGCTGCTCAGTAATTTCTCTCTTCTCCACCGTGTATGTGCTGAGGCAGCTCTGCCTTTGCAGAAGCCTGGCATAATTAACTACTCTACAGCATGATTAGGAAATGTCAGGGAGAACAAAATTCTATCAGCCTCAGTGAGAAACTTGTGGCGGCTTCAGAGAGTTCATGTTAGAGTTGAGCCTTTAAGAATGAATCAGATTTAGGAGTTCCCGTCGTGGCGCAGTGGTTAACGAATCCGACTAGGAACCATGAGGTTGCGGGTTCGGTCCCTGCCCTTGCTCAGTGGGTTAAGGATCCGGCGTTGCCGTGAGCTGTGGTGTAGGTTGCAGACGCGGCTCGGATCCCGCGTTGCTGTGGCTCTGGCGTAGGCCGGTGGCTGCAGCTCCGATTCAACCCCTAGCCTGGGAACCTCCATATGCCGCGGGAGCGGGCCAAGAAATAGCAACAACAACAACAACAAAGACAAAAGACAAAAAAAAAAAGACAAAGAATGAATCAGATTTAAGCAGGCGGAGAAACATGGCATCATGTGGAGCAGGAGCCGTCTGGAGGGAAGAGGGCTCTCCCTCTCTGTTTGGAGAGTGGATAATATCCTAGGAGGCTGGAGTAGAACTGGAAGGGTGAATGTGGTGAACTGAAGCCAACTGTGGAGAGACTAAAGGTGGTTCTTACAAGTTTGGACTCTAGCCTGTTTTGCAAATTCTGGTCTTCAGACCACTGGTGTGAGACTGTCTCGTGCTGGTTTTAACAATGCTGAGTCCCAAGTTCACTCAGACCTGCTAAACACAATGGGTCCAGGAAACTTGCATTTCAAAGGAATTCCACTTCTATTCTGCCGGAGGAGAATCCCTCTGTGCATGCTAGGCATCCACATTATATTCCCAGTATACAGGGAAGTGACTTCTTCAGATCTGCATTTTAGAAAGAGAATTCTGAAGGCCTGTCCTGTGGGTGACTGTTCTGGTTGGAACAGAGGCAGAGTGGAAAGTTAAACGTTCACAGTCTAGTCGAAGGGGAATCTGTGGACAGAAAAAAAATACATGTTTATTTTTACTAACTGCTAATTGAAATGTCTGCATTTGATAACAAACTTCAGTAGTATTGGCAGAACCTGTGACTTTGTCACCAAAAAAAATTAGAGCTCTTTTCATGTAACATCATAGATGTTATAGATAGATATATTATTTATGCTCATCTCTTCTTTAAAATTAAGGCAGTAATTAGAACCGCTGCTAGATCTTATTATTTAATGTATTAATAAAGAGGCAAGTAAATTATTATTTCATAATTTTTACGAGTTTGATAACTGTATTTCAATATAATCTATCTTCCTTGTAATGCCATGTTTTTATCTGATGCACGGGCCTCACTAGGCTGCCAAAGGTGTTCAGGGCACAAAATAGTCAGGAACTCCTGGTAGAGGAGGGTGTGTTGAGTGCCTGAACCAGAGGGTGTGGTCAGAGAGGAAGGCTTGGAATTCGGGAGCCATTTCAAAGGGAGAAGCAATGATTTAGCATCTACTTGAATACGTAAATATCTAATCTTGGAAAGGAATGGGTTAGAGGAGGAGAAAGAAGAATAGAGAATCAATATTGTGGGAAGAGTTATCTCTGGTAGATAAGTCTTGGGCCCTTCTGAGAAGATGACTGAAAAGCCCAGGGGCCCTTGAAACTTCCTCAGGATCTCTGTCCCTAGAGACTCTCTTGCCAGACTTCCAAGGTGTTAGTCTTGGATCTTATTCTAAATCTCTATTTAAAAATAAATAAATAAAAAACACTTGAGGCAAACATTCTGAACCTAAAAATACCTGGGGAAGGAGTTCCCGTTGTGGCTCAGTGGTAAAGAACCTGACTAGTATCCATGAGGATGCTGGTTCAATCCCTGGCCCCACTCAGTGAGTTAAGGATCCTGAGTTGCCTGAGCAGTGCTGTAGGTCACAGATGCGGCTCAGATCTGGTGTTGCAATGCTGTGGTGTAGGCTGGCAGCTCTGATTTGACCTCTACCCTGTATGCTGTATGCTGCAGGTTTGGCCCTAAAAAGACTAAAAAAAAAAAAAAACCAAAAAACCTTGGGGGAAGATAGAAGAGGATAAAAAGGATGATGGCCACCTAAACGAGGTCATCTAATTGAAGAAGCCTCAGGGAAGTCATTCTTTCTCAGGAAGACTCTGCTTGAGGATAAGGTGCCACTGCCACAGGTCTTGTTAGAATTAAAGATCTCATGGCTGGGAGTAAGCCACACGTGCTACAGGTAATAAATGGGAATGTGTACAGGTGTGAGCATGACAGCAGAAGAAAGTGAAGAGAGGATGCTGATGACTCTTTAAGTCACTGCATTGTGTCGCTTGTAATTTGTGTCATTTATCCTTCCTCTGCAGTAGCTACCCTCTTGAATAATAAAAGCCTTATTTAAAAACACACACACACAGTCAAGGACAAGTCTTGAAAGTTAGTTTGGAACCAAGCCACGGACAGCCCTGAATGCAACATTCCCCATCATTGGCGGAGGGCAGTCACAGGCTTTGGACTGTTACACGGAGGCTTTCCCCAGAGCAGTTTTCCTTCAGTGTCCCCGAGGCTGGGGGAGGATTGGGTTCAGGACGTCCTGTAGATGCCAAAGTCTGAGAATGTGTAAAACGGTGTGGTATTTGCATAACCTACCCCATAATCTCGCATCCTTTGAGTCATCTCTAGGATATGTGTAATACCTAACACAGTGTAAAAGATATGTAAATAATTGTCAGTGTATGACAAATCCAAGTTTTGCTTTTTGGAACTTTCTGGAATTTTTTCCCATATTTTTGATCCCAGGTGGGTTGAATCCAAGATCACAGAACCTGCAGGTGTGGAGGGGGGCCCACTATACTTACTTCTTTTGTCACTCCCTAATGTCTTTTTCTGTTAGTGTGGAAGGTACAGCACGTGTCCTTTAGTTCATTGGTAGCAAAAAGGCATCCTGGAATGGGTGGGTTAATTTGCAAAGAAGATTAATTTTTTAATGTGAGAAATACTTAAATGGATTGCTTAAATATTTATAGGTATTATCTTTCATAAATTCTGTTTTGAAATTCAAGCAGCTGTGATGGCTTTGAAAACCAATTGTAATACAAGCACAGGGTAGGGGGAGGCATAAACTTTCCTTTAGGAATGGATGAAGTTATCTCTTCCGCTTCTCTCACCAGGGAACCCCAGAATGTGCATTTCAGGCTCCCTTCCTTCTCTTAGGTCTTTGCTTCAATGTTACTTAAGTGAGGTCTTCCCTGATCCCAGCCTCTCCACTTTTAAATCCCTTTCCCCTTCCTACTTGATTTTCTGCTTAATAATTATTACCCTCTGAAGTACTAATTATTACCCTCTAAGGTACTAATTATTTGCTCCTTGCTTTGCTCTTTCCCCACTAGAATGTAAGCTCTATCGGGGGATTATCTATTTTTTCCAAGCTTTATTCCTAACATCTAGGAAAGCATCTGGCACGTTACAGTCACTCAATACCTAACTGTGGAACAAACAGTGATGGGGTGAGTCTGGGTGACCTTCACAATGGTTTTGTGTATTTTGAGTCAAATTTAGCTGGAATAGAATATGGGGAGGGTATATATTAATAAAGACTCTTCTGAAAAAAAGGACTAGATCAGATTTGAAATGAGGCTGAGGCTGGGAAGAGGGACGGAGGGTGCTAGACAGCCAGAACATTGGGTCAGAGGCACCTGCTGCACAGTGTTTATAAAATGGAAATTCCTACATGGTCTGACACATAAAATGTTGGTTAAATAATAAAATCATACCTTTTTAGCTAAAGACAGGGCTTTTAAATAGCATCATTTGTAATGAAACACAGTCAACAGTCATGGCTGAAATCCAAAGGACAGTCTGGGACCCAGGCAAAGAGTGCGGACGCTAAAGCAGGGCTGCTCGGGGTGGGGGCGGGGGGCACAACCTGCCCTATTGCTCCGCTCCACACGTCCCCACGTCCCCTTGGGCACGTCATCCACAGCTCAGGGCCTCCTGTTTTCACATCATAAAATGGGCATAAAGAGCATTGTATTAATAAAATGCTTACCTAAAAGGGTGGTTAAAATTAAATTAAAAAGGCATACAAAGTACTTAGAGCTGTGTCTGGCTCATAGCAAGCATTCAGTAAACATGAGGCTATTACCATTAAAATCTTCACTGCCATTTGAGAAAAATACATGTGAAAAATCTGAAGGAAAAGTGTATATCTATAAACACACAGACACGCCTACCCACACTTTGGCCAAGATTTAGTCATTAAGGGACTGGGCATAAAACAAAGCTTGTTATATTTTGACTGTGGGCTATGAAATAATACTCTGCCTGAGACTGGATTCTTAAAATGAGGCAAAGCACTGCCAGATGCCTGAATTGATGATGGTACAACTTTTTTTCATTAAATCTTCACAGCCTCCTTGTGAGGTAGGTTTCATTATTATCCCCATTAAACTGAAGCTTAGAAGGTAAATGATTTGCCCAGGGTCCCTCCACTGTTAAAAGTAGAGCCTGTTTTTTAATTCTGCTGGTCAGGCTCCTGAAATCACATTCCCTACCATCCAAGAAGATGGGGTGGAGGGGAACTCTGAGGAGATGAGCTGACAAGGGTTTGGTATCATGGCAGTGACCTTGGCCAGGTTACATCCTGTCAGAATTGCTGAGTCATTCATAGAAAACGTTTGGAGGTGTTCTCTGACAGTGCAAATAAGGGCACAGCGGTTACATGGACACATGCCAGGACAAAAGAACTATTCCAGTCGTGTTATTTTTAAAATGTTATACGTACATGTACATGCAGGCCCGTGTCTTTCAGCCTGTGTTTGCAGCTGAGGCGCCTGTCAGACAGCCGTGCACAGGGGGCACTGAGCAACTCCCTGGATGGAGAAGGCAGCAGGAGGCAGGGACCCAGTGTGCTCTGTGTCCCCCCGTGGCAGGACCTGCAGCAGAAACCTGGGAGTGTTGGCAAGTCACCTCTCATGCTTGGGCTGCATGGCGCCCCTGGAATGGCGGGATCTCATTAGGAGGGTTGATGTCACAGGGTCCCTCTGCACACAGAGCACCCGTGCTGCACGGACACGTGGTCGATTTAGCTGAGGGCAAAGCTTAGAGAACATGTTCTCATGTTTCTTAACGGATAATGCTCACTGTTTGAAACTGTAAACCAGCATGTACCAGTGATTGTCTCTCTTTATGCAGAGAGCCATGGCTCCAAAACCTCAGAGAAAGAAGACCCTGAAACGCGGCAAAACCAAACCAACGTTGCCTGGTAGGACTGCTTCTTCATTCAGAGATTTTTATGGATTTAGTATTTGTACATATATTGGCAGCCAAACAATCATGGTTTTATGTCTCAAATACATGTTTTTGCTGTCATAAAGTCAGAGAAGTGGAATTCAAAACTTGGGGAGTTATTCTTAATTTTTATTCCTTTCATTACAATCTCAATTAAAGGCCATAGCAAAGATATCACTATGATGTAATTCTGTGAGAAAGACAACTATTCAGTTTCTGCCTAATCATAAAATACTTTAAGTCTTCGTTATGTATTTGCTTTTAAGTTTTGTGGTTTAACATTTAGTAAAAGATTGTAATAAACTAAGATACACACTTGATTCAAAATGTAAATTTGACATCATTTTATTGTATTCTAGTTAGAGAAGAAGAAGAACCTTTAAATATGGAGAGCATGGGTAAGTGGAAATGCAATATAGAATTTATGTCCTCAGTTCTATAATATTTTGACACTCAGTAAGCAAGTAAGAATACTACAAATTGAAATAAATTATCAAAATGTGCATGGACTGAAGTTACATCATGTCATTTCGAATATGAAATAGGTTTTAAAGAAAGAATAAAAAGCAAGAGTGGAGGAGTTCCCATCGGGGTGCGGCGGAAACAAATCTGACTAGGAACCATGAGGTTGTGGGTTCGATCCCTGGCCTCACTCAGTGGGTTAAGGATCTGGCATTGCCGTGAGCTGTGATGTAGGTCACAGATGCAGCTTGGATCCCTCATTGCTGTGGCTGTGGTGTAGGCCAGCAGCTGTAGCTCTGATTAGACCCCTAGCCTGGGAACCTCCATATGCCGCGATGAGGCCCTAAAAAGAAAAAAAAAAAAAACAAACACATTAAGAGTGGAAGCAAGAATTCCAAACTGAGAAATAGACTGGACCAAGCAGTCCATTAAAAATCCATCAATGTATGATCATTGAGAGATGTTCTAAACTATAAAGTATGATAAATCTCCAAGTTATTACTTGATTATAAAAATATTTTTCAAACTCTGGCTCACGGGCAATATTTATCTGTACATCATGGTAGGATTCCACTATCTCAAAGAAAGAGGCTAATTTTTAAGCCAATAAACTAGAACTTAATCAAGTTAATGTGGTTCCTACTTTTAGAGGCTAAATAACCTATTCCAACAACTTTTAATTTTTGTTGTTGTTGTTGAAACTTTCTCTGGGTTGCCTTAGATGATGCATCTCATTTAGAAACAGAGAAAACAGCGAGGGTGGGGAGAAGGCAGCTCTAAAAGACTTGCAGGGCACAGTAGAGATTTTGACTTTTAATCTTGTAGGATAGGGAGCTGTTGGTGGCATTTAAGCAGAGAGGAAACACCATCTGGTTTACGTTTTTAAAGGGCCCCCCTGGCTACTCTGTGGGGAATTGCAGGGGCAAGAACAGAGGTGAGGCTGGTTAGGAAGCCACTGCAGCCGTCCAGGAGGGAGATGGCTGGGCGGCGCCAGGGGGTGCAGATGTGGAAGGTGGAGGTGGAGGGAGGCTGTCAGCTGACAGTCAAGGACACTGGAGCCAACAGGTGTGCTGCCTGGCGAACCTTTACTGAATGACTGAATGTTCCACCGGGAAACCTGAGAGCATCTTTGACTCCTTCCCCCTCAGCAGCTCCTCACTTGCATCCAAACCATCCCAAGTGGTGACAGTTCCACATCTAAAACATGTATCAAACCCATGCAGTTCACATAATCTCCACCTCTGCAACCTTAGCCCCGCATCCCTCACTCGGATTAGTCCCTCAGCCCCTGACTGAATCCCTGCTCCCGCTCAGCCCCCGTGGGTGTGTTCTGTGCACAGAATCCACCCTGACTTCTCTCTTTGCCATGTGAACTCTCCCCTGCCCTTTCTGCGTCCTTACAGCCGTCCTGGCTCTGCCCTCCTCTCCGACCTCGTCTCTCCATCCTCTCCCCCCACGTACAGCTCATCAGCCTCGCTTGGCACAAAACACACCAAACTTGTTGCTGCCTCAGGCCCTTTGCTCTGGCTGTTCCCAACACCTGAGAAAAAAAATTTTCCATGCTACTCTCTCTGCATCATTCAGATCCAGACTCCAACCCCACCTCCACAAGAGGCAGTCCTTGAGGGCCTCTCTCTCACCTAGTGCCTGTGTTATTGCCTTCATCGCACTTGTCATAATTCTGAAGTTAAAATACTGCCAATTTTCCTGATTCGTGGTAGTTCTGCACAGTTGCTACAAAGTTGAATAGAGGATTCTGAACCTTCCCTCCTAGGAGGAGCACAGGATTAGGTTCCTGCAGCCTCTGGTCACAATGTTTCATTAACCAATCAACCACATAGCCTTGTTTGATGTGTGCTTCTGTTTAAAGACAACTCATTTAGTGAACATTGTTGATTCACTAACACTGAACTCGTGGCCAACAACACTACCTACCATTCACGCCTGACTGATGCTTATCTGATACACGTATTTTCTCTGTAAAACACATCACACCTTCGTCACTTAGAAACACTAGACAGCTCTTTAGCAGTAATCTTGGGGACCATTTTAAATAGGCAAAGCACCAATACAAAGCACAAAACGGTGGGAAATATGTTAGTACAGAGACAGTGGAAAGGACACCGCTCACAGTTTGAGGGAGGATAGAGGATGGCAGAGCCACAGTAGAAACGATGCTGGATCCTTAACCCTTGAGCCACCAGGGAACTCCAGGCATAGTCTTGTTGGACCTTCCCTGGCAACACGCACATCGGGCAACTCATTTCTTTGCTACTCTAAGCATGTCCACTAATGACCATAAAAATGCCACCACTATTGGTCTTGAGGTTACAAATGCATTTTAGCAAGTGAATTCGCAAATACAAAATTTGTGAATAATGAGGAAGGAACACACTTATTTGTTTATGCGCTTATACTCCCTTCACACACATATGCCTGTGCTGGCCTGCCCTTGTGGGTTCTCATGCTCTCTCTCTCTTTCTCACACAAACACAAGCTTCAGGGGAACAGCAACTCTCTTGCTGACCGCTGTGCTCCAGTGCCCAGACCAGATGTTGACACAGAAGCCCTCAGTAAATGCTTGTTGATCGATTGAATACATGAATGAATGAACTGCTGTCTCTGTTCTTCCTGCCTAAATAGACCACCACACTACTGCCCTCTTCAGCTCTGTGTTCTATCTTGCACCCTGTTTTCTCCCAGATAGCACTTGTCACTATTTGTGCTTATGTATTTCTGAGCGTACTTTTCTGTCTGTCTGTCTAGATTGTAGACCTTGGCACTAGGACCATGCTTTTCACATAGCAGGTGCTCAGTAAATACTTCCTAACTAAATAATTGACTGGTAAGAAAGTCCATGAACCTGGGGAGGTGGCAGTGGTGGAGATGGTTCAGCTGAAAAATAGAAGTGAGTATATTTGTTTAAGGAGAGGGGAAAAAAAGAAAAAGGACCTTCAGAACTTTGAAGGAGGCCTGTGGTGAGCTGGACTTAGCATCCCCTATGCTAGAAGGTCTCTCTGCCGCCGGACTCCCCACAGTCAACATTAGGAGCCTCTGACTTCCTTGACGTGGCTCCTGACCTTGTCAACTGTCACTCAAAGCTTGCGGAGGTCATGCTGCCAAGGACTGGATTCCTTTTCCTACCAAAGAACCGAGAGGCCAACAGACTATCTAAACAGCTGTCTCCTAAGGCGCTCACAGGCAAGGTCCGGAGGTTTCTAGAAAACAGGCATGACTTTTATACACAGTTACCATTTATGGAGCAGCAACTTTGTGCCAGACATGCTCCTCTCAGCCTCTAGCTCTGGAAAGTAAGCATCGATGTGGCTATCACAAGAGGGAGCTCTGTGACCCCCAAAAGTTAAGTAATTTACCCAAACTGTAAGTCACACTTTAGCGTATCCATACTTTAGAGTGGCCATGGTATGCTAATTGCCTATTGCCTATTGCCACTGTAACCAGTTACCACAAGTTTACCATTGTGACATTTTGGAAATCAGAAATCTGCAAGGACTTGCACTGGTGGTAAAGTCAAGGTGTTGGCAGAGCTGGTTCCTCCCAGAGGTTCGGAAGGGTTAATCTGTTTTCTTATCTTTTTCAGCTGAAAGCTCTCTGTGTTCATTGACTCTAGGCCCCTTCCTGTATCTTCAAAGCCAGCAGCATAGCATCTTCTAATCTTTCTCTTTCTTTGACCTCTGGCTCCCTGTCCCATCTCCTTCCTCTTGTAAGGACCCTGTGATCACATTAGACACACCTCTGGGGCTCTTAAGATCCTAAACTCTATCGCATCAGCAAGTCCCTTTTACCACCAAGGCAGCACTTCACAGGCTTCAGGAATTGGGACATGGATGTCCTTGGGGTGACATCATTCTGTTTACCACAAGTGACTGTCAGCACAGGTTTTAGAATGAGGCAGTTTGAGGAAAGCAATACAGACTTGACAGAGCCAAAAAGGGGGTGGTAATACCTTTGAACCAATAATTTCACTTTTAAAACCAATCCTAAGAAAATAATTTGAAATAGGATAAAAATTTATAAATTAGATATTTGTTTGTAGAGTTATTTACAATCATTGGAAACAAATGAGGGAAAAAAATTATGGCTTACCAAAAACAGAATGGTTAAAAACTATGCTATAGAATTACATTAATTTAAAATGATACATTAGAAAAATTACATAATGTCATAGTAAAATTCTAGTGACATAATGGTAAGTATGAAAGAAAGGATTTAGAATTTCACATAAGATACTACATATGGAGTGACTAATCTATTAACACAGGTTCTCTCTTGAGAGGTAATATTAGGGATAATTGTTATTTTCATCTTTTAATCTTTTTAACAATGTATAAATTTCCTTTAAAAATAAGAACGGTGGGGAGTTCCCATTGTGGATCAGCAGGTTAAATACCTGACTAGTAACCATGAGGATGCAGATTAGATCCCTGGCCTCACTCAGTGGGTTAAGGATCCGGTGTTGCCCTGAGCTGTGATGCAGGCCAGCTGCAGCTCTGATTCAACCCCTAGCCTGGGAACTTCTATATGCTGAAACTGCAGCCCTAAAAAGGCAAAAAAAAAACCCAAAAAAACGAAAGAACAATGGTTGTAAAGTTTTTAAAATTTTAACCAAGACAAGTATTTAAAGCAAACAATTGCATGTTTCCTGGTATTGATATTTTAAATGGTTATATTCAATGTCCTAATTCCACTTGGCCATTCCCAGGTCATCCAGAAATTTATCCTTTAGTATTAACTACCATGACCCAGGAAATATTTGATTGTCGAGTCGATGAAGATGTCACAGATGACCAACCTTATAAACTTATCAGAAAAGAAGATATTTTGGCAGACTTTGAAAACAGAGCTGCAGTATCTGATTTCTACCCAGTCAAAAAAATTGTTCAGGTAAGTACAGAATCCTTCTTTATTTCTTGGTCCTACCTCAAGACCTTTCTGGTACATGATCACAAAAGTTGGAGAAATTGCCGAGTTCAAATCTGGTGTTTTCCATTACTTTCGGCAAAGGCTATCGTATCCACGCCTTCTTGGGAATCCCTCTGGATGACTCTTTGTGTTCAGAAAACTCCTACTGGTGACAGATTGTCTTATTCCACACCCAGAAAAAGCTCATCCTTGCCCAATTTTAACTAGAAAAGGAACCTACCCTTATTTTCCCAAAGTGCTTTTATTTGTTCGATTCATAATTTGATCCTGTTTCATAATTTGTCTGCAAACATGCTACAGGGAACAATACCAAATAAAAGGAATGCTTCTTTTTTTCATGTTAGAAATAAAATTGCATGATAAATTTCCTTGGATCCACTGTGTTTTAAGAGCTTTTGTAAGTTAATAAAATAATTTTGTAATTTGGCGCTGTTAGCCGTGATTTACTATAGTTATCTTCTATGATTGATTGATTAAAGAAATATCAGTTTTGTGTCAATGTCTATATAAACTGATCAACCCCTGAACATTAACCTTCTCTTGTGATATTTTTGTAGGAATATCCTGGAGATGAGCTTCTGCTTGTTTATGATAAGGATTTCAAATATGGACTTAACTTTTACCTTATTGGAACTGAAGAGGGCAAGGAAAACTATCTAAACGTAAGCACGTTCTGAGCCCGTGCAATTTGTGGTGGCCAGAAGGAAGTGGTGGTTCTGGGGGAGCCCTGTAGACATGGTCATGATTATTCTTTTTTTTGTCTTTTTACCTTTTCTAGGGCCACTCCCACAGCATATGGAGGTTCCCAGGCTAGGGGTCTAATTGGAGCCGTAGCCACCAGCCTACACCAGAGCCACAGCAACGCGGGATCCAAGCCGAGTCTGCGACCTACACCACAGCTCACAGCAACGCCAGATCCTTAACCCACTGAGCAAGGCCAGGGATCGAACCTGCAACCTCATGGTTCCTAGTAGGATTCGTTAACCACTGCGCCACGAAGGGAACTCCGGTCATGATTATTCTTGCCGAGCTCTGATCCCCTGGGGCCTGGAGCACTTCTGGCACCCAGAGCAGCTGAGCAGCAGATGTGGGGTGAGCTAACAGATGTCTCAGGGTCGCAGACACTTGGCTTATCTGCCCTTCATCGACCCCGTGAGAGGGGAAACAGCGAACCCGGAGTACCACCGCTCTCAGACCCGCCTTGACCCCTATTCCTGGCTCTCCTCTTACCATCTCCATGACTCGGGTAAATTCAGAGCCTCGGGGCTGCATGGTGGCACCAGCAGTGTCCATTTCCAGGACTGTTGTGAAGACTAAGTGGGTTGAGGCAGGTAGAGCCCTTGTATAGTGCCTGGCACACGTCTAAGCACTCCAAAACTGTTGGCTACGATTATTTAAAAGAAGAATTTTAAAGGACAGGTTGTTCAGTGGGGATTTGAGGGGGAGGGTGTGTCCAAGAGAAGCAGAAAATAAAAGCATGATAGTTTCCAAGGAAAGGCAGTCTGTTCACTTTGGGGGGGTGTGTATGAAAGGTGACGGATTTCTGACACTTGCCTTCTGATGTAGCACCCCCACGGGGAGGTTTGGTCAAAGTGCAGGAAGCAGGGCTTTGTGTGGCTGTCCAATAAGCAAGAAAAACGAAGCATAGAACTTTAAAGTGTTTAACACTTAAAATTTAAAGCAATCTTTCAGTTAGCCTTAACTTTTTCTTTCTTTCTTTCTTTCTTTCTTTTTTGTCTTTTTGCCTTTTCTTGAGCTGCTCCCGCGGCATATGGAGGTTCCCAGGCTAGGGGTCTAATTGCAGCTGTAGCCACCAGTCTACACCACAGCCACAGCCATGCGGGATCTGAGCCGTGTCTGCAAACTACACCACAGCTCACGGCAACGCCGGATCCTTAACCCCCTGCGAGGCCAGGGATCGAACCCGCAACCTCATGGTTCCTAGTCGGATTCGTTAACCACTGTGCCATGACAGGAACTCTGGCATTTTCAATTTTATTTTTATGATTGTTTTTCTATGTGTTTTAATTTTTTTATTACAGTAGAATATTTCTTTTTTTTTTTTGTCTTTTTGCTATTTCTTGGGCCGCTCCCGCGGCATATGGAGGTTCCCAGGCTAGGGGTCGAATCGGAACTGGAGCCACCGGCCAACGCCAGAGCCACAGCAACGTGGGATCCGAGCCGCGTCTGCAACCTACACCACAGCTCACAGCAGCGCCGGATCCTTAACCCACTGAGCAAGGCCAGGGACCGAACCCACAACCTCATGGTTCCTAGTCGGATTCGTTAACCACTGCGCCACGACGGGAACTCCACAGTAGAATATTTCAAGTGTGTATAAAAGTATAGATGGTATAACAAGTACCTGCACAATCCCCTTCCATAATTAACAAATGTTAATATTTTCTTATATTCACTTCAAATTCTTTAAAATGAAATAAATTATAATAGATAATGTTCCACCCCCCCATATCCTTCCTAACTCCATTTTTTCTAACTCCTTCCTCCTATAAGGGACCATTTTCTAAAGTGTTATGTCGGCTTCTGTCTGTGGTTTGCCACTGCTACCATGTGTGTGTAATGATACATGGTAATATGTTGTAGTAATTTAAAATCTACATAAAATTGCTAGATTTTAATCAAATTGCTTTGCAACTTTTTCCCACTGAATTGTAAAATCTTAGGATCTATCCATCTTGATACATTTAGACATCATATGCTATAGATTCAGTTTGTTCATTGCAAATGTTTTATGAGATTTCATTTTCTGATGATACCACAATATGTATGAGCCCTTTTCCCTAATGCTATTCATTTGGTTGCCCATTCTTTTGACTATTGCAAATAAAACAGCAGGAACATCTATAAACCTCTACCTGTATCTCTCTGCACATCTCCTGGTGGACATCTTGGTTTAAAAAACATTCACTCTTCATTATTTAATGGATATTGTATTTATTCATACATATAATCCTCTTATCAAAGGATATCATTAAATCAGAGAAAATTAGTTTTACATTTTATCGTTTTAGCATTCTATATTCTTAAAGATATATACAGTAATGTATATCTTTAAAATATATAGTAAATGCTTTTTTCTTATCATATATCTTTCACTTTTATTCCTCTCATTTTTCTTCTTTCTATATCCTTGATCCCTTTCTTGTTTGTTCTTTAATCTTACTTTTTTTGGCTTACTTTTTTCTCATAATTAAAGGCATGAACCTACAAAGAAGAAAAATAATAAGGAAGAGTTTAATTTATATGAGTAAAATTTATTGCAAAATATGCATATGTAAATTTGGTCGTGTATTTTAGAATGTTTTTGTTTTACTTAAGCCCCCAGAAGTACCAGAAGAACAGGAAGAATATAAAGAATATATTCCTGAAGATGTATATATTTATAAGCCACCTGTCTCTAAACCATGGGTTTCTTTGGGCAGTGAAAAAGAAATTGAAGAAGAATCAGTTAAGGAATCCACAAAACAGGTCAGTGACTTGAATATGATCTCCAGTCCTTATCTCTCTGTAACTTAGCAACGCTTACTCCTGAGGGATCCGCATGGCTTGCCGTGTTTCCTGCAGGAATATGGCTTTCCTTTTGACAGACGAAGGATCGCTGCCTTAGGTGGATGTTCTGGAAGATAAGCTGAAGTCTGAATCCCCACTACTCCAGGGCGTGGCCTTATTGGGAAACAGGGGAGCTTTATCCAGTATGACTGGGGTCCTTATGAGAGGATGGTCTTGAGACGATGCGGAGACGCAGGGAGAACAGCACGTGAGGAAGGAGGTAGAGACTGGAGTCAAACATCCATCAGCCAGGGACCCGGGCTGCTGCCGTCGCACCAGAAGCTGGCAGAGAGCCAGGGAACAGATTCACCCTCAGAGCCCTGGAGGAAACTGGCCCTCTGACACTGGCTTCAGACTTCCAGCCTCCACAACCGAGAGGGAATAAAATCCTGTTGTTTCAAGCCACCCAGTCTGTGGTACTTGATTAGAGCCTCCCTGGGAAACTAACCCAATGACCTTCCCAGAGCAGCCCCTGACAGGGGCAGTTGTGTGCAAGGGACTCCTTATGCAAATGCCCCTCAAGAGAATGGGGAAAGCAGCAGGACAGGGACATGCAGGAGCCCTGCAAGGGTACAGTCTCAGACCAAGGTCTGGCAGAGGTAAGGCTTCAGCCTGCACCCCTAAGGGAGTGAACTCTGGAGCGTAAATGACACCTCAGAGGTGCACCAAACAGAAGCAAAAGAGAGGGGCTTCCATATGCATCCTACAGTCTATCACTGGTCGAGATGTACCTTCCAACAAAGTGGCCCTGGGACCCTAGAGCTTCCTCCATGGAAGAGCGGCCCAGGTGGCTGTGGGTTCATGGACTTGGGAAGTACACAGAGGGACCCAAGAGGATGTGGGCAGAGGGCCAGCCTTGGCCACGCGGCCGTTCCCCTCCAGGGGCTCGATGACGTTCCCTCTCCTGCTCACGTGTCTTCCAGGTCACCTACATGATTTCTCGGAAACGAAGTGATTTTGGTGCCTCAGTTAAGTTCAGCGACCAGAATGCTTCCACTGTAAAAGACGCCTATATTGAATGCACAGCCTACCCAGATAAAAATTTTACCCTTAAGCAACTCGAGAGAGATGTTGGCATGCAAGCAGTCCCCCAAATCAGGGACACAAGTACGCAGACGAGATGGTAAGTATGCGATGCATTTACATTTTTTCCACAGGCAATTGCAGTAACATCTAGCAACATCCATGATTATTTTGAGAGGGCTTTACAGTGGAGGTGAATAGACTATGACTACAGCGCTCCACGGAGGAACTTACCTCTAGAAGGTCTAACTATAATCGACAGAGCCTTTTAAAAGTCTTAGGAGGAAAGTGAAACACAGATATGTCAGACCGTAAAGACCGTGAAGTGGGAAACAGCGATGCTGCCGATAATTACGGTGCTGCTCTAGAGAAGGGCTCGTCGTCTGTCACCCGGAATATCACCTTCACCTTCTAACTCCCCTAGTCTACCACCGGCATGGTCATTCTTGTGTCTCGAGTCAGACCGTACCACGTCTCTGCCTAAATCCCTTCCACGGCTCCCCGCACGCCCGGAGCCCTCAGGATGACATATGAGGTCCCCCTCCTTCCTCCTCGGTGAGTCACTCTGCCTGTCCAGCCCCGTCCCCAGACAAGCCGTCCGTGCTGTAGCCTACGAGCTACGTCCGGGCCCAGCATACCCTCCTTCCTGCCTTTGCCCATGCTATTCCTCTGCCTAAAATGCCCTGCACCACCTGATCCACCCTCTGCACCCTGTAGGTTCCAGTTCATACCCTCTGTGATTTCCTGGAAACGCCAGGTAGAGTCAGTCACCCTCTCCTCTGCACTAAAGCTTAGACGTGTCTTTATTGCAGCACCGATGACCCATGTTGTACTCACCCGCTTACTGGCCTGTCTGCCTTACAGCCAGAGTGCTTTGAGGCTGTAAACGGTATCATTCCACACAGCAAGCTCTTTAGTAAAATTTTTAGTGAGTTAATTGATGTGAAATGGATTGCTGAGGGACTCCTTTGGGAAATTGAGCTAGGCTTTGAAAGTTGTGTAAATTTGAAGACATATTTAGCTAAGACATGCATGTCTTTTTTAAAAAAGAATTAAACCAGGATTTTCCATCATGGTTCAGCTGAAATGAACCTGACTAGCATCCATGAGGATGCAGGTTCAATCCCTGACCTCGCTCAGCAGGAAGGAACCAACGTTGCCTTGAGCTGTGGTGTACGTCACAGACCCATCTCGGATCTGGTGTTGTTTTATTTTGAAATAATTTTAGATTTATAGAAGATAAGCCACAAATGTTGAGTATGACCTGAACATACAGAGAAAGGGAAAACAACCTTTTTTTTTTTTTTTTTTTTTAATCACATGAACAATTCAAGGGGGAGGGATCAACAGAGCTTGTACGGACCACAAGGAGACCAGCCTGGGAGGCTTGGAGGGAGGAGCAGAGGCAGACAGAGAAACAGGTCTGGTTCTCTGTCACTGATTGTAGGGAACTTTGGCAAGTTCCAAAGCCCAGGGAGAGGCAAGAAGGCAAAGCTATTAAAACAAGCTGAGCTGGGCAGCGTGTAGGGAGAGCGGGGCAGGAGGGGAGTCTGGAGTTGAGGAGACTGGATTGAGTAGGATTGGCCTACTCTCATTAAACCAGGGAAATGTGACCAGGGTCTAAAGTCAGGCGGCAGCAAACCAAGGAGAAAGGATGGAAAGGAGACACGTGTAAACGCAGAATGCTGTAAACCTCATCGCTAAAACCAACAAAAACTTTTTGGCCTTTCTGGCGCTCAGGTCATTTCTCTGCTTTTTTTTTAACATCGAAACCCCTCACAGCACTATGCACGTTTTCTAGCTCCAACTTCTCTTCTACCCTCTGTCTTAAGTACGCTCCAGTCTTAGCAAAGCCACCGAAGACCCCGTGGTCTGACTGCTTCATCCAGTCTTCAGACCCCCTCTTTTGCCACTGCTCGGCAGTGTTTAACACGCTGCCCATTTCTCCTTCCGTCAACACCTGTCCGTTGGCTGGTGGAGAATACTCACTGCACCCGCCGAACTCGCCTGCAGCGCCTTCTCTGTCTCTTTTACTGAGATCCTCCTCCTCCCAGCTTCTGAATGTTAAAGGGCCCACAAAGCTGACTCCTTTCGATGTTTTCTCCAACTGTAGTTGATCTCTGAGTGAATGTGTTCATTCCTGTGGTGTTACCTGTCATCTCTTGGCTGATGGCTTCAACCTCAATCTCTCCCCGAACTCTATGCTCATGTGTTCATACTCATCCGCTTCCTTAAATATCTAACGTCTCAAAGTTAACATGTCCAACCACAAACTTTGGACTTTCTGTTTTCAAGCCCCAGACTCCCAAATCTTCCTCATTTCAGTGAATGGCAGTGGTCTTCTTGTAATTGCTCAGACACCAAATCTTAAATTGTATTGGGTCTGTCTTCAACATACATTCCCTGCTCTCAGCTTGGACCAAGCATCGTCACCTCTGCCTGGATTACTGGAATGCGCCCTAATGGGGCTTTCTCTATCCTCTTGCATCATGCTGCTCACACAAGAGCCCGGCTAATCCTGTTAAATGAAGCTCAGACCATGTCACTGACGCAACCCCTCCTACGGCCTCCTATCCTGAAGGAACTTACAAAGCTTCGTGTGATGGCGATTGGAGTCCTCGGCCCTCGTTTCCCACAATTCTCTGGCCCATTCGTTCCAGCCCCTTTGGTTCCCTGCAGTCCCCAACGCATCCTGAGATCTGACACGTGCTCATGCTCACAGGTCCTCTGCAGAGGCCGCTCTTCCCCGTCCTGAGGGCTTTCTCCCTCCTCCATTCAGACCTCTGCTTGCACGAGGCTTATTCCCCAACACTCCTGTGGAAAAGCAGAGCCAACCTCTTGCCTTACTTTGCCTTCACGGTTCCCTCATCGCTTGGTGTGTACTGGTCATTGTCTCTCTCCTCTCCCCTTCTCACCACGACGTACAATTTAAGTTCCACGAGACGGGAACGTTGTCTGGTTGGTTTACTGCTCTACCCCCAACTCATAGGACAGTTCCTGGCAGGTATTCATTAAACGGAGGGGGAAAAGGACGGAGGAAGGGAAGGGGAGGGGATCGAGTTAAGGAAGAACATGCAGAATGACTGATGTGAGTTCAGTGTTAAGAGAGCCATGCAACGAACAGTGGGAGAGGTTAAGACAGGAGAATCAGCCAGAGAAAAGCATCTTCAAAACATGACTTTCAGGGAGTTCCCGTCGTGGCGCAGTGGTTAACGAATCCGACTAGGAACCATGAGGTTGCGGGTTCGGCCCCTGCCCTTGCTCAGTGGGTTAACGATCCGGCGTTGCCGTGAGCTGTGGTGTAGGTTGCAGACGCGGCTCGGATCCCGAATTGCTGTGGCTCTGGCGTAGACCGGTGGCTACGGCTCTGATTCGACCCCTAGCCTGGGAACCTCCATATGCCGCGGGAGCCACCCGAGAAATAGCAAAAAGACAAAAAAACAAAAACAAAAACATGACTTTCAGATCTCTGTGAACCGAAGAGTCAGAAACCATGCCAATGCAGTGTTAAAGTCAGGGCCCAAGTGCATAGGTACCAGGGTGAGGAAGGACGTGGCTCAGAAGCCAGGAGCAGATGGCCAGACCTGCCAGAGCCAGTGAGGTGAGGAGAAGGACGAGGAGTGATCAAGCCTTGGAAGATGATCAGGACGTCAAAGATCATTAAATCTCCGAGTTCCCGTTGTGGCTCAGTGGTTAATGAATCCGACTAGTATCCATGGGGACAGGGGTTCAATCCCTGGCCTTGCTCAGTAGGTCAAGGATCCAGCATTGCCGTGAGCTGTGGTGTAGGTTGCAGACGTGGCTCAGGTCTGGTGATCTGGCGTTGCTGTGGCTGTGGTGTAGCCCAGCAGTTACAGCTCCGATTCAACCCCTAGCCTGGGAACCCCCATATGCTGAGGGTGTGGCCCTAAAAAAGACAAAAGACAAAAAAAAATCTTTAAATATCAAGAAATGAGGAAGGAGAGAGGTGACCCATGAGTGGAAGAAACAGATTTTTGAGACAAATTTCTTTTTTTTTTTTTTTATTTTCCCACTGTACAGCAAGGGAATCAAGTTATCCTTACATGTATACATTACAATTACATTTTTCCCCCACCCTTTGTTCCATTGCAACATGAGTATCTAGACAAAGTTCTCAATGCTATTCAGCAGGATCTCCTTGTAAATCTATTCTATCTAAGTTGTGTCTGATAAGCCCAAGCTCCCGATCCCTCCCACTCCCTCCCCCTCCCATCAGGCAGCCACAAGTCTTTTCTCCAAGTCCATGATTTTCTTTTCTGAGGAGATGTTCATTTGTGCTGGATATTAGATTCCAGTTATGTGATATCATATGGTATTTGTCTTTGTCTTTCTGGCTCATTTCACTCAGTATGAGATTCTCTAGTTCCATCCATGTTGCTGCACATGGTGTTATGTCATTCTTTTTTATGGCCGAGTAATATTCCATTGTGTATATATACCACATCTTCCGAATCCAATCATCTGTTGATGGACATTTGGGTTGTTTCCATGTCCTGGCTATTGTGAATAGTGCTGCAATGAACATGCGGGTGCATGTGTCTCTTTTAAGTAGAGTTTTGAGACAAATTTCTTAGTCAAGCCAGCTAGAGCATTCTGTTTTCTTGCCAGTGTACAGAAAAGTGAGTCAGCCAGGACAGACTCAGGAGGTAGGCTCAGAAAGGAAGAGCGAACTTCTGACAGCAGGAACCCTAACCACAAAACTTTAAATTTATTAGCCTCTCAGTGAATGCTGACTGTTAATGATGGACACTGTTTCCACCATGTTGATGGAGTGACAAAATGTTAATAACTAATGAGTCTGGGGAAGGAGCATATGGGAATTTTTTATACCCTTCTTACAACTTTTCTATAAATTTAAATTATCTAAATAAATTGTTTTTAAAATAAAGAGTGAAATTCATGAGTAGTTTGAATGCCAGCCAGGATCTATTGTCCAGGGTGTAGAAAAAAATTCAATATATAAAATTTAAATACAAAAAATATCCTAATATTGTTTCAGAGACAAACTTTTGACCTGTCATGGACTCTATTTAATTGTCTTTGATCTAATTTGGGGTATTCACTTTCTTTTAATATATTAGGGCATATCCCAAAAATGCTACTACACAATATTATCCAAGAGAGTTTTCAGAAGAAGAAAAAGACACACTGGGACAATCGAAGACTCTGACTGAGTTTCTTAACAACGTGTCTATAAGGTAAAAGCTGCATGTGAAGTTTAAAAATATCAATGTAAAGTGTGTATGTGCACTTACAATGGTAGGTCTTTAAAAAACAGCTCCCTGCCTGGTGTCCAGATAGGATGTATGAAGACGTTTATCGGCGGCATGACACGTTCTACAGACTCTCGGTCTGTCTTTCCCTTCTGTTGCTAAGCGACATCCTAGACCCTCAACTCGAGGGCCCACCACGCAGAGTGAGCCCGAAAGGTGTATATGCTGTTTCCCGATGGCAAGTTACCATTGACTCACCACGGTTTCCTAATGGTTTTCCCCGCGCTCGCCTTCTTGGCTTCACTGCCTCTTACAGGTTTACAAAGACGAGATGCTGTGGGTGCTGGAGACGATCGTTACAGTGACGATAGGCATTTACCAAAATTGCTTTTAAATGAGAACCTGAATTCAAGGCAGGTATGCGTTTTGGATAGGTCACCCTCATCCCTAATTCTTGTGTTGCTGCCGCTGTTACTGGCTCTGAAAGAGAACTGTCTTGAAAACGCCCCCTACCCTGATACGAGGGCCCTAAGCAGAGCCTGGGACTTTTAAGCCAAAGAAACAGTTTGGCAAGCTCTCATCAAGTGGCTATCGGAGTTCAGGTCAGTGGAACCATGACGGTTCTGCCATTTGTACCAATAGGTCAGTTTCTGTTTCTTTCCAAAATGAAAGATTTGATAGACGAGCTCATATACAGTCCAGGTTAAGTTTTTTATTTTTATTTTTAAGAAAACATTTTAAGATTGAATGTCTTGAAAACTCCAACAACTCTCAAAAGTTGTGACCTATGCTTAGAATCTGGTTCAAAAATTCACTAAAAAGACAAAAAAGAATTCACTAATGATTCAAAGAGAGCATATTAAGTATTTGCCGCTCCCTTACAGCAATGTGCTATAGTGTTCCCTATGTGGGCAATGAGAAAGAAAGGAGAAAAATCTGAGGTTTCTTTTCCTCATATCAAAATTAAGTAGTTATTAAGAACAGTAAAAATGAGATGTCTATCTGTGTACAGTGCATTTCAGGGAAATAAACGGTCTGTAGCCAGTTCTCAATTACCTGCATTGGGTATTATTTTTAGCAGCTTTTATTCTTCCCTTTCAATTGCCATGCTTGTAAGAAGAACAGCTTCAGAATTCCCTCCTTGAGATGTGGGAAGCAGGGGCCAGAATTATAAGAAGAAAGAGGAAAATAGGTACCAGAAATTTAACACTGGCCAAGAATGAGTAAGCAACCCCCATTTACATCGCAGCCGTGCCTGTTACCCAAGAACTGTTTAAGGTTTACTTAATTTTTTAAGATTAATATAAGCCTGAGTTTGTTCTGGAAGAGAGCCCTTTGATACATGAGCTCTTTTTTTCGCATAGAATTTTGTCCAGAGCACCTAAGGCAGGCATTATTTGCAACAGAAGAAAAGGATCTGAGAGGAGAGAGAGAAACTTTAAGGAGATGCTCAAATCCACTAAGAAACATTCACTTGAGGGTTTAAGAAAAATGATACCCACAGGCTTTCTCTCAGACAGCAAACCTTGCCAGCCTCCAGTTCATCAGTCTCAGGATCCAGGTGGTAGAGTTCAGGGGGACGGACTCGGGAAACCAGAGGGAAGGTGCTGTCTTTACTTCTTCCTCGTGAGTTACCTCCCCATTCAGCCTGGAACAGAAAGAAATGGTTTTGAAAATGCTAACAAATGCTTCTCTTTGAAACTGGATTTTAAACCTGGACGCTCCGGGTATGAACCTACCCTACACAGGCTTGTTCAGACCTCAATGTGCATGTGAACCAGCTGGGTGTCTTGTTAAAATGCAGGTTCTGACTCGGGAGGTCTGGGGTGTAGCTTGTGACTCCTCATTTCTAACAGTTCCGGTCATGCTGAGGCCGCTGGTCCTAGGAGATGCTTCTAGTTTAACAGATGAGTTTTCGAGAAGGGTTTTCAATTAAGTGATACTGTAATGATTAATGACAGAGGTATTAAATGGTACCCTTGTTTGACATGTTAAGAATATCTATTATGGTATTTACTGCTTGTATATAATTATCTAAATACAAGGTTTTTTCCTTATTTTAGGAAATGCGTAACTGAAAACCACTCTGCTAAAAGCCATATCATCGAATACGAAAATCTAACATCTTAATTCTTTTTTTTCTTTTACAAAATAGTGTTGAGATAGCCCTGCAACAAAATGAAATCATGAATACATTTATGGACGACTGGAAAAGCCTGGCGGAAGAAGAAGGCACATTTGGGGACAAGACTGACACCCACCTGAAAGAATACCAGTCCTTCACGGACCTGCACAACCTGGCAGAGAAGATGATCACCTGCATCTGCTGGCATCCGGTTGTCTGCGGTGAGCGGGATCGCGGCTGGGAGGCCACTCTGGGCTGACGATGACACAGTCAAACCACAGACAGGCTCACTTCCAATGAGACACCGTCCATTCCCGAGTGCAGGCACCTGCCTGCCAAGCACTTTCTGTACCTTCTCCCATCACGTGTCCTCCCAGCTACCCCATGGGACTCCCCTGGGGTCTCTACAAGCAGGGGACCAAAGTTCAACTCAGGGAAATGACTGGCTCAGGTCGCCCAGCTGTTGCAATGCTGAATCTGGATTTGCCTGGGGCCTGACGGACCACCAAGGCTAACTTCCTTCCTCTGATGCCCTGCGCCCTGATTACTGGGCAAGATAGGAGACACGCCTCCTTCCAAGCACTCAGCACCCAAGGGAGGCAGGGATGTCTGAGGGCAGAACCAGGGACAGAGCCACCCGTGCCCTCCTTCCCTCCCCGACACTGTCCTCCTCCCCCCAAAAAACACAAACAAACAAAACCCGTCTTTCTCTGACTAAATCATCAAAATGCACTGTTTATTTATACTAACAGTAATCTCAGTTTGGACCAGCCACAGTTCAAGTGCTAAATAAGTGACAAGCGGCTATTGGCAACCCTGATATTAGACAGTAGGAATCCAGGAAAACTCTTGGTCTCCCATAGAATATTTTCACACAGGTTTGATTGAAATGGAAATGAGCACTGACTATAGAGAAAAGCAAGGCCTGGAGTTCCCATCGTGGGGCAGCTGAAACGAATCTGAGGTTGTGGGTTCGATCCCTGGCCTCGCTCAGTAGGTTAAGGATTCAGAGTTGCCCTGAGCTGTGGTATAGGCCGGCAGCTGTAGGTCCGATTTGACCCCTAGCTTGGGAACGTCCATATGCCATGAGTGTGGCCCTAAAAAGCAAAAAAAAAAAAAAACAAAAAAACAAACAAAAACAAAAACAAAAAAAAGGCAAGACCTAAAACCACTTCTCTACGCCCAGTTGCTACAGACTTTAATTCCTGGCTGTGTTTCAATCAGGGCTAATAGCTGTGTCAGTGGCTGTTCGACTCTCCTTTGAAGAAAGAGTCCACTTTTCTGGTAAATTATTGCTGCAGCCATCGCTGATTCTTTTCTGGAGTTTCTCCGATCCCATCCATCCTCAGGTAATTAAGCAGAGTCATCCACGTCGTCTAAAAATTTCAAACACTTCTTTCGTGTATCTTTAGCAGTTTTAATCAACAAATGCTTTACAACCACATAATGTTGTAAACCCTTATTAGGCTTTCTTCAGTTTCGAATTTGTCATCATTCTGTTTGAGCAAAACTCAAGTTTACACTTGGTTTATTGGAAAGGTTTATTGGAACAAACCAACATGTTATTTCAAAAAATACTGTGAGAGGCATGTTCAATTGATCTTAAGGAGAAAACCTTTTATGAGCTTTATGAGATTTTAGTGTCACCTGATTTTCCTCAGTTCCCAGGATCATGGTAGGAGATGTGGCGGGTAAAGATGACAGTATGAGAGACAGTGGGGAGGGCGGGGACAGTGGCTCTAGAGAGCACACGGCCCATCTGCGGGGACAGCCCCGCTTTGGCTCTTGCCAGGTGGTCCCACTCGTCAAGTTTTGTGTGACATCTCCCAATTTTTATTAATTTTTTGCTTTTAGCCTTTTAATTTTAATTAAAAATTCAGAAACAATGTTAATCAAATAGGTTTCTAATTGATGGTTAAATACTTAGGGACATCGAGTGTCTAAATTCATAAGTTTTCCTTTACTGGTTGTGCAAACAGTGTAAACATGTATGAGCAGCTGATGGTGAGAGAAGGTCAAGCGCCGGATGAAGGTCAAGGATGAAGACAAGACTTTAAGCAGGATGCGCTTGGCTATGGCCCCCCCGACACACACTAAGGAGTTAATCCTCGACTGGGTGATGGGCTGCATTTCCTGACCCCTGGCTGGCCCCCATGAGGGTTAGCTTTCCCACCCCAGCAAAGGCCCTCAGGACACACAGTTCACCCTGGGGGCTGGGAACTCACCCTGAGACCTCTAGGGGCTGACACGCTGGGCCAGCCTGGCCCTGGTCCCCGCGGCGGTGTCAACACTGAGCACAGCAACAGCTGTAGAAGGTGGCCTCGGGCCTTGCAGAAGGTTACAGAACGGCTGTAGAAAGGGGGTCTGCAGAGCGGGTCTGAAGCTGCAGGAAACAGACGCCAGGATGCACACCTTTGGGCTCTGAGCAGCTGCTCCCCCTTGCAAGTCATCCGCTTGGTTCAACCCTGGATACTTGGGGTTTGTTGTCCTGCAGGTGACTGAGCCCCTAGGGGCGGGTATTGCAGGTGAAGCCAGGGCAGTGCTGCCCCTCCCTCAGCATCCACTTGCGCAGCCCGGACAGAAGCGCAGCATCGCTGCGGATGGCCAGGCGCTCCAGGCAGCTCCAGCGGCCGCCCGCCAACATCTCCCAATTTTAAAACCAAACCAAAACGCACAGCAGCCCAATTAAATAAGGCTGCATGCTGGGTTTGCCTCCGTGTTCTGTTTCCGGTGTGTGCTCCAGATGACTTCTGCTTAGGGGAGGGTGCTTTGCAATGTTAGATTACCTTTTTTCAACGTACTTGAATATAACGATATTTTGCTTCTATAAGGCATTCTATAACTAGGGCTTTCCCTAATAAACTCTAGCTTCGCCTTAGTCCTTCTTCCCTAATCCATCGGAATGAAGGTAGTTTTACTGTTAGAGAGTCTAGGTGCTTTAATTATTACAGATACAGAGATCAAAATGGCAGCTCAATCGTCCTTCCTCGTCAGCTACTTACCACAAGAAAGGTGGCCTTTCTCTGGCTGTGGTTTTCCTACCTCCTCTGCAGTGTGGAAGGCTCCCCACTGCTGGCCACAGGAGCATGGCCCAACTTCCAGACAAATAGGAAGCAGGAAGAAAAACTTGCCTTTCCTCTGTTCTGAAGAACAGCTTTTAAAAGACTTGCAAATAATTTGCTAAAGAAATAATGCAAATGATTAATTTTGTCTTTGTTCTAATCAAAACTATAGGAAAGTATTAAAGGTTGTATTTTCAAAAACAGAGGTTTCTCCATAAAGCACCAAATAAACCAAGATAATCCGCCGCAATTCCAATTCGAACTCTTTAGCTCATTGGTGGAAAACCCACGGCCTCTGGAGCCTGTGTTTTTGGCCGTTATCTTTATGGAAGAGCAGTCACCATGCAACCATGCAAGTGTGTAGCACGGTGCCAGCACAGCAGGGCAGGTGTTAGCTGTGGTTACTACACCTATTTGCTCACAAATAAGTGTGTTCCTTTCAGGGCTTCCCCCCGCCCTCCAGGCACTTGATTTTGTTTACCTCTGGGTTCTGTGTTGTTTTAAAATTTGAAATATCACTGGCAGTGTTGCCAGTGATAATATTGTTCAACATATTTTAATTTTGAGCGCTCTCTCTGTGCCAGGCCCTGTATACAGCCGGGAATAGATAATACAACATCCTGGCCTCCCAGACATAGAGCTTGCTGTCTACTTACCGGAAACACTCTCATAGTTTTATTTATAACACATGATGATACGCTCCAACAATGACCAGTGGAGGGTAGGGGTGGGGAGATGGGCCTCGAGGACCTACCTGCTCTGGGTCAATATCCAGGATAAAACTCGGTGACAGCAGCTTCCAATCCAGAGGTAGAATTCTAGGAATGGACTCCAGGTGCATGGTTCTTATAGGTTTGACTTTTGACTGTCTTCATATTATTTTCTGCCCATGAGCCTAATAGTTTCTCTCACGGTCTCTTGAACTTGGTGGGGGGTTTCCCCTTAGCTAATGCTGGAGAGCCCGGATGACATCTTCTGCTTCAAGTTCTGTCCGAGTGACCCTAATATCATTGCTGGAGGCTGCATGAATGGGCAGGTACACGTGAGCTTTTTCAACTCTTTATTAGACGATATTCTGTAACAATATTGGTCGGTAGTTTTTTGAACATAAGCGTTCAGTTCAGCAGGGGAAACACATGTCAGCATGTCTGCCATTGTATCTGGGCTCGCGAGGTCCGCCGGAAACCCCACTGTGATAACGGGGACAAAACCTGGTGTCGCTGGGTTAGAACCACATATTACAAGCCCGCACAGAAGAACAAACCCAAAAGCATGAATGCCTCTTGGTCAAGAGGCCTCTTCTGAAATTTCCCCAGGGGTACAGGAGTCAGGGAATGATCCAGACTTTAAACAGAATTCTCTGGAAAACCGCCTATATCACCGAATTTATGTTTGTATACTTCGATGTCCCGCTTGCTCTTTTTCTTTTTCTCCTTAAGCTGTCTAATTTATATGAAGTTTAGATTCTATCTTCCAATTGCCTGTCTCTCCAAAAAAGCAAAATAGAGATCTTACAGCTATTCTATGACCGAAGGTTAAGTCCACTGTGACAGCCGTTGAGTCTGACCATTGCAGGGGCGCCTTATCTTCTGTGTGTGACTGGGAGGCGCCCCTGTGGTGGACCGGGAACTTCTGCATCATCCATCCACTCAGCCAGAACAAAACATCTAAGAAACCCAATTTTGTTCCTTTTTGGCCGCACCTGAGACAAATGGAAGTTCCCGGGGCCAGGGATCGAATTGGAGCCATGGCTGAGACATGGTCACATCCCGAACCCACTGCGCCCTCAATGGGAACGCCTAGGAAAGTCAATTTTTTCTTTGGTTTTGTTCAGGAGTAACTGGCGATCATAAGGATGACCTGGAGCTCCTCCTCCAAAAGCCTGCAAACCCTGAAATGCCCTTTTTACCTACTGCAAAGTTTGTTTTAGAATACTTTATAAAAGTGAATGATGAAAATCAAGTCATTCATAGTGCTATCATCCGGACGTTCTGTTAAGGTCTTAGTGTGCTGAAATGACTTTTAATCATTGAAAAGCATTCTGATTTAGTGTCACATGGGATACTTTATTCTGATTTTTCAAAAATGACCATCCATGCATATGCAAATTCAAAATTGGCCGTAATATTCATTTGAATAGAAATCATCGCTTCCTAGCCTTTTGGACAATTTCGGGTGTTTGCACGTAATTCTGGAGAACAGACTGCTTTCTCCTGGGTCTAAGACAGCTGTCCCCAGAAAAAGCACATTCCCCCGAACAGAGGAAGAACTCTTCCTGGAGCAGAGAGAATTGCATGATGTCTGCACTGGCTTTTAAAAGAAACGGCTAGAATTTACTTACACAAGCACAACACCCAAAGTGCTTAAACTCTTTTATGAAGAAGAAAACATTTCTTATACTCACTTTAAAAGCTGCCGTCTTATACACGGGCTAAATTTGATTATCCTCCCAAGGCGATTGATTTATCAGAGTGCATACAATTCCAATAGGGTTTTTTTTTAATGTTCAATATCCAATTCGCTACTTCCTGAAAATAGATTGCAATGACATTTATTTCTGTTCCAGATTGTCATGTGGGATATTACCGCACATGCAGATCGAATAGAAAACATCAAGGCAGGTGGTAACAGAAGTAAGAAAGTCACACTCAAGGTTAGCTTTTCCTCACTTCTCACTTGCAAGTTTTTTCCATTCAGGAGTTTATCAAAAAAGTACATAACAGGGTTGGAGTTCCGGTCACGATTCAGAGGAAACAAATCTGACTAGCATCCGAGAGAACGCAGGTTCGATCCTTGGCCTCACTCAGTGGGTTAAGGATCTGGCGTTGCGGTGAGCTATGGCGTAGGTTGCAGACTCCACTTGGATCCTGGTTGCTGTGCCTGTGGCATAGGTCGGCAGCTATAGTTCCAATTCCACCCTTAGCCTGGGAACCTCCATATATCACGGGTGTAGCTCCAATAAGACAAAAAAAAAGGCACATGACAGGGTTGCCGAGATAAACAAAGACTCAGTTCTAAGCCTTCACATCCTCCTTCAAAAATGGGATCTCACTGGTTCCTTAGAGAATGTGTCAATCATTGTTGTTAAAAGTTCATAGACAAAATCTTAGGCCAAATTGAAGGGGAGAGAGGTTAATCTTATTACTGGACTCTGGGATACATAGAAACCCTAATTTAGGTTTTTCCTTGAGCTGGTACTTCTCTAAGTCATTGATTTTAGTTGGAATGATAAGTCAAGTATGAGTTCACTCATCAGCTCTCCGAATTTAGCCCATAACTTTCTTTTCCCATTTTACAGCCTATGTTTCTCCTTGAACCAGACAGCAACAAAGAGGCGATGTATATCAGGCAGTGTGCAGTCTCCTCGATAGAAAACGGCCATAGGAAAGTAATTACAGATATTCACTGGCTGCCTGACACATTTGAGGTGAGTCTTGGTGCCTTCATACTTTTCTCCAGCTGGCTTGTAAGTTTTCAGAAGATTTTAATTGAAGAAATTGTCTCAAGTCAACAGTTCATTTGCATTTAAGTTGTGATATAACCAGGAACTAGACATCACACAGTTGTGTCACTGGTTGCCCGGCCAATATCTGACGTGGCGATGAGAAGAAGACCAGTGTTTCAACTTTGATGCTTTATAAACCACTAAAAAGTGTAGGTAGTGTTAACACTGGTAGAATGGTGGAGAGGAGAGGGTTGTAGAAACAGAGTGCAGATATTTTACACTCTTAGCCTTCATGGGTGTAACATCTGTGATTTCAGCTACTCAGAGCAGGCGACCCTGAAGATCTGTGACAGTAGAAACGTGTCACTTTGCAGGCAGTCTTGAATTGTGTGCATCGTGAAAACTACCTGTGCAGTGAGTAAGTCAGCTGACTGCCCAGCATCTGCGCTGCAGGTCGGCTTTGTGGTTCTGTTCTTGACCCACAAAGGTTGTGATTTTGAAAACCAGTAAGCTTCCCAGATATTTCCACCAAGGAGCTAAGAGTCTCCTATGTATTGAAACATTGAAAGGTGAGGATATCAAAAACTATTGTGAAAATTTAGAGTAATGAAAGGGGACTAGCCCTTCCAGGTATTCATATGGTTATGCAAAACCAGTTACTCTTCAGAGTTGTAATGGACCAAGATAAACAGCTCAAACAGAGTGTCCGCAAAAGTTTAACGTGTGATAATGCAACACAAGGAAAGAGTTGATATAAAACTCATTTCAGTTCACACCATATGCACAAATTAATCCAGGTGATTATAATTTAAATAAAAATAACAAATCACAGGACAAATACAGCAACTCAGAATAGAATATCATATTTCTGGATCTGATAGTTTTCTAAGGTAATGTTGAAAGATATTCAAAACATATACCTGTAAATTTCTAAATTAAAAATAAACAGCAAATATAAAAAAAGGAAGAAAAATATCTGCCCCAAATATAGTAAATACAGGTTTTCCAGTAAATAAGGACTGGGAACTTCCATATGCCACAGGTGCAGCCTTAAAACAAACAAACAAACAAAAAAAAAACAAAAACAAAAACAAAAAGTAATTACTGTTCTAGATACACAGAACTTACTTCTAGCATTTTTTAAAAATAGATTAACAGATTGGGTTCCGTCTTTGAAAATCGGAGTGGAATATCCTGTCAACTTGTCACTTGCTCGGCAGACTGGTATGTCTTATTTTAATCATTATCTAGTGTTTTTATACAATGTGTTCTTTTTTTAGATGCTTCTGAAGTCATTGTCCTCTCCTGTTCCTTAAGTAGGCTTTATTGTGGAAATTAAACCTAGTATAACCAAAGGACAGATAGTAGATTGTTGCTGGATAAAAAAACAATCTTTTTATAGGTACAGATGTGCTGCAAAAAGAATTAACTCAGTTTCGTTAGTAATGTCGCATAGCATGTCAGTAGTTATTCTGCTTCTTCACATTCACGTGCCTTTGAAACGCGGCCTCTGTTCGCCCAGTACCAAATAGAAACAGAGTTTCGGGGGAAGTAGAAAAGAACGGCTCTATTGCTTTGCCAGGCAAAGGGGCCACAGCAGGTTAGTGCCCTCAAAACTGTGTGTCCTGCCCTGGAGAGGGTAGTGGGGAGTCCTGTTTGAGTTACCATCAATTTATCCAAAGACTCTAACTTACACATCCAAATTCTTTAGTCATGTTTTACATTTATTAATCGGGTTACTCATAACCTCAGGGACTGAAATATGGAGCTAATATGGTATATTCTTTGCTGTTCTTATTATGTTTTCACTTAATTATGACAAAGACATTATAAACCTAGCAGTTCTATTCCTATATATGTGTGTGTCCAAGAGAAAGGAAAACCTATATCCACCTGTTCAAAGCAGCATTGTTCCTAATAATAGCCACAAAGCAGAAATAACCCAAATTTACGTCCTCGTCGCTCAGCCCGTCACATGAAGAATGGGTAAAGAAAGTGCCCTATATTCCATTCAATGGACTGTTATGTGGCAGTGAAAGAATGAGGTACTGCTGTAGCTTATCATAGAAATGAACTTTGAAAACAAGCTAAAGGAAAGAAGCCAGTCGTGAAAGACCACTTAGTATATGAGTCCATTTATTTGAAATGTCCAGGACAGACAAATCTATCGAGACAGGAGGCAGAGTTGAGGTTGCCCAGGGCTGACAGGAGAGACTGAGGGGAGTGAGTCTCCACGGGGGAGAAAAATCTTCGAGGATTGAGTGTGGTGATGGCTTGCACAGCTCAGTGAATATTAAAAACCACTGAACTGTGTACTTTAAGTGGGTGAATTTTGTGGTGTGTGAGTTATACTGCAGTAAAGCTGTTAGGTTTTAAAAACATGTCGATCTCCAAACTCAATTCTCATGTATAATAATATTAGCCTCCATACTAGTGAAGCTTTTAAACACCCCTATAAACTGTATAATTCCCTAAAATGTAAAATGTGAAACAGTCCTGTTTCATTTTTAAAAAGTCCTAGTTTCAGAGAAATTAGATATAGCCACAATCACGTGGCTAAGGTGTAGTGGCAAGAATGGTAGTCCCAACTTCTTCTTTGTACTTAATAAAAAAACAAACTGTAAACTTTTTTTAAGCACAATATGCTTTTGGGATATCAGACCGCAGAAAGCTTTAAGCTCCCAACCACCAGCAGAGAAAAAGAAAGAAGAAAGTATTGAAATTCCCTTTGACCTGCCATCCACTTTTCTGCATCTAGATCTCTCCTGGAAGCCTCTCTCTAAGGCAAGTGCCATGGGTTTTAGTCCATTTTATCCACTTATATACACGATGTAGTTTATATGCATAGATATACACACACACACACAAACACACACACACACACAGCAGAGCAGGCCAAATTAACACACGACATTACAGTCCATGTGTTCCTTCAACCAATAAATTATCTCATTGAGAGTTACTATAATACTTGCCGAGGTCAAGCCACAAATCGCAATTATTGGAAAGTCAAGATAGGTATTTGTTCAGGTACAAGCAGGCTACAACTTGTCAGGATTTGTGTAATAATTATTCGATTGCATAGCAGTTGCTTCAAACTGGTAGGATCTCCTGGAAAAGTTAATTTTACTGCTATTGTGGCCAAAATTCTGAGTTTTGCATATCAGTAGTAGAACTGTATTGTAACACCTACACGCACATAAAACTGAAAGTAATTGAAGGAGGAACTATTTGTAGTTATTGTCAATGGCAGAGCATGAAGAGACATTTTAATTTAAGAAAGATAACGGCTGTGGGTGGGATGTATGTGAAAAAGCAGGCATGAACTTCTGACACTGATGGCTCTCAGTCTTCAGAAGGTCTAATTCTAATTCTAAACTTAGTATTTTTCTTTTCCTTTGATGTACAAGTATTACTAGAATGACATTATCATGTATTCGCTCCCAGGGAAAAAGGGGGCACGTAGGGGTGAGAATAATTCTGAAATAACTGGGATTAGAAGTTAGAAAGAGAGGACTAGAACGTTTCTGGAGTAAGATTTACTGAGCTGTGGATGGTTTAAAAAGCAGCAAGCCAACAAAACTTCACCTGCGAATAACCGCATGGCATGTGGACCGACATCCTGACGGAGAAGAGGAGGAGGGAGCCGTGAGGGGGACGTGGCAGGTGTGCCGGTTTCCCACCCCCATGTCCGGAGCTCAGGGGCGCCCCGCCCCGCAGCGGACCCGGCAGGCAGTCCTGGGGGCGCCTTTGACGAAAAGGTTTCAGGAACATGGGAAGACGCCATCATTTTATGTTATTACCAACAATGATGTATCATGGAATAGAAAACAACATTTTCAGAAATTAAACAACACATGAGACTTCGGGATTTAGAAATGAGCCCTCCCAGACAGGCTCCCCTCAGTAGCCAGGTTTTAGAAACTGTGGGTTAGGTGCTTTCTGCGAGGGGGGAAAGCAACCACAGTCTGCAGGAGAATGGAGAGGGGAACAGGAGCAGGAAGCAGGACCCAGAGGTCTGGGGGCAGAAGGGAAAAGCAAGAGGGAGTCACCTATGATGAGGGGGGATGTGTGAAAATAATCTTTCTTGTATGTTTCCCCAAAGATAAGGCTGTCTAAAGGTGAAACAACTTTAGACCACTGCCCAACCAAGTTAAGCCTGGGGGAGGACAATCTCCTTTACAAAGCACAAGGTAACTGCCTTTGCTTATTAAAAATGCATTTACGGAGTTTGCTGGTGGCTCAGTGGGTTAAGGATTTGGCATCGACGCCGCTGTGCTGGTTTGATTCCTGGCTCAATAACTTCCCCATGCTCTGAGGGCAGTCCAAAAAAAGGCATTTAATAAAGTTTGAGTTTAGTGGGTCCTTATGTCTAAGGTGAGTACTTTCTGGGATAGTCTAATTTGTAAATAATAATAATAATATGGAAAAGCGATTCCTCTGATACAGAATTTTATAGTGACTGTAGAGCTGTAGCCAGCATATCAAAACTGCCTTTACACAAAAAGATTGGACAGAATTCAGTTCAGTGTCACAGGCAGTTATTGAGCATATTCGTGTATTTTTGAAAACTCGTTACACTAAACCAATTGAACGAGGCTCACTTAATGAATATGCCTTGTGCTCAAAGACTAATTCTACAGAATGGGATGCATCTCAGGTCTAGCAAAATAAGTGATGACGTGCTCACAGTCAAATTATCATTCTTAGAATAAAACGGAAGAATTAATATTTATACAGCACCATGATAAAACTGAGTAAAGAAAGAATAATTGACTTATAAATAGATCTTAAGCCACATGCCCTTGGGCAGGAGCCGAAAGCTGTGGGTGTAAGCTGCCAAGACTGTTAAAACAAAGGTGTGGGTCACTAGCCCACCTGGCGGGCAATGCACAGTGGAAACGTACAAGGGACAGGAGCAACTGAAGTATTTTCTGAGTCTTTGCCATATCGAAAGGATCTACATTTATAAATTGTTCAATGTGCAGTTAAATAATAGGACATTAAGAAAAACATATTATATAACTAATACCCAGCTTGGGCAAAATTCAGTTTGAAGCTGTGTGGTTCATAGATGTAACCCAAGACCTCATGCTAAAAAAAAAAAAAAAGGAATCATTAAACCTTTACAGACATTTTCAAAGCAGTATTAAAACATTTCATGTGTTTTATTTACTCGGGCCTCCTTCATCCCAGAAAGTTAGGAGAATTCCCTTCTCCTACTTCTTCACTTCATATTCAATTATTGGCTACACATTTGGAATTCCAGCCATGGGTTGCAACTAAAAAATGGACATTTTAGAATGATTAAATTAGCATGAATCACACCAACTGCTTGTGAGGATGTGGAAAATCGGGAACTCTCAGACCCTTCTGGGGGAATACAAAGTGGTACAGACACTTTGGAAAACCCCTGGCAGTTTCTTTAGACGCTAACCATACACCTGCCATATGGTCATTTAACTGTTCTAAAATGTGTGTACTGATATCCTATTTGCATTTAGCTGGTGGCTAGAGATGCTGGGCACATTTTCATGTTTGTTTGCCGCTTGTCTATCTTCCTTGGTGAGTTGTCCAAATCTTCTGTCCATTTTTCAGTTGCATTATTTTCTCATAATTGAGTCTTGAGCGTTCTTAACATAATCTGTGTACTAGTCCTTTATTAAACATGATTTGCAAATATTTTCTCCCATATGTGATGTACACCTTATTAAATTGTTATTCTCTTAACATGTCCTTTAAAAAGCAGAAGTTTTTAATTTTAGGACAGCTCAGTATATCAATTTGTTCTTTGGCGAATCATAATTTTGGTGTCGAATTTAAGAAATCTTTGCCTAATCCGAGATTAGGTTATTTTTTTCTAAGGGTTTTATAGTTTTATAATTAAGTCTATATTTTTTAAGTTGATATGCACAAGTTCTGGATCAGGGTTCCTCTGTGTCTGGTGTGGCAACACCATTTGTTTAAAACACTATTCTTCCTCCATTGGATAGCTTTTGCACCTTTGTCAAAAATCATTTTTCCGTATGTGTGTGAGTCTGTTTCTGAACTCTGTGCTCTGCTCCATTGACTGATGTGTCTATTTCCACACCACACCACCTGTCTTGATTACTATTACTTTATAATTAGTCTTGAAATTAGTACTAATCATTCAACTTTTTTCTTTTTCAAAATAGTTTTTGACCATTCTAGGTTTTTTGCTTTTTCGTGTGAATTTTATAATGAGTTTATTCTATATAGAAGCCTGCTGTGACTTTGGTTAGAATCATGTTGAATCTGTAAATCAATATTATAAGAATCAGCATCTTCAATATTGAATCTTTGAGCTCATAAGGATGATATATCTTCCCATTTATTTTCTTTGTCAATTTCTCAGTGATGTTTGGTATTTTTCAGTGTCAAGTCTTTCACCTCATTTAACTGATTTCTCTCTAAGTCTGTCATATTTTTAGGTGCTCTTGTAAATGGTACTTTAAAACTTTTAATTTTTGATTGCTCTGGCCAGAACCTCCAGAATCACAAAACAAAGCAGTGAGAGGAGACATCCTTCATTTTTTCCACTTCATATGAAGAAAACACTCAGTCTGTCACCCTTAAGTGTTATGTTAGCTGTAGGGTTTTTGTAGAACCCTTTATCAGCTTGAAGAATGTCCCTTTTATATGTAAATTCATGTTAGGTTTTTGTCAAAAGCTTTTTCTGCATATTTTGAGATGATCGTATATTTTTCTTTTTAAGCTTAATAACATGGTGAATTATTTTAGTTATTGAATGTTAAACTAGCCTTGTGTTCTGGAATAATAAATCCCACTTGGTTGTGATATGATCCTTTTACTATAATGTTGGATTCAATTTCCTAAAATTTTGTTAAGAATTTTTGCAGCTATGTTTATGAGTATTAGTATTAGTCAGTTTTTCTTTTTTTTTTTTTTGTCTTTTTGCTATTTCTTTGGGCTGCTCCCACGGCATATGGAGGTTCCCAGGCTAGGGGTCGAATTGGAGCTGTAGCCCCTGGCCTATGCCAGAGCCACAGCAACACGGGATCCGAGCCATGTCTGCAACCTACACCACAGCTCACGGCAACACCGGATCATTAACCCACTGAGAAAGGGCAGGGACCGAACCCGCAACCTCATGGTTCCTAGTCAGATTTGTTAACCACTGCGCCACAACGGGAACTCCCCAGTTTTTCTTTCTTATGATGTCTTTGGTTTTGGTATTTCTGGCCTCATATAGAATGAATTGTATTTACTTTCTTAATATTTTAGTATTGTTTTTTTCCCACTTTCTGGAAGATTTTATCTAGAATGGGCATTATTTCTTAATTAAATGTTTGGTAGAAGGGAGTTCCTCTAGTGGCTCAGCAATTAACAAACCTGACTAGTATCCATGAGGACTCAGGTTGGATCCCTGGCCTTGCTCAGTGGGTTAAGGATCCAGCATTGCCCTGAGCTGTGGTGTAGGTCCCAGACGTGGCTCAGATCCTGTGTTGCTGTGGCTGTGGTGTAGGCCAGTGGCTACAGCTCTGATTGGACCCCTATCGTGGGAACCTCCATATGCCACAGGTGCAGCCCTAAAAAGACAAAAAAAATATGTTTGGTAGAATTCACCGATTAAGCCACCTGGGCCTGGAGTTTTCTGTCTCTCTGTATTATTTTCCTGTTTTCTATTTCATTGATTTCTGCTCTCATCTTTATTTTTTCCTTTCTTCTATTTACTTTGGATTCACTTTGCTCTTCTTTTCCCAGCTTTTTTAAGCTGACAGCTGAGTCACTGACTGGAAGGCTTCCTCTCTTCTAGTAAGGGTATCTGGTGAGGTAGTCTTCCCCCTAAGGATAGCGGTGGCAGCGTGTCACCCTTCTGCAATATCGTGTTGTCGTTTTTATTCAGTTCATGCGTTTTCTTATTTTGCCCAAAATTTATTTAGAAGTATGTTTTTTAGTTTATAAATTGTCGGAGACTTTCCAGAGATCTTTCAATTAGATACATCAAATTTAATCCCGCTGTAATCGGGGAGCACACTTCATATGACTTTCATGACCATACATGGTCTACCTCGAGAAATGTCCCAAGTTCATTTTTAAAGAATGTGTATCTTCTGTGATTGGATAGAATGGTCCATAAATGTCTAGCAGATCAGTTTGGCTGAGAGTAATTTTACAGTTTTCTATATTGTTCCAGATTTTCCATCTCTTTGTTCTACCAGTTGCTGAGAGAGTGGCATTGAAATCTCTGGCTGTGACTGTGGCTTTGCAGTTCTGTCATTTTCGCTTCATGTGTTTTGAGGAATTGGTAATACCCTTTACTTTGAAATCTACTTTCTCTAACATTACTTTAGCCATCCAGCTTTCCTTTGGTTAACAACATTAGCGTGGTAATAAGCACCTTTTAAAATCCTTTTACTTTTAACCTATTTCTGTCACATTCGATGTGCATTTCTTATGGGTCTTACTTTTTCTCATCCAATTCGATCACCTCTTTTAACTGGAACACTTAGAACTTTTGCCTTTAACACGATTATCGATGTGGTTAGGTTTGCGGCTGTCATTTTTTCTCCCATCTCTTAGGGATCAGTGTTCTTTGTGATCTTATGTCCAATGCCTTGAAAACTATTATTATTTCATATATTTTGCCTATTTTTTTTGGTTGTTTAAAGTGAGAAAGCTTAAGCCCAGTCCCAATTGCTCCTTCTTGGCCCAAAGCAGAGGTCTCTCTAAAGCCTGCTTTTTGAAACATTAATTAGGAGATATGACTACTACTTTTTCTGAAAAACAAATGAATCTAAACTTTAATGTTCTTCAAGTGAGTGCAATTTCTGTTGACCCTTCATTTCCTTGCAATTAGACTCCTAGCCCAACTCTTTCTGAAGACTGAATATGTTATCATTTCAGGAGACAGAGGCCCTTTTTTCCCTTAAAGAACATTATATTTCATTTTAGTGTAGGCACAGCTTACACGAGGGAATAGGCACATAAAGCTCATGCGGTCAGAAGCATTATTTATTTCCATGCTGTTGTCTCCTTATCTGTGTCTATTTAAAATGTTTATTAAATTCCTGCAAAGTGCCAGGATAAATCTGTGCACAGACACGTCCCTGCTTTCATGGAACTTACATTCTGGTGGGATAAACACTAAAATAAGTAGCAAACATACGTATCTGTATCCATTTAAGGAAGGGCCTGTATAAAACGACACTGGAAGTGTGCCCAATTGTGCTCAGACACGAATGCTCTCCATCAAATGAATGTTCTCTTTCCAGACAAAGTCATGTTTGTGGATGTGGAGAAAGGCATACTTGCCCAAATCAGTTCAGATCAGGCACAGACACAAGTTTTTAGATTCTCATTTGAGACAGTAGTTGGCCATGTCCCCTCATGTGGGTTCAGAAGTTGATGTGCTGACAATACCCCAAGTTGGGGAAAGACTTACCTTTCACTTGGTGAGCCTATGTGTCGGGTTAACACGTGCCTTTTTACCTCTAAAGGCATTACTGTGGCCGTGTCCTGCTTCCTGGGTGACTGGCCCGTTTGGGGAGTTTATTTGAGGTCTAACTATATCTGGGGTCTCTGTCGCACACAGTGCCGGCTATCCACCTACTCGCGTCGGATCTGGACCTGCGGATTAGAATACACCTGTGTGTGCTTCTTGCTCATGTTTAGCTCGTTGTTATGATGGGTTCTCCGAATCCTGCGGCGCCATCCTTCTCGCGCGTGCGCTCCTGCGGTCTCCGTGCTTGGCACTGTGCTGCCATCTAGTGGCCACAGACCACTCCCTTTGCCCTGCCGTGTTGCATCCACAAAAGCCGGGGCCCTTCAAAGAAGTCACTTTAAGAAGTGCTGTGCTTATTCTGAGCTCTAAATGGCTCTGGAATTCCTCTTTGGGAATTGCCTTCACAGCCTCCGTTATACTCGTCTCAGCAACGTGTCACAGGACTTTAGGGTGTGGATTCTGGCGTCGGGTTTAAATCCCAAAGCTACGATTTGTTACTTCCAGCAGATCACATTGCTTTACCTCCCTGTGCCTTTTCCTCCCCAGCCCTCACCTGTTTGAAAAGAGGTGAGGATGAGGGGAGTAAATGATACAGGTAACTACCTCTTAGACTGAGTGACCATCCCATGAGCTAATACCTGTGAAGCTCTAAGAACACACAGTAAGCGTTAGCTACTCTGTGTGAGACCTCAGGCAAGCCGCCTAAGCTCTCCGAGCCTCGTTCACTCCCCTCGCAGGAGGATTAATGCTCTGGCACCTCAGGAGTTACTGTGAGAACTGAGTGACATGATCTCGTGCACACAGCTTAGTGCCTGGCACTAAGCAATCAGCAAATGACAGCTGCTATTGTTGTTACCATCCCTGCTGATCGAAAAGCCATGACCTGTGAGGACGAGGCTGAATTAAATAAGTATGCGAGGTGCCCCGTTCAGGTCTGAGTAAGTGCTGCTGCCAATGGCGTTTTTCTCTGGCCTCATCCTCTCCCGCCACTGCATTAAACATCAACTAAACCCTCTTCTTGGAGCCCCCACCTTGGCTTCTGTGACTTTCTTGAACCTTCTTCAGTCTCTCTCCTCTGCCCTCTTCCCTGGCTCCATGTCACCTCACCGCCCTCTCATCGAGAATGTCCCTCGGCGCACACTCTCCCGCTGGTGACACAGTGGACGTGCAGACCTCTGTTGAGAATCCTGAAATCTCGCCTCCCACCATCCCTTGCGACTGAAGCCGGCCTCGTCCCCACCGTCAGTGTGTCTGGAGCAGCAGGCTGGTAACTGGAGTCCCCCAGTCTCTCCTCAGGCCCACATGTCCGGTCTCCTACGCAGGCTAATTAAGTCTTGGTTTACGATGCAGCTCACATTTGTCTTTCCCTTTGCATTATCAGTGGAGACCCTTGGACCAGGCTCTTGGCTCCCCTTGTTAGACCAGAGGGATCTACCTTGCACCCCTTCAGGAAACATTTTTAAGCACATATTCACAATGAACGTGTATTTCAAATTAAATACCTTTTACCCTACTAATATATTTATGTACATTATTTGGAAAAGAGAAAAACAGACACAAAAATGAGAGCAAAGATTTGAAATAAATATTTTAATGATGTTAATTTTATGTATTCCATGGATAGGAAATGGCTTTTTGCTCTTGCTGAATGTATTGTGGATACTGTCAGTAAGAGCAGTGTGCTGGAATGTGCCTGGTTAGCTCTTGAAGTGTTGACGACACCTTGCAGCTCCGCTCTGTAAAGCTTCCAGCCTTGACTGGCTTTGGTTCCTGTTTTCCTGTCTTGCGCAGTATGAAAAGGACTGCTCAAAACACGTAGGTCCCAAACAGAGGAAGTGTCGGTTGACCGTGCCTCCTAAATCGTGATGATTGTCTTTTACTTTTGTGTGGAATTGCGGTAAAGTCTTTTTGAAATGCTCCTCTTTTCAGTACAGCTGATGTCTTCTTCCCCAGTGTTAGCTTTCATTTGGAAGTTCGCTGGTTGGTTTTCCCATGATGGAGGCAACCCACAGTGTGTCTTGTGCAGGTGTGGATTCTTCACAGTCTTTCCCAGAAGTTTAATATAACATTTAGCAAAAAAAGAGGGGTGGGAAAATGCCCAGGACACATCTTTAAGAGAATAGAAAAGCAGAATACAAAGCTAAAATACCTAACTAAAAAAAAACGCATTGTTTGTATATATTCACAGAAGAGTAATGGAGGAAACTATACCAATATTTTAATAGTGGGCACCTCTGGGAGACATGATAATGAATTATTTTTGTTATTTTCTTCATGCTTTTCTCTCTTCTCCGAAGCTTTAATAAATAACACTTGGAGTTCCCACTGTGACACCTGCAGAGGCTTAGGTCACTGTGGAAGCGGGGTTCAGTCTCGGGGTGGTGCAGTGGGTTAAAGAATCCCACATTGTCACAGCTATGGCATAGGTCGCAGCTATGGCTCAGATTCAAGCCCTGTCCTGGAAACTTCCATAAGCCATTGGTGCAACCATAAAAAAAATAAATAAATAAATGACACATAGTTTTAGATCTCAATAAATAACATTTATTAATTTAGATCATAAAAGTCTAAAATAAATGTTTAATAAATAACACGTAGTTTTAGATCTCAATAAATAACATTTATTAATTTAGATCATAAAAGCCTTTTGTTTTAAAACAAGATGCTTTTAAAAAGAAAGAAGCCCCAGATGACATTTGAATTTCAGCCCCCAGATTAGCTGTCCTCTTGCTGTTTGCATGGATAGTTGTAATATACCACAGTCATAGATGCTGGTAAGGAATAAACCTGAACAAATCAGCAAACATTAAATTGTGTTCCATATGTTGCGCTTATAACAAGTAACATATTTCAGATGGATGTGTTTTTTAGAAGTTAAGAATTTTTGACGCTTAAAAGGCTAATCTTGAATTACTGGAAAATTGCTGTATGGTACCAACTGAATACAAATGACGTGACTTTATTATTAGGGAATAACAGGGTGTTATCAATTCAAGAGCAATATCAATGATCTCTCTTATTGAGAAGATCAAAGGAGCTGTAAACCCGAGGATACATTTGTATCCAACTGACTGTAAATAATTCTGGAATGAAGTAAACGAGATGGAAGTTTTCAAAGTGTGCAGTGGAACCTTTCAGAGCTCCTGAAAAGTGGGCAGAGGGTTCGCCGCCTCCCACCCAGGAGACCCTTCGACCAGAGTAATGCAGCTCTGCTCTGTTTTACAGGCGGGGGCAGGGAGGTACATACAGCGTTTGGATTGAACAAAGCATCCTGCTGCTGAGCCAGGAGTCTAGAAATGCTTAGGCTTATGCCCCCACCAGGGCAGGGCTGGGGGGCAGATACGTGTGGCACAGGACGGAGGATGCAGACGAACTGTTTTTGATTTTTCTGTGTAACTGTGTGCTGCTTCTGTCCACATGCCTCAAAAAGACAAAATATTAGCCCAGAGCAAAGCAGTGAAGGCAGGAGAAATGAACCCATACCAGAATCTGGAAGGCGGGTTAGCCAATCATCTCAAGCCAATAGACGACTTCTGCACCAAGTTCTTTGTGGGGACAGAGGTGAGTCCGAATTATCTGCTTCTAAAATTAGCATTTTAAATGATGGATTGAAATGCATGGGTATGACTTCTGCGTATGCTTGTCTCGTATGCTTACGGCATCTACACTGTCTTCATAGTTGGTGCGCTTTGCTCGCATTGGACATTTTTAACCTCCGTGTCTCCTGGATTCACATATGAGACGTTCCTGAACGAATGTGGAAAAGTCTATAAAATTACACCACTCTTTTTACTAATAATTTATTGATCAACCTGCAAGTAGTTATCAAACAGCTATACCACATGGAAGACACTATGCTGAGTGTTAGAGATTTACTGAGAAAATATTTTGTTTGTTAGGTCAGTACAATCTAGTAGGAAAGACGGAAAACTCACTCAGTTCAAAAGATAAATGACAGCTGGATATAAAAACACCATGGCTGTCATTTTCCAGCACCTGCCATAAGAACAAAACCCTGCTCAGATTGATCATTTCCTATACGCCAGGGTCTGTGCCAGGAATTTTCCAAATTACATTCCCTTTAACCGGAATAAAATCAAACCCTCTAAGACTGCTGTCATCGGGCCCATTTCACACGTGAAGAAAGGAGGCTGGGAGCTTTAAGTCCCGCCGGGCAGAGACGCTCTTTCCATTCCCGACTCTCTCTCTCGCCCGACAGGAAGGGCTTTTCTCCCAGACCATCCACCGAGGGCCGACCCCAAAGCTCAGCCTCACTGGCTGCAGTTCGCTTGCATGCTTCCGTGCTGGGAGAGCGCTACTCAATTCCACCTGCTCTTGAGGGTGTACCCCCTGCGGGCACAGCCCTGGGCCCTGGCCAGACGTGAACCAAGAGCAGAGTCCCTGTTTCAGGGGCTCACTGCCTAGCAAGGAGCAGACGTGCTGACAGTGTGAGCCACACCACACCTGTCGTGTTGAGAGGTTGCGGGGATGCGAAGCGGGAGGTTAGGGAAGGTGACCTGAGAGCTCGCGGGAGCTGTGGGCTGAGGAAGCCACTGAAAGACCCCGGGACCGCGGGAGGACCAGCCTGAACAGTGCTCCGGAGTTTTGAGAGTCCGGACCTTGTCTGGAGAGAGTGGCGTAGTTTGGTATAAGAGGAAATGCTGGCTTGGGACCTGTGCTAGGTCACGTGCATTGCAGTCGCCGAGCAACAGGGCACCACTAAATAGATGTTCTGTAACTTGGGCCGCGCACCGAAGTTTTCGTTAAGATTTATAAACTATTATGAAAAATATAAATAAGCGTGAAGTTTACCGTCTTCACCATGTTGAGTGCATCGTTCAGTGGTGTTGGGTCCGTTCTTGTCGTTGTGTAGCCATCACCACCGTCCATCTCAGGAACTATTTCATCATCCCAGACTAAACTTCTGTACCCACTAAAGTAATGACTCCTCGTTGCTTCCTGCCCCCAGCCACTGGCAACCCCCGTTCTACTTCCTGTCCCCCTGAATGTGACTGTCCTGGGCCGCTTACGTCCATGGACTCACGTAGTATTTTGCCCTGTGCACACCAGAGTTTTGTAAGTGGACAATGATAGCTTTAGAAAGAGCAACGATCACAAAAGCTTAAAACAGAAATTAAAGGATGGCACCCTCCGCTGAAACTCCTCTTCGGGGCTTAGTGAAGCATGGAGACCCAGTCTCCTCATGCCGCGGCCGATGAGATTCCTCCTTTCTCGCCACCCTTCTGCGCCCGCCCCTCACTCACTCTGTCTGCTCCGCTTTTTCTCCCGTTCCTCTTATGCACCAAACACTTTCCTGCCTCTCACGTCCTCGCACTCCTTCCAAGGAGCCTCATCACACCATTCAGCAGGTATTTACTGAGCATGTAATGTATGCCAGACACTGGTCTTGCCCCGGGGACATGGCAGCGAACAGAACAGCCAGCGTTCCTGACATTCCTATGGGACGCTCTTCTTGGCATGACTGGTCCTTCTACTCCGGGGGGAGAGTCTAGGAGAGGCCAGCCTGGGATCCAGGCTGGCTGATGCGGGGTTTAAGTGGGGAGATGTGGTGTCCTGGAGCAGAGAGGCCAGGCAGGTGGTGAGCTCAGGGGGGGCGCCCAGGATTGGAGAGGGCCCGAGCAGTGGGGTGGAGCACCTCACCCCGGCCTGGGGGGCGTGGAATTTCAGAACTAGGTAACTGGATGGAGAGGGAGGAGGAGGTTTGTGTGATGACACGAAGGGCCCTCAACGCATATTTCTTAACCTGGTGTAGATGACCCCTTGGACCCGGTTCAGGTTCAGCATCCCACGTGCCGCTGGGAGAGCCAGGAGATAGTAACTCTCCAGCAGGACTTTGGTGAGGGCTGGGGTCTCGTTCGCAAAGCTCCGAGCAACTCGGGCAAAGCACTGAGGAGGTGGCAGCCCAAGGGCGATGGGCTGGCCGTGTCCCGCAGACGCAGACCCACCGCCCACTGCCTTAGACTGTGTTAGCAAGACAGGAGGGACCCCTTGTCCCCGGACTCTGAGTTCCCAGCTCCAGACACAGCCCTCGTTTGCTCAAAGAGTTGACGTGGAGAATGAAGGCACAGAAGAGTGAGCCCGTGGCCCCGGCCCCCGGAGCTTGTCCTTCAGTTTGCGTGAATCCGGTGTTTTCTGCCCTGCCTTTGCCTTCATCCCCGCCCACACCCTCCTTCCAGTCCCCCTAATTCGCCTTTCTGTGCCCCTTCTCTGTGTTTTCCTCTCATTCAGTGGGGAAAAAAAGACAAAAAAGAAAAAACAAAAAACAATAGACTTAGGAGACTGCATCTGGGTGACCTTGAGGAAGTCCGTTAACCTCTCTGAGTCTCCGTTTCACGTCCATGAGGTGGCATGTGGACTAAATTTCTTCCCTAAATCTCTTCCACCTCCGTCATACCCTGGTTCTGTCTTTCCCCTTGTGTGCGTGTTTCCACCTCTTCTTTACATCAGGTCCCTCTGCCTTCCCTGTTTCTTAGAATGGCTGTCAGCAGAGCTGGAACATAGGTTACTTGCTACAGTATTTGGATGGAATTTTAGGGTTCCCATCCTCAACTTCCAGAGGCAATAAGTACCGTAACAGGAACACACAGTCCCCCCTGCCGCCTTATTCCAAGCTCCCTGTTGAGTCCTTGCTCTGCGACGTGCTGAGAACAAGCCACTGACCAAGTCAGACCGACTCCCCCAGCTCCCGGAGCTCGCAGCCCATTGCAGCCCGTTCCCTGGAAACAGCAGAGGTTTTGGAAGCCCGCACTTGGAACTTGCGGACCTAGAATATCTTCAGAATTGCCTGTGTTCTCCTCGTCCCTGAGTGTAATTAAAAAAACTCAACCGATTCATTTTCCCGTTTGTTTAGTATAAACCTAAATAATCATTTCAAGCCTTTCTCTGCCCTCCTCCTGCACCAAGTCATCATTTGATCCAGCTGGCCTGCTGCTTTGTGCTTGTTTGGGTTACAGTCTGTCTGGGCGCAGGGAGGTGAGGTCTTTGGTCTCTGAAATTGCCGTGGTACTCATCAGGAACCTGCAATGTTCTTAGGAAGGTGAAGTGATATACACAGACTGGAAAATGGAAAGAGACCCCGAAACTGGCCGACTGATGAGTAAGTTCTGATGATTGTTCCTTTATTGGTAAGTTGTTCCCTTTTTTACAAAGGACTCATGACTGGCCTTGGGAAGTGTACGGAGGGCCCCCGAGGTCCTGACTCCACGCTTGCCACTCAGAGCGAGGGCTTTGGACAAGAGCACAGCTGTCACCCGGGAGCTTATTAGAAACACGGAATCTGGGCTCCTACCCCAGGCCTACTGAATCCGAGTACAGATTTTAATAAAATTCATCAGTGATTTGTTTTCACATCAGAATTTAGGGAGCACTGGTCTATTGATGCTAAAATAAAATTACTGAGATACTTGGACAATTGAATTTTAAAATAGCAGTGCTAAAAAAAATAAATAATTAAAAAAAATAAAAATAAAAATAGAAAAAATAAGGAGTTCCCGTTGTGGCGCAGTGGTTAACGAATCCGACTAGGAGCCATGAGGTTGCGGGTTCGATCCCTGCCCTTGCTCAGTGGGTTAAGGACCCGGCGTTGCCGTGAGCTGTGGTGTAGGTTGCAGACACGGCTCGGATCCCGCGTTGCTGTGGCTCTGGTGTAGGCCAGTGGCTGCAGCTCCGATTCGACCCCTAGCCTGGGAACCTCCATATGCCGCGAGAGCGGCCCAAAGAAATAGCAAAAAGACAAAAATAAATAAATAAATAAATAAAATAGCAGTGCTGTTTCAACAATTTGCATTGCAGTACAGCAGAAATTGACAGAACATTATAAATCTATTGTACTTTAATTAAAAATGTTTTAAAAAACTCAAAAGCCCAGTAGCTCAGGTGTGTGGAAAATCTGAATCCACATGAAATTATCAGCTAAATTCACCATGATTTTGAAGACCTCAGCACTACATGGCAGAAGTAACTCTAGGGCCCCCCTTTAGGGCTGGGACCCGTGTGTTCATGCGTCCCTCTGCTGCCAGGGCCCAGACTCTGGCAGCTGAACAGAGGTATGAAGGTCTCACCCAGGTGTGGGCGAGAATCAGAGTCCACACTTCAGGCCCCAGTCAGCAAAGCTCCCTGTCAAAGCTCGGAGCCCTAGGGTGCACTGAAATTACAACCACCTCCTCTAAAGCTTTGGATTTTACCATGGCATGAAAATACATTTGAGCTGCTTTTCAAAGTGTGCAATAACCATGAGATGAGGAAGAGGCAGCTCCTGGAATTGCCAGGACACCGTGGAGCGTGAGGCAGAGTGCTAGGCTGGGTTTACAGAAGGGGAGCTGGTCAGTCCTGTGTGTGGTTGGGGCAACTGGAAACGTGCCTGATGGAGCCGCTTGCCTGCAGGGCGCAGCTGCGGGGGCTCAGATCTGCACCCTGAACTTCATCTTCTTGGCTTCTGTCTATGGAGGGTCTGGTTGTGCAGGCTAGAGTCTGCCCTGGACCTGGGAGGACTGGCTTTGTCAGCACCGCCTCCAGGGTGCCGTTTTCATCTGGAGATGAACGCATATGCCTGCCTACTTTTCTTAGACGAGTCTCCTGACTAGAAACCCAAGTGTGTGTTGTCAATGAGAGGGGCATTGAGAAAGGGTTAGATATGATCTCAGAAGAGGGTCAGACGCGTGAAGAACGGAGACTGATGTTCCGGGCACTTCAATTCCATGATTTAAAGTTGCACTCAGAATTGTACGTTGGATATAATGAATTACGTGCAACGACTCTGATGCTTACTCGTGTTTCTCTTTATTCTTACCACTAACGTTCAGGAGTGTTAAGTGTACATGTGCCCATGGCAGTGATCTCCACCGCACCCCTGGGATGCAAGCTGCCGTCCTGATGCTGCGACTGGTTAATGCACAGCTGGACACTGGTTCCTCCTGGTCTCAGATTTTCTTGCAGCCTTACCCTGCTGCCAGCTTCCCACACTGCTTTTGAGGTGGCGCATGACAAACAAGTTATTTATTTTAAATGAATGTCATTCCGTCTATAGAACCAGTGACAATAATCTTGAAGCTAAGAGCTTTACATTTGCATCTCACTGATATTTGTCCTTTCTTTGAGTCATTCATCAAATCTTTATTGAAACTCTACTGGCGTTTCATTTGCTATTTTAAGGACAGCTCCATTTACTGCTTAAAGACGTAGGGCCTCTCAAAGGACAAAGGGATGGAAGAGCTGTGGGTTGAGACCTTCTACCCACAGTACCAATCTTGATACTTGATAACTTGATAATTACAGTTACCCCGTCTGTTACATTTCACAGACGGCTTCTAGACTCCTGGACAGCCCCGCTCCCCAGAAAAGGGTGGTCCAGGGGAGCCCGCTCACCAAGGACAAAACCAGGCTCTGAGCAACACAGGCAGCAGCAAGAAGAAAGCTGCTGTTTCCAGGGGTCTCTGCCTCCCCAGGAACCTTCACAAAACTTCAAGATGGGCTTAGGAGGGTGTCTCCTGTGCTCTCAAGATGGGGCTTAGCTCGAGGAAATTGGTCTTTTTCTGTAACTTAGAAGAGCTACATTTAAATTTATTTATTTATGGAGTTCCCATTGTGGTGCAGAGGAAACAAATCCGACCAGTATCCATGAGACTGCAGGGCTCCCGCAAGAGGGACGGGCTCACTGCAGTTTCCTTTCATCGCAGCTGGAGGGGGAGCAGGTGTGGCTATCAGGTGGCACCCTCTCCGAGTCTCTGCCCCAAGCCCCAGGGTCCTCCCGCCTCCCTGGTCCGATGGCTCCAGCATGGCCCCAGCCCGGCTGTGGAGCTGGCTGCTGCCCACAGCCACAAGCCATTAAAAACATGTGCCTGTCTAGGCCAAACCATAATGTGTGGCTACTTTATACTAAAACAACAAACTTATTCTATTTACAGCTGTGCGAAGGCTGGAGGATTTTTTGTTTGTTTGTTTGTTTGTTTTCTCATAACATCAATGGAACATTAAGCAGAAAAGAGCTACCAAATCTTGCAAAAAGCTCAGTGTCAAAGAAATCTCTGTCCACCCAAGTTCCTTGTAGCCGTAATTGCCCTGGCCACAAGGAAGCAACCCGAGAGTCGTTGATCCGTGAATGGATGAACCAAATGTGCTCTACGCATGCACTGAGATAGTATCCATCCTTCTAGAGGAAGGGAATTCTGGTGTATGCTGCAACACGGGTGAACTCCGAGTATGTTATTTTAAGGGAAACAAGCCATTCACAAGAAGACAGGTACTGTACGATTCCGCTTCTACAGAGGACTTCAGGCGTCACATTCGCAGAGCTAGAAGGGAAAGAGATGGTGCCTGGGGCTGAGGGAAGGGCGAGCGGGGAGCAAGTGTTTGGAGGGTCCAGAGTTTCAGTTTTGCAGGATGAAGAGCGTTCTGGAGATTGGTTCGCATCAACGTGAACGTATTTAATTCCACTGGTCTGTACTTCAAATGGCTAAAATTTTACAGTTCATGTTTATGTATACTTTTATCTCAATTTAAAAATTATTTGAGAAACACTTATAAAGCAATTCACACACACACACACTACGCTTTATAGGACCACAGGTGCGGCATATGGAGGTTCCCACGCTAGGGGTTGAATTGGAGCTGCAGCTGCCGGCCTACACCACAGCCACAGCAACGCCGGATCCCTGACCCCCTGAGTGAGGCCAGGGATCTAACCTGCAGTCTCATGGATACTGGTCGGATTTGTTTCCTCTGCACCACAATGGGAACTCCATAAATAAATAAATTTAAATGTAGCTCTTCTAAGTTACAGAAAAAGACCAATTTCCCTCGAGCTAAGCCCCATCTTGAGAGCACAGGAGACACCTTCCTAAGGCCTGCTGTTCAAGCGTCTTCAAGGGCTCACAAATATATCTGGATTCTCCATTCCTGCCCTTTGACTTCACCCAAGCCACCATCCTCCTATGAGAACCGCTGCACAGCCTCCCATGGTCCCTCTTTGCTTTTATCTGCCTCTGATCCGTTCTCCCCACAGCAGCCAGAGAATCTGCTCATACGTCAATCAGATTGTCTTCTAGGCCTAAAGAATTCATTAAAACACAACACACTTAGAATGTAATCTAGGGAATTCCTGTTGTGGCACAGCGGAAAGGATTCTGACTAGTAACCATGAGGTCTCAGGTTCAATCCCTGGCCTCACTCAGTGGGTTAAGGATCCGGTGTTGCCATGAGCTGTGGTGTAGGTCACAGACTCGGCTTGGATCTGGCTTTGCTGTGGCTGTGGTATAGGCCGGCAGCTGTAGCTCTGATTTGACCTCTAGCCCGGGAACCTCCATATGCCTTGGATGTGGCCCTAAAAAGGAAAAAAAAAAAAAAAAAAAAAGAAGAAGAAGAAGAAGAAAGAAATCTAAGTGCTTTTCCTAGCAAAGCTCTGTGTGGTCTGGACTCTCCTGGTCTCCGTTTGTTTCCTGTCTCCTCACAGGATTACCAAACTGCAGTCCTGCTTCGTGCCTCAAAATTACAAATGCACTAAAACACTTCTCCGCATTGGGTGTATATTCCTCCTCTGGGGATCCTTCTCCACAGCACAGGCTCTGGTGCAGAACTCAGGCCTGAACGATGCATCTTCAGGGAAGCCTTTTCTGACCATTCTGCCTAAATCATGACTGTCCCTTGTTATTCTTTCTTATGATAGTTCTTCCTTGATGATACTTTTCACATTTTTTTTTTTTCCCGCTGTACAGCATGGGGATCAAGTTACTCTTACATGTGTACATTTTTCCCCCCAGCCTTTGTTCTGTTGCAACATGAGTATCTAGACATAGTTCTCCATGCTACTCAGCAGGATCTCCTTGTAAATCTATTCTAAGTTGTGTCTGATAAGCCCAAGCTCCCTATCCCTCCCACTCCCTCCCTCTCCCATCGGACAGCCACAAGTCTATTCTCCAAGTCCATGATTTTCTTTTCTGTGGAGATGTTCATTTGTGCTGGATATTAGATTCCAGTTATAAGTAATATCATATGGTATTTGTCTTTGTCTTTCTGGCTCATTTCACTCAGTATGAGATTCTCTAGTTCCATCCATGTTGCTGCACATGGCGTTATGTCATTCTTTTTTATGGCTGAGTAGTATTCCATTGTGTATATATATACCACATCTTCCTAATCCAATCATCTGTTGATGGGCATTTTGGTTGTTTCCATGTCCTGGCTATTGACTTCTCACATTTTTTATTCTATACTTTGGGATTTGTTTATTGAGAATCTGTCTTTCCCATTGGACTCTAAGCTCCACAGGACAAATGATGTTTGTTTATTAACCATTGTTTACCCAGCCATCTACAGTACCTAGTCCATACAAACAATCCACAAACAATACGCATAGTATTGACTAACGGATGGGCTAGTGAATAAGTAAGTCAATAAGGACAGGAAGTGTTTCTCTGAGCCTGAAATATGGCCCGATGGGAATTTCCCTGGACTCCTACGAAAAGAGGAGGCTCAGTCCTCTGACGGACTCTTGGCCCAGCTGGTCTCTGCCTCTCCACTTAGACCTCGTTACTAGGGACCTGTCTGCCCATCGGAGGTCTGCCCACTCTCCGCTGCAGGAACGCTAACAGCTAGTAAAGGTGCCGTGGCCTTTTTCCACTCCGACAGCAAAGAAGCCCGTGAGCCTCTACTCGGTCCACGACGGAGCTGTCCACACGGTTCAGAGGTCCCCTTTTTACGAGGACATCATCCTCACCATTGGGGGTTGGAACGTGGCCATCTGGAAAGAGGGCGTTACGGTGAGTCACCTGCAGAGTCCGGAGCGGTGTGTGGTCCTCCGTTGTTGAGAGAGACAGTGGGAACAACAGCCAATAGGAAGGGCCTTTGGGACACTTTAGAGAAATTGGAGCAGGTGGCCTGGTCTCCCGCTTGTCAGCAGACCCGCTGCAAAAGTCTTTTGAAAACACAGCCGCTGGCTTTTCTTTCCCGAGGGAAGGAAGCATTTACTAATCTCTTGTTCTCCAGAACCAGCCTTTTCTTCGATAAAGTGTCCTTGGCCGTTGGCTCGCTTTGCCTTTCCCTCCCCTTAAAATAGAAGATGGGGTGCTGATTACCATGTGGGGTCCAAGGAGGAGAGATGGGTCTGTCGCCTTTTCTTTCTCCTGCCCCAGAAGTTTGTCAGCAGGTTCAGAAAGTGGGAGTAAGAAAGCTAAGGGCTCCATCGCCAGGCGGAGACGTGCAGGGGTCAAGGTGAGACAGTGCCAAGAATCGGGGGTCAGGATAGGGACAGGCCTGGGTCCAGGCAGACAGAACCAAACTGCCAAAAACTAGAACGACTGGAAAACCCCAGCGAAACAAGGTGTGGGCAAAGAGAAAGATATGTCCCTTTGGTGAGCTATTTAAGAAAATTATCAAATCTGACCAAAAAATTGTATATGGATATATGTTTTATAGCAGTAATATATAGTCTTGGATAAATTATGTATGTGTGGATATATACATACCTAAGTGTATATTTTTACACACATTGTGTGTGTGTGCTTTGACCTAGCATCTTTATTTCCTTTCATTTGGGGACTCTAACTTACACAGTTACCCCCCAAAAATGTGTGTGAATATGACGGGTTTGCCAATCGAAAAAAGTTGGAAACTCTTGAAGTGTCCATCCACAAAAGGACTTCTACTATAACCAAAGCATTTTTTTTTTGTCTTTTTAGGGCGGCACTCACAGCATATGGAAGTTCCCAGGCTAGGGGTCTAATTGGAGCTACAGCCGCTGACCTACACCACAGCCACAGCAACGCAGGATCTGAGCTGCATCTGTGAACTACACCACAGCTCAGGGCAATGCTGGATCCTTAACCCACTGAGCGAGGCCAGGGATTGAACCCGGGTCCTCATGGATACCAGTCAGGTTTGTCTCCACCGACCCACGGGGGGGAGCTCCCCCAACACACGTTTTTATGATTTTTTATTTTTTTTTTACAACAAGCAAGTAGTAGTTTGGCAGCTAAAGAAGAAGAAAAAGGAAATTTAGACAAGATTTCTTTTTTTTTTTTTGTCTTTTGTCTTTTGTTGTTGTTGTTGCTATTTCTTGGGCCGCTTCCCACGGCATATGGAGGTTCCCAGGCTAGGGGTCTAATCGGAGCTGTAGCCACCGGCCTACGCCAGAGCCACAGCAACGCGGGATCCGAGCCGCGTCTGCAACCTACACCACAACTCACGGCAACGCCGGATCGTTAACCCACTGAGCAAGGGCAGGGATCGAACCCGCAACCTCATGGTTCCTAGTCGGATTCGTTAACCACTGCGCCACGACGGGAACTCCTTTTTTTTTTTTTTTTTTTAAGATTTTCTAAAGACTATGCAGGGGTCAGAACCTGGTGAGAAACGGAAGGAGCCGAGCAAGGGCAGGTTTGGGGCATCACCTGAAGGCATCTGTGAAGTGGTCACCCCTTCGTCCCACAGGAAGGGTAGGGGGCCGCCCCCGGCTTCGTTTAGTCCCTGCAGATGGAAGCAGGTGAGGGAGCTCACCTGGTCGCCAGGCAGAGCCGGTCGGTGGGGGCACATCCTGATCTTCCGTGAAACCCCCTTGGGGGGGGGTTTCAAGCACCCCACAGTAGAGAAGAGAAGATGACCCCAAATCTCTTTCAAGTAAGATTTATAAGCCACTGGATGCAGCTTATGGAGAGAATTGACTTTCATTCGCTTTTCCTGCCAGCCAGAGCTGGATCCGTGGTGAGCAGACACATGGCAGGAAACGTTATTAGCAACATTTACTTATAATCTTGACTTACCGGATGTCCACCCAGCTCCATGGAAATAGCAATGGGCCTTAGCAGCAGTTGGATTATTGGAACAGCCAACAGCTCAATCGAAAGGTTTGACCTTTTCTGAAAAGTCACTTAAGAAAAAAGATGCTATAAAGACATACAGGGTGGTCTGTAGTGGTTATAGGACTGGGCGCTTTCACCGCTGCTCCCTGGTCTGGGAACTGAGATCCCCGCCTCTGTGCACCTCAGCTGGCACACACACAGGGAAGAAAAGAGCGGGCATCACAGAAAAATCCTACAAGAAAGCGGAAGATGACTTCTGAGTGGGCATGGTTTTGCTGTCATATGATCACAGCTACCTGTGTCTTACTTTCAGAAGAAATCGCTGCAAATGTCCCTCGGATAATACCAAAAGCTTCTAATGTATTTTTAATTTTTAGACTGGACCCCTCCTGCAGTCATCCTGTGCCCCGAAAAGGTACACCTCGGGGCACTGGTCCCTGACAAGGCCCGGGCTCTTCTACGTCGGCCGAGAAGACGGATCCATCGACATCTGGGACCTTCTGGAGAAAACCCACGAACCGGCCCAGTCGCAAAACATCTGCATAACCGCCATCACCTGCGTCAAACCCTGGGCCTTTTCTGGTGTGTGGACCTTTTCTGATGGGTGACCCTTTCTCGGGGTGTGGGGGCCGCTTCCGGGGTGTGGACTCTGATCAAATGTGCTGAGTCAGTTTGCCTTTTCGGGCGGCTCCGGCGCGTGGGGCCGTTCACCTGGACCGCCTCTGATGCTTCGCTTCCCTCCCCTTCCGTCACTCCCTCCCTTTCCCTCTTCGTCGGTTTGGACGCAGCCTGAGTTTCCGTCACTATCTGCTTCATCGACAGTTGTTTCTGAGATGCACTCAGTGTCCCCAGTCCAGGCCGATTCTGACCCACATCACGAAGAGCACGCTTCTCGCCCTCCAGATCCCTAAATCACAGTCTGAACCCTGAAATCTGCTACTTTTTGTTGCTTCTTTTCCAAATAGGCTAAGGTCTGTAGCCGTACCTTTTCATCACATCACAAATGTTCAGCATTTTATCACTTACGTGGCTCTTCCCTGGACAGTACCGAGCAGTTCTCTTAATGAGATCATGTGTCTCCCTGGGTCATATGTTGATTCAAACCATAAATTTTGAACTAATTATCAGGGAAAATAAGGTATAAGAGAGCAAGCAGAAATTTAAGTAAGCGTCTGTGGAAAATTAATTTATATTTTTTGTCCCAATTTCTCTGTTTCACCCAAGTAATACTTTCTGTGCAAACCCAGTACATTTTTGCCTTTTTTTGTTTGTTTTTTTTTAGAGCCACACTCACAGCTGTGGAAGTTCCCAGGCTAGGGGTCTAATTGGGCCTACACCACAGCCACAGCAACTCGGGATCCGAAGCACATCTGCGACCTACACCACAGCTTGTGGCAACACAGGATCCTTAACCCGCTGAGCGAGGCCAGGGATCAAACCCACAACCTCATGGTTCCAAGTTGGATTCGCTTCTGCTGCACCATGATAGGAACTCCCATATTTGCTTCTTTTAAAAGAAGTTTCCCTTTGTTTCCAAAGATGTGCAAGCATAAAATTGTCTCTCTAGGAGTTCCGTTGTGGCTGAGTGAGTTAAGGAGCAGACGTAATGTCCATGAGTGTGTGAGTTCGATCCCTGGCCTCGCTCAGTGGGTTAAGGATCCTTTGTTGCCACAAGCTGTGATGTAGGTCACAGAAGCAGCTCAGATCCAGTGTTGCTGTGGCTGTGGTGAAGGCCTGCAGCTGCAGCTCTGATTAGACCCCTAGTCCAGAAATTTCCATATGCCACAGGTGGGGCCATAAAAAGAATAGATAAATAAATTGCAGGGTTCAGAATCTCTAGGTCAGAGTCTGGCTACTGCTTGGCAGTATGTGTCGTGAAAGTGTGTTTTCCTATCTCTGCTACCCAACATTGCTTGTGTGTGTGTGTGTGTGTGTGTGTGTGTGTGTGTGTGTGTGTGTGTTCCTACAGGGATTGCAGGTCTAGGGTATAGCAATTTGAACCAGACCTTCTGAAAATGAGAGGAAGAATAAAGTCGATGAGACAGAAAATTAAAATTCTCAAACACGTTTGTTTTATATCCATTTTAAATAATCAAAGGAAGCAATTTGTTTTTATAATAAGAAAACTGGCTCTAGCTGTGCCTTTGTATGTCATCTGCGTGATGGTATCCCTTTGCCCTTACTGTGTCTTTGGTGGAAATGATTTCATTATTATTTTTATTTTTTTATTTTTTGTCTTTTTGCCATTTCTTGGGCCGCTCCCGCGGCATATGGAGGTTCCCAGGCTAGGGGTCTAATCGGAGCTGTAGCTCCCGGCCTACGCCAGAGGTACAGCAATGCAGGATCCGAGCCGCGTCTGCAACCTACACCACAGCTCACGGCAACGCCGGATCGTTAACCCACTGAGCAAGGGCAGGGATCGAACCCGCAACCTCATGGTTCCTAGTCAGATTCGTTAACCACTGCGCCACAACGGGAACTCCTCATTATTATTTTTAAATCTTCCATGTATTACCCCTTAAACTGGCCCAGCGGATCCAGCCAGAGAGGGCCGGCTTCAGCTGGGAGCTACACTCCTTATACAGCGCCTGGAGTTGGGCAGGTGGCTGACAGAGGCTCGGGGTCTCGGCCTTCACTTCGCCAACTGGCAAGTGGCTGCTGCGTGTGAATGTGGCCCCCAGTAGGCAGTGTCTGACGAAGGTGCCAAGATCCCTGGAACCAGAGCAGGTCCTCTGGGCCATCACAGGACAAAGCACGTTCCGTGGTCGCCTCCCAGGTGGCTTTCTGATTGCAGAGGTGCTTCTCCCCGTTTTTGACTCTTTCAGCTAAGCAGCAGCTGATAGCCATAGCCGATTACTATGGAACGCTGCACATACTGGAAATTCCGTGGACATTAAGTCACCCTTCCAGCAATGAGGTTGGTAACTTCCGGCTTTGCAGATTTATGTCATCAGATGCTGCTGAGGCATATTTTGTAAGTATGTTTAGAAATGACTACTTTTGCTCTGCAAGAGAACAAAAGAATCGTACAGTCAAAAATAAGGGGATGTGTTTCTGTTGTATGGCTTAAAGCGAGGGAAAAAAAATGCAATGAAAGAAAGACCCAGTTCATAAAGCTCAGATTCAGAGAAGAATTGGCGGATTCATACTCCAATAATGTTCTTTTCAGGTTATAACCCAGGCAGGAGATCCTTCTTTCAGGGACCCCCTTCCCAGAGGGACCCCTGGCGTGTTTATGCATCTCTCCATTGCCAGCTTCCACCCCTCCTCCTCCAGCTTGGCGGGCAGCGTGTCCGCCCCTCCACGCACAACACTCAAGGGTGTCGAGCGATGTTAATCTTTAGCTTATAAAAAGATCAATAGATGGAAATGTGTAACTGTGTGTTCAACCCGCATTAAACGTACAGGTTACAGTCTGTTGCAAGTTCCGACAGCATCAGCCTGGTTCCGGGCAAGGAGACACTTTCTTCCTTTGGCCGCCTTGCCCGAGGCCTCTACTGACATTCCTGCTTCTCTTCTTGTGCCCACATACCAAGCTCTCCAGGGGCCCAAGAACCAGCTCTGCCTCCAGTCCCTTCAGGGTTTACCTCAACGCCCTCCTCTGGGTTTCTCAAGTTTGGTTGGGACGTGGGACTTGCCCTGGTCTTGAACATGAGAAGGAAAGAAGCAGGTGGGGGGCGGATCCCTGAATTGCAGCCATGAAGCTGCAGCTCCAGGGCTCCCGCATGGGCTCCCTCTCACGGGCCGGTGTTTCTAACAGGCATCGAGTATAAGCCACTACTTTGAAAGAGAAGTCAAGCACCTGGAATATGTAGAACAGCGCAAAAAAATTCGTGAACAGGAAAAGAAAGAAATGGATCTGGAATTGGAGAAGAAAAAAATTGTAAGTTAAATTTCGGAAACCAACCAAAATTGCTTTCCTCTGATGCCAGTGGGGACATATTTGTATGGCTTAGTCTACAGTTTCGATAGAAAAATTATGCCTTTTCACATTCTTCTCTTGTTCTCATGTGAGTCAAGCAGGTATTTCTCTGATTTCCTAGTTTACTGTGCGTGAGAACTGCCAGCGGGACACCTAGTGAGATTCCGCCCAATTTAAGTTTCTGAAATTTTCATATTTTAAAGTCTTGTAGATACAGGGTTATCTACATAACAATTATAGATACAAAAATTCAAAATTTGAATGCTTTCACTTCATAGAATGCTATCATCTGGTGAACAATGCATTAAAACAGGGCAAAACAGGAGTTCCCCTCGTGGGTCAGTGGTTAACGAACCTGACTAGTATCCATGAGGACGGAGGTTAGATCCCTGGCCTCCCTCAGTGGGTTGGGGACCTGGCATTGTTGTGAGCTGTGGTGTAGGTTGCAGATGAGGCTCAGATCCCACCTTGCTGTGACTGTGGTGTAGGCCAGCATCTGTAGCCCCAATTAGACCCCTAGCCGCGGAACCTCCATATGCCATAGGTGTGGCCCTAAAAAGACACACACACACACACAAAAAAAAAAAAAAAAAACAGTGCAAAACAGAGTGGACTATGAATTCAGACGTGAGGGGTCACTTCCATCTTTCTTACTTACTAGCTACGAGATCTGGAGCAAGGTTTGTGTCTCTGCTGAGCTTCGGTTCTCTTATTTTAAAAATGGGACTCTGATAAGCCCCTTTTAGGATTACTGTAAGGCTTTCAGCACGGTGGTCTGACACCTAGTAGACTCTGATTAAGTGAGAGCTGGTAACAGACAGACAGACAAAAATGGACTAGAACTGAAGTTTTCAGGAGAGAAGAATTTGCAGGACACCCCCACCTTAAATTCTGCCCCCAAAAAAACCTAAAGTTCTGACAGCCCCACCCTCCTCTTTCTCAGCCTGTCCGCTTGCTGGGACCCTGTCGCCCTGGTGGCCTCTTCTCCTGATCCCCAGAGCCGAGGGCCTTTAACTGTTCTGTGCACTCGGCTCTTCTTCCTTCCTCACTGGGGTCATCTCAGTCCACGCTTCTGCTGGGCTCTCCTTCATTCCCTCCCTTGCTTTTGGTCACTGCCAGTTTCATCACTGCCTCGCGTTTCCTTGTAGCCGCATACGTAGCCTCCTCCAATGTCATGACTCATGCGAGACCCCAGGTCTCAGAAGCACGAGCACATGGAAAAGTTTTCATGCACTGCTTTAGCAAATGGGTCAACAAGGTCGCATTGATGGATACGAATTAGTGCACCAAAAGCGGAGGGCCTTCCGGTCCAACACTGTGCAGCGATGACAAAGCACAAAAGAACACCAGGGAACCAACTCTCCCTGATACAAAAAAAAAAAAAAGGTGTTGGTCTGGCTTTTGGGGCATCACGAACCCTGCAGTTCAGCTGGGGGAGAGTCTGCCCCGCTTCCCACACACCATCTGTGATGACTACGAGGGTTTAAATGCCATAGTGACAGCTCCCAATTGTCCACATCGCTGAGACTAAGTAGAACTGTGGGTAATCCAAAAACAATTTGCATGTGAAGTCCTTTTTTTTTTTTCACTTTTTAGCGCTGCACCTGCAGCATATGGAGGTTCCCAGGATAGATGGTCGAATTGGAGCTTCAGCCACCGGCCTACACCACAGCCACAGCAACACGGGATCCTTAACCCATTGAGCAAGGCCAAGGATAAAACCCGAGTCTGCATGGATGCTAGTCAGATGCGTTAACCACTGAGCCATGACGGGAACTCCGGAAGTACTTTTAAAACACCTGAACGTTATAATAGTCCCATTGTGGAAGCCTAGGATGCTTTTGAGTCACCAAACTGTGCCACCTGCTGCCTGGTGTTTCTGGTCCTTTTGCCATCACGCCCTCCCCCAAGCAGAGCTGCTGCCTCTCCAGCTTCCTCTGGAACGAGGCTGTGGGAGAGGGCCAAGTTCAGGGCCCGTCTGTTAGATTTAGAACATGAGAGGGGTCCCCCAGGAGGACCTCTCTCCTTACAAGCAACTGATAACAGGGACAAGGGGCCTAAGGGAGCTGCCTCCGAGGTCACAGCAGGAGCTAAACCGGGTGAAGTGTCCGCAGCCGGCAGCTGCCATGAGGAGCGCTGGTTATAGAGGGCGGGCCCGCGGGCACCCTCACCCACAGATCGAGGGAATCTATGTGCCCACCCCTCTGCAAACACTGCAGCCGGATGCTGTCCACGCACTGAAACGTCAGAGTAATGACAGCTCGAAGAACACATGAAATGAATTCGAGCAGGCGACCCAGCGCTGAGAGGAGTGACAGTTCCCACGGGGATCCATATGTTGAGACTGAGAAGAGGGTGAAACGCTGAATAATTCTGTGGCCTCTGGTCAGGGACCCCCACCCAAGACCACCATCAACCTGCGCTCCGGGCCACGAGGGAAGCAGGAGCCGCAGGGAAGAGGCTGGAGGAGGGTGCTCTTTGTGGAGGGAGGTGCTGGAGGTCCGGGGGCCCCCACTTCCCACTCGTGCAGACCGCCCAGTCCCCAGGAGGAGAGCTGCACGGGACCTGCTGCAGAGGTGGCTGCTGGCCGAGTGGGCGCCGGCCTTCTGTGGAGCCACAGAAACCCAAGGGCTGGGAGTTAGCAAGGGCCCAGAGCAGAATGTCCAGAAGGAGTTTAGGAACTGGGGACGGGGACCTGACCTCTGTGGCTGGAAGGTCTGCAGGCAGGAGATTGGCTGAAACTGCTCTGGCAGAAGGAGGAGAGAGGACCCCGGGGCAGTGAACTTGTCCTGATGGCAGAGTGAGGGCAGTGGGTTTTCCTGGGGCCGGGGGGCAAACTCAAAAGAGCTAGGCTCCGATCAGAAGCCCCAAAGGGCCTTCTAACTGGAGTGATGCAGCCTCCAAGAAAGAGGCTGGAGGTCACAGAAGGGGCATCACAGTGGGGCAGTTGCCCTTTCAACAGTGGACTGGCCGGGACCTTCAAATACCCAAAAACGACATTATCCTCATACCTAGAAGTGGTAAGAAAGCCTGTGGGATCTGTCACATATGCTGCACAGGTCAGGGGTTAGAAGAGCAGCAGTTGCTACTCTCACCCCATCAAGTCCTGCCCTCTCTGTGAATTGGTTAGTGTAGCTTCCACGTATTAAGTGCCTCCTGGGTGCCATGAACCATTCTGAAGACTCACCAATACTTAACTGTTCCTTTAACCCTCACGGTGCTAGGGAGCGGTTACAATTCTTAGACACGAGGAATCTGGGAAAGCAGAGAAATTAAGAAGAGAAGAGAGAGGGGAAAACAAACCTACGGAAAGAGGGCCTCGGTGGGCGGGGAAGGGAGCATCGTGTGTGTGGACGCTCAAAGGGGAAATGATTGCAGATTATTCTCTAAAGCAACTAGAATAAAATGCAGCACTGGTCCCCTTGATGGAATCCACAAAGACAGGACTGGGTGACAAGGGGTCAGAAGGCACCAGAAGACAACCGGATGGGGAGAGGATGGGAGGAGAAACAAAGGCAACAATGCAGGGATCCCAAAGCTCCTCTGAAAGAAGACACAGATGAGGGGAAAAATCATGACTGCCCAGCAAATTAACTGTCACGCTAACGAAACCAGAGCAGTCCTCATGCAAATACTGACAGATCAAAGAACAAAGCAGATGACTCAAATGATTCAGCAAGAGCTGCTGGGTAAATTAGCTGAATAAAAGCTCTTTGTTGTTATTCCCACCGCCCTCAACGTGCTCCTCCCTGGGTCGGTGGCAGCAGCTTGCAGCCCGGCCTGAATTCCCCCTGCCCCTGAGATCCCGCCTCCAGCGCTCAGCGGATCCGCCAGCTCCACCACCAGGAGACACCTGAGTCTGCACACACCTGCTCTGTTCTGTCTCTGCCCCCCAACTCCGGCCCCGAGCCCCTCCCTGACTGTGCGGGAAGTGCCCCCTGCCCTCTCCCTCGAAGCCCGTCCCGAGAGCGGCACCAGGCCAGCTCTTCAAAAATAGCCCCTTCCCCGCCTTGGGTATCTTCAGGTGTCTGTTATATGGATGACTTTTTTTTCTCCCCCCTAGAAAACATATCAGAAGTCAAAAGAACGATTGGAGACAGAATTGAAAACAGACTATGACGATTACTTGGAGCTGGAAAAGAGCACCCTCATCCGCCTTGGGCTTATCAAAGTGGAGGAAACGGGGTCGCACGTGGAAATGATGTAGGAGACCCTGCGGGAGCGGTGTTTGGGGTCTCGCGTGGCCGTCTTTTTCTTCACTATTGTTTATGTGAGGTGGACTAGCAAACTAAACATGAAAAGGGTTTGCGTTCACATATTAAGCTTTCATTTTACTGCTATTAAAGCTTTTGAATTAAACAATAAGGTATATTTCAATTCTGGGGACTGAATATATACCGAGCATAAAAGTTATTGCTGGAGTTCCCGTCGTGGCTCAGGGGGACCTAGTCCGACTAGTACCCATGAGGATATGAGTTCGATCCATGGCCTTGCTCAGTGGGTCAGGGATCTGGCATTGCTGTGAGCTGTGGTGTAGGCCAGCAGCTGTAGCTCCGATTCAGCCCCTAGCCTGGGAACTTCCATATGCTGTGGGTACAGCCCTAAAAAAAAAAAAAGGCTATTTCTAATGAAACTTTCGTTTTCCTGTGGTAAAACAGAGCTTCAGAGATCCCCTCCACCCTCAGTCCTTAACCAGCATCCACTCAGAGCCCCTAAGCCCAGGCAGAAGTAGAAATCAAACTTTGCTTCTAATTAGCAGGTTGCAGAGTTCCCGTCATGGCTCAGTGGTTAACAAATCTAACTAGGAACCATGAGGTTGCAGGTTCAATCCCTGGCCTTGCTCAGTGGGTTGAGGATCTGGTGTTGCCGTGAGCTGTGGTGTAGATTGCAGACGCAGCTCAGATCCCGTGTTGCTGTGGCCCTAGCATAGGCCAGTGGCAACAGCTCCAATTGGACCCCTAGCTTGGAAACCTCCATATGCCACGGGAGCGGCCCAGAAATGGCAAAAAGACCAAAAAAAAAATAGAATTAGCAGGTTGCTTTCCAAGAATTGTTCCCACTGGACCACTGCACAGATTGTAGGGCCATGTGCTAAACAAAATATTAGCAAATGAAATCCAGAAATACATGCATTGAAAAGGATTGCACGTGAAGGTCGTGTTGGATTTATCCAGGAAATATAAGGTTAATAGAAAATAGATCAGTGATTGACTAAAGCATTTATGATACCAAATAAATGCAGAAAGCATTCATTAGATTTCAACATCCACTCACAAGAAAACAATAAATTCTTTGCAACTACAAAAAGAAGGAAACTTCCTTAATCGGATGCAGGACATCTAGAACAATCTTGCAACAAACATTATACTTAATCGTGAAAAGTTGAAAGTTTTCCTCAGAGACGTGGAACAAGGACAGTGCCCAGTGTCGTGTCTTCTGGTCAGCATGGTACCGAAGGTTTAACCAGCACGGGCACAGAAGGGGAATAGTAATAGCATTTGACACCGAGTTGTGAAGGAGCTCTATGTACCTCAATAAGAGGTTCAGTGGCACAGGAGAGTGTCTAGCGTGGGAGGCGGGCTGCGGGGAGAGGAGCCAGGAGAGGAAGCAAAGGCTCCTGTAAAGCAAGCTAAAGAAGCAAGATTAGAGCTGGCCGAGAATGGGGAATTAATGGACGAGCCAACCAGGAAGGTGACACAATCAGCTTTACATTCAGGAAGATGAGGAGCAGATTCGAGTGGGAGAGTCAAGGCAGGAGACAGTTGTAACAGTTCAGGGTAAAAGACTAGGACACCCTGTGCTGAACCTTAAAGTGAAAATGGAGAAGAAAGGCCAATTGCATCCGATTGGATGGCAGGGAGACAGAGGGTGATGCCAAGGCTCATAAGTTAAATTGCCAGGAGGTGACGCATCATTTACACAGAAGTCGGGTAGGAGCGGCACTTAACCGTCTGTGTGCCTGGGACAGGCGGCTCATTGCTGTGACGCCTCCTCCTTCTCTACAGTCAGGTTGAGAGGACTTGCCTGTAACGTTTTGTAAGAGCAAATGAGTCCCTGCGTACGGTGGGGGGGGGTTGCCCCACACAGGTCAGCATCCTTATTAGAACATCCCAGGGCTCATCCTTGTATGTGAACGTTTCTCTTTCCTTTTTTCAAAAACATTTTTTTTTGGTGGTGGTGTTTTTGTGGCCACACCAACAGCATATAGAAGTTCCCAGGCCAGGAAGTGAATCTGAGCTGCAGTTGCAACCTACACCACAGCTGTGGCAACACTGGATCCTTTAACCCACTGCACAGGGCTGGGGATCGAACCTGCACCTCCACAGCCACCGGAGCCACTCTGGTCAGATTCTTAACCCACTGCGCCACAGCAGGAATCCCTCTTTCTTTTTTTTTTATCCACATCGTGCCTTCGGTGAATCATCACTCTCCTAGTTTTATGTACTACCTGTACCTCTGGCTTGAACTTCTCCCATAAAATCAAGAGAGGTATAGTCATTTGAACACTTCAGGTCTGGGGTGTATACTAGGCATCTCGAATTTAAACACGTCCGAAACCGAGTGCCTGCGTTTCCCTCCAAAACCCATGTTTCCCACGGTTCCCGCAATCATCTTGCTTCGGCTACTCCACAAAAACCTTGACAGCACCTTCATTTCGCTCTCGCACAATCCGCACCCAGTCTGTGCGCAGCCTGTTGGCCACGCCCTCGGAACGCACCTGGAGCCTGACCACGCCCCCTTCCCCACTGCTGTCGCCACAGTCCCTGCCGCCGCTGCCCCCGCCGCCTGGGGCTTTTGCCGCTGCCGCCGAACTGTTCTCTCTGCTCCTTCCTTCTTCCCTCAGCCTCTCTCAACAGCAACCGGGTGTCCGGGGTTTGTCTGTTTCCGCTATGCCTACAGCCTGCGGAAGTTCCCAGGCCAGGGACCGAACTCAAGCCACAGCCCTGACAACAACAAATTGGTAACCACTAGGCCACCAGGGAACTCCAGCCCCATGGTAATTTTAATGGAAGCCAGAGGCAGCCGTTCTTCTGCTCAGAGCCCCTCCTAGGCTTCCCAGCCAGAGGCTTTGCTGTGACCTGCAAGCTCATGCGGTCAGTCTCTCCGTTGTCACCCTGGCCTCCTCTCTCGTGCTCCCCTCAGCACAGACCACGCTGCTCCATCATGCCAGGCATGGTCTTGTCCCAGAGCTCTCGTGCTTGCTGGTCTGTGCTTCTCCGGCAGTTTTCCCTACTTCACTTTCATGTGTTCCCTCAAAGGAAAAAAAATGCTTTGAGTGCCTACGATGTTCCAGTGCCTACGATGTGCCTGCAATTTTAAACAGGGTGTTCAGAGTAGGTCTTACTGGGAAGGTGACATTGGAGCAAAGACCTGAAGAAGGCGAGGGGCCTTGCCTGGGGTTTTCTAGGAAAAGCATGTTTCCTGACCCAGTCCCAGCCGACTTCTGCTGGGGTCTCCCGGATGGAACTGAGTCGTGTGACCACTTTTAGTGCAAAAGAAGGTGGGACTGCAGAGGACAGGAGCGTCATGGTTACCTGATAAAGGCCATCGCCTGGGCTGGCACATGGTCCCAAGCAAAAGCAGGGTCCTCTTAGCAAAGAGGACACGGCGATGACGCGTGGAACGAGCATCGGCCTCATTGCTCACAAGTGGGATCTTAGCAGAGTCTGGCATTTAGCAAGCAGTCATATGTTTTGCTGCTATTTCATCTAATTTATAAATACAATATGATTATATATTCTCGCTACGGAAACCAAACATGGGGTTCCTCCTGCCTGTGAGAGCAGCTATTACCAGTTCAGTGTGATATTTTTATTGTGTGTTTATAACCTCATTTTTTTCCAGGTCATCTCAGCAGCCTATGGCTGCTAGCGAAGTCACATAAATAGCCCACATTTCAGGGGATCTCGCCCCACCTGCTCATCAGGCCTCTCATCCTGCTGCAAAGCGCCTCCAGGTGTGCCCTGCAGTCTCTGGGATGCAGGTAGAGGCACGTGTGTTTTAAAGCAAGTCCCAACCACCAGGCACTCAAGGCTCCCTTCTCCCCATATGCTGGAGATACCTAATGGCCTGCGACACGGGAGAGGGGCTAGGTCCGTGCCTCGGTGTGAGTTCTGGTCCAGCAAGAAGTGAGCACCACGGCAGGACTGGATGTGCAAGAGATTTACTAGGAGGCTGAGCAGGAAGGCCAGGGAGCGCTTTCAGACCTGGATGTAGTTTGGTCCCTCGGAAGGAGCGAGGGAAGGAAGCAGAGCAGGATAGCGTGTGTCCCCGACCAGCCACCTGCCCAGCTCCTCCGGCCTCTGGGCTTCAGAATCTGGGCCAACTCACCGAGCCGCCTCCTTGCTTGGGGCGAGCTCTCTTCCAGCCCTTCGGTGGCTCCAGCAGCTGCCTCTCTCAGGCCCAGTCCCTGCACTTGGCCGACAAGCTCAGGCTCGCTGCCGCCGCAAAGGACGCCGCCAAGCCCCGTGCTGGGAAGCTCTTCCTGAAGCTGCGGGATCCCGGTGTGAGACAGAGGAGTTGGCCTCGGCGCCTCCTTCGATTCCCCCTGTTCCCCCCTCCCCCACCCGCCCTGCCCGCCAGCCTCGTCTTCTCCCTCTGCCCTCAGGGCTTCTGGCTGGCGCCCAGTGTAGTGAAGAGAAAGCAGTCTCGAGATCCTAGCAGCTTCTACCCCAAGCAGACTGCTGCGTCCCCATATCTTGGTTACGTCATCTGTAAGATGGGGATAATACTCGCACCGCCTCCTACCAAACTATGCAGGAGTTCCGGTGGCGGCTTAGCGGGCTAAAAATCCAACTAGTGTCCATCAGGATGTGAGTTTGATCCCTGGCCTTGCTCAGTGGGTTAAAAGATCTGGCATTGCCGTGAGGTGTAGAGTAGGTCACAGATGCAGCTCCCTAGCCTGGGAACTTCCATATGCCACAGGTGCAGCCATACAAACAAACAAACAAAAAACAATGTATGTAAAATACCTGGCGTATAGTTGGTGCTTAATAAATGCTGCCTCCATTTCTTGTGTGGTCTCAGGTACAAACACACACACCAGAGAAGCCGTAGTGTTTCCTCTTTGTCCTATGGAATAATCTTTGCTTTTAACATTTTTGGTTTTGTTTGTTTGTTTGTTTGTTTGTTTGTTTTGGTCTTTTAGCCTTTTCCAGGGCTGCTCCCGAGGCATGTGGAGATTCCCAGGCTAGGGGTCGAATCGGAGCTGTAGCTGCCAGCCTACACCAGAGCCACAGCAACATGGGATCTGAGCCCTGTCTGCAACCTACACCACAGCTCGTGGTAACGCTGGATCCCCAACCCACTGAGCAAGGCCAGGGATCAAACCTGCAACCTCATGGTTCATAGTCAGATTTGTTAACCACTTCGCCACGACAGGAACTCCTACATGTTCGTTATTGTTAAGCATAATGTCTCTCATTCTCAAACAATGATCTACGTGGGGCTCTGCCTGCCTAGTCGAATATTAGTCTTTAATCATTTTAGTAGGAGACCAGATGCGTTGGACATAATATTTAAAATTTGAATGCTAGCTTTCTTTTTTGCAGAATTTGAAATGCTTACGGCTACCCTGAAAATTAGTTGTTCTAAGAGGACTTGATTTATTTAGATTAAATTTCATCATCACTCAGCTGTACAAACTGCCTTTTACCCACCAAAACCTGTTGCGTAATTAAACTAGCATGTCCCCTGGCCCTCAGGTAAACACAGTGTCTGTGTGCCCTGGGAATGCAAAGGTCGCTGCGTCCAGCCGACCGTGGCCTCATGCACTTGCTCGACTTCACTAATCCACCGCCGTCAATAATTAACACCTCCCCGTGCCCTGCACCCTGAGCCTGCTTGGGGAGGTCCTCGCCACTGGGCTGCTAGGCGGCCATCGCCAGGCCGGATACCATGTGCCTGAGCAAGGCCCCCGAGATGGAAATGAAATCCCTCAGCAAAGGGCAAATTAAACCCTGTGTGATTGTCCGCTTTGCTCATGGCTCGTGAGCCACTGGAGGGTCACGGGCTCACATAAAACAGCTTCACACAGTCGGAGCGGAATTGCAAACATCAGAGAAACCAACCACGGAAGCAACCAACCAGCCAAAAGGATGGTTGTGTAAAAATTATGTAATTGCTTCCGAATGCTTTCTTGTTCACAAACATGACATTAGAAATATATGCGGTGTGTATGGTAAATAATACAGGCTGTGTCTCTGCAGTAACACCGATGCTCCAAACTCAAAAGGACAGAAAATAAGGTTTCTCGATGGCATCTGTAGATGTGACATGCTAGACTGTTTTTATTCGTTTATTAAACAGGGGAAGGAAAGAAGATGTAAAACTGATTTCATGTTCTTCCCCAGCAAGTAAAGATACATTGTCTCGGTCCTTTTCATAAGCGGTATTTTTAAGAATAATAATTCTCTTTAAAAAAGTAAATAAATAAAAAGGGAGTTCCCATCCTGGCACAGTGGAAACGAATCTGACTAGGAACCATGTGGTTGCGGGTTCGATCCCTGGCTCGCTCAGTGGCTTAAGGATCCAGAGTTGCCGTGAGCTGTGGTGTAGTTTGCAGATGCGGCTCGGATCTGGCATTGCTGTGGCTACGGTGTAGGAGCTACGCTCTGATTAGACCCCTAGCCTGGGAACCTCCATATGCGGCAGGTTTGGCACTAAAAAGACAAAAGACAAAAACAAAACAAAACAAAACAAAATAATACCCCAAAACTCTAAATCAAATCTAATATACGGCAAGTGTCTGCTTTATTTCAACTGGAATAAACAAGCTAAATTAACCTTTGAAATGGACAATGATATTTCACTTTTAATGAAATTTCTTGACTGTATGATCAAATATAACAAATTTGAAAAGTGAAATAAACTCTCAATTACCCAGAATCCTAAAAGGCAATAACTAGAGCTTCAATATGTCTTAGTCCTTCAGTGAACTCTTTAGACAGCTGAAGACAAAAAATGTCTTGTTATTAGGGATTTATTATTAGGAATGTATTAGGGACCAATTTCAGGGTCAATCCAAATATTAGTAGGATTTAGTCAGACAGTCACATCTGCAGGACTGAACGTAATTACTGGTTGTCATCAGCGGAGAGACAGCCAAGGAGACTTTAAGCTCAGCCACTCCCAAGCTTTGTAATGTTGGGCAAATAACCTTTCTGATCCTCCACTCCTTCGTCTGTAAATCAGGATAATAATTCCCACTGCACAGAATTACCATGAAGATGAGAGTCAGATAAAACCTATGAAAGTCCCTTGTAAATCTAAGTGCTTTTAATATAAATCTATAGAATAATAGTCATCATCATTAGTAGTTTTATAGATGGAGAACTATTTCAAGATTCTAAGGTGATGTTTAAATCATCAAAGCAAACCCACTTTGTGTTTGCTGGTGGCTCAGCGGGTGAAGGATCCGGCATCATCACCACTGTGGCTCAGGTTCGATCCCTGGCCTGGGAACGTCCACATGCTGCTGGTGCAGCCAAAATTTTTCTTAATTGCGGTGATGTTCAGCTGAGCAGTTCATTTGTTTTTAATGGGTCACATTTTTGGTTACCTGAGAAATCTTTGCATAATCCAAGATTTTTTCAAAAGTTTTTATACTGTTGGGATTTACATCTAAGTCTATGACCCATTTCTAGTTGATTTATACACATATGTTATAAAAATATATAATATATGTTATTGAAGGGTTTTTTCTTTCTTTTTACAACTGCACTTGCAGCATATGGAGGTTCCCAGGCTAGGGGTGGAATCAGAGCTGCAGCTGCCGGCCTACACCACAGCCGCAGCAACGCCAGATCCTTAATTCACTGAGTGAGGCCAGGAATCGAACCGCATCCTCATGGATACCAGTCAGGTTCTTAGCCCATTGTGCCACAGTGGGAACTACCCTAGTATTTGAACCAGCTGAGGAGGCTGCACCCTTGCAGATGAGACTGTAGAGCCAAATGGAAGGCGAGTTTTCCCTGCAGGCGGTGGAGGAGGAGGCGGCGTCTGTGGGGCCCAGGAGGGAAGGGCCATCTGACACACCAGAGCTGGCCGCTGGCTGCGGGGCTTGAGGAGAAAAAGACGGATCAAGAGAGGCCAGAACATGCCCAGTTCGGTCCCTGTGCAGAGGGACCAGGGCGCCCAGTGGCAGCAACTTCCCAGCCCCTCCCTGGAAGACCTTTACCTGTTGTTTTGGCGGCTGACAGGTCAGCATTGTTATTTCCCGCGTCTTTTGACAAAGGGTCCCCACGTCCATCCAATGGCCTCTGGTCACTAGAGGAGGGAGCACCAGGAAGTAGTTGTTGGGAGACAACATCCTGTTCTTCTCCTGCTTCCTCGAAAGGGCAGGGCCCTCCTCCACCTCTCGAGGGGCAGAGTGTGGGAAGAACTGCGGGCTCTCTGGGCCCCCAAGGCACAGAGGCACCGGCGGACAGGACCCTGAGTGGGGATCGGGGCCTGGCTGGGCCGCAGCGTTTTCTCAGCCCCAGAGCAGCCTCCTGGGATGCGCACATGTTCTCGTGTCTCTGACGGGCTCTGCCTCTGCCAGGAGAGGCTTGTTTTTAACCAGCTGCCAGGACTGGGCGGGGGCCATCAGATCCCAGGGGTGTCGAAAGAAGCCGTGTTCACCAAAGCCCCAAGTCACACCCTCCAGCTTATCTGTCTCAGCAGGAAATCTGCTCACAGCTCCACTTGTCCGGCTTGTGTCACTGGCTCTAGTTTAGGAGGGAAAGAGGGGCGTCGATCTCCCAGCTCAGCCGGGTGAACGCAGAGCTGGCGGGGAGAAAGACCTGTCGGCAGGAGGGGGCCAAACGTGTAAGAAGAAACAAAACAAAAACTGTAGTCGGGGCGACAGCCCTGAAACGACCCCAGAACAGGAGCCCGGGCTGCAGGGATTCGGCTTGGGCGCTGCTCCTGCCCGTGTGAGCCGGCAGAGCCAACGGGGCGACAGCGCAGGCTCAGGACGAGGGGCCCCAGTGGGACTCGTCTCAGACAGGCTGCAGACAGACCCTCGACCTGAGGCCTGCTGGGAAACCCACCCGCTCTCCCCGTCGAGGCTCAGGGTGAGACCTGGGCAAATCCGGATGTGCCGCTTTTGCTGCTCGACAGGAGAGCAGCCTGGTGTCATGCCTGGGCCCAGGCTCCTTCCAGGGCAGCCTTGACTGTTCTTGTCTCCCAAGATAGGTGGTAGGAAAATTGGAAAGAACAGGGACTATCATCCAGCATTTCCCTGTGTGGCATGCATGCCAAGGTGTACACTATGAATTTACTCCAGTGTATTGAAAAAATATATGTGATTAACTTGTCTGCAGCATATGACACTGGTTTTCCATTTATGGTGGTGTTGCTGAAACTTGGCCTCTGTCCACGGGCGCTGAATAGAACCACAGAAACAGAGCTTTGGGTGGAGAAAAAAATAGCTTTTATTGCTTTGCCAGGCAAAGGAGGCCATGGCAGGCTAATGCCTTAAAACCCATGCCCTCGCACTGGAGAAGAATTGCAGGGAGTTTCATAGTCTAAAAGAGAAAAACCGGGTTTCAGATAAGAGTCAGGATGGGGGCAGATATGCATCCTTGCTTCTCTGGGGGGATCTGAGCCATGGAAGCTGGAGTCAGGAGACCTCAGCCTGATCACAACGGGGGTCTTCTGGGTTATTGCCGAGAATAATGGTACTTGTGAAAAGGGTGTTTTTTGCTTTTTAGGGCCACACTCTCACCATATGGAACTTCCCAGGCTGGAGGTCAAATTGGAGCTACACCTGCTGGCCTACACCACAGCCACAGCAACCCAGAATCTGAGCCACATCTTCGGCCTACACCATAGCTCAAGGCAACACCGGCTCATTAATGCATTGAGCGATGCCAGGGATTGAACCCACATCCTCATGGATGCTAGTCGGGTTTGTTTCCACTGTGCCACAGCAGGAAATCCCAGAAAAGGGTGTATGATCAGAGATGAGAACAAACTAGGAAAGTTCCTGCAAAACATCATATGCTAGTAATCTTTAACCCACAGGCCATCGTCCCCAGGGTGCCTCATCTTTAGCTCACAGGTGATTGTGTTTAGGGTGCAATTAAGCCAGGGAGAAGGACAAGGAAGAACTCTAAGCTGTTCAATTTTACGGAGTTCCCGTCGTGGCGCAGCAGAAGCGAATCCGACTAGGAACCATGAGGTTGCAGGTTCAATCCCTGGCCTCGCTCAGCGGGTTAAGAATCTGGCGTTGCTGCAAGCTGTGGTGTAGGTCACAGACACGGCTTGGATCCCGAGTTGTTGTGGCTGTGGTGTAGGCCGGCAGCTGTAGCTCAGATTGGACCCCTAGCCTGGGAACCTCCATATGCTGAGGATGGGGCCCCAAAAAGACAAAAATAGAGTAAAAAGAAGCATAAGGAATATAACTTTTCTCTTAGGTGCGTAAGACACCTATATTATCCTATGTATCCCTTGAGAGGGACTCAGGATCCTGCCCCAGGGCTGTACTACCCGTTTCTTGCCTGTTCCTCTCTGGTCTCTGCCTCCCCTCCCTTCCCTGACTAGCACCTGTCTGAACCTGACCCTGGGAACTCAGGGAAGGTCACAGTGGCTGAAGGAGGCCTCTTTTCATAAAAACAAGAAATGGGGGACCCAGAAAGCCTTCAGTGCCCAGGAGCCCCACAGGGCCCTGGTTGGTTACAGCAGCCACATGAAGTTTTAGCTTAATAATAAATTTAATTGAAAAAAATCTAGGGAAAATACGAAAATAATATTACACAGGGTACTTGAATATGGTAGAAATTGTAAAGGTTGTCTGCGAGGGATGGAAGTCTGGGATAATAGCTGAAAATGTGGAAAGGAACGCAAGGTATACCCAAAATACGCACTACTTTTTAAAGGCTACTCATACCACGGATCTTTCCAACAACGATGAAACCGAGAATTTGTGGTGAATTCATGTGTTACGTGACTCTTTTAGAGGTTGGTTATAATTACACAAAGTTTATCTCCAGTTCACTTTTTTTGTGTCCAAAATGACACATTGTGGCGTGTGCTGGAAGTCCATGACTTACTTTAAAACGTATCCGAAATTAAGACAGTAATGGTAGATACATAGATATTTGATCAAGCAAATACAGCAAAATGCTAACAGTTATAGAATCTAGGTGGTAGATAGGAGTGTTCACTGTATAACTTTCAACTTTCTTTATGCTTTAAAATGTTCGTGATAAAGTGTTGATGAAAAAAGACATCAATCAAAGCGCCTTCTTTTATGCACAGATTTGGTTCACTTCACAGGTGAGTTGTGGCATCAAGCACAGATCAAACGCAGACTCATAACCTAGGACAGACAGCACTTTATGCTCCGCCATTTCCCGTCTACCAGGTTTAGACAAGCTTTTGTCACTTACCTAATGATTCGTATTTGCTCTTAGGTTAAAATGTGGGCTTTACACTGGCACCGGGGGTGGGTATGACGTCAGGCAAGAACAGGTGCAAATAGGATCCCTTTTCTAGAACAAAGGTCAGGAAGAAGGGGTCACTGCTCAGTATCCGCAGTTGCGAAAAGACATGAACTGCAGGCTCATCACTTTCACAAAATCATCTGGAAGGGAAGGGACTTCCCCTTTTCTGGATTTAATATCCACTGTGCTTTTCCAGAGTTGGAATTTTACACTCTCCTCAGAAGTTTATTTGAAGAGCAGAATCTCCAGTCCAAGAAGTATGTAGACTATTGGGCCGACACCAAGTTTTGACGACATAATATCGCCGCTAAGCCGAAAAGGGAAGATTACCTCAGCTGACTTAGAAGCATGCCAATGGCCTAATTGAACAAATAAGGATTAAGTTAACCCAACTCAGGGACAATGTATAGGCATTTTTCTCACTTACTCAAACACTTGTTTGAGAAAAATAAAAATATTAAATGTAGTGCCTGTCCTCAAAATGGTCTCTGCTGTTCTCTCTAAAGTAAGAAGAGGAATGTTACTTATAGGGTTCATTTAACTTTATGAAAACATTTTGAATAAAAATAGCTTTCTCCAACTGTAGTAAAAAGTACATAAAAATTAGGAGGATATTTTTCATGATGGTTTCTATAAAAAATAAATGATGCATTTTCACAACAGCTTTCTTGAAAACCTTTTCTTTCTCGTAGCGAGATGTACTTTTTCATACACATATCATTTAAACAATTGTTCTGAATTCTGCAGCAAAAAATTACCCAAAATTACCAACCTACAACTTTTAAGTCAGTAATTTTCCAAATGCCGCTCTAGTTCCAAAAGAAACACAAATCATTTTAAAAAGAAAAAAAGAAAGAAAGCATCACTTTCTTAACCATAAGTGATTTATTGCTCCGGAATAAATATTTGAAAAAATCACATTGACTTTGCATCTCTGGTCCTTAGTCTTTTCCTGGTAAAAGATAACCACTCTCCAAGAATCTCTGTTTAGTCGCCCACTTATTAATAATGAACCGAACATCTTCTACGCTGTCAGTCCCAGGCGCATGGCAACGAACTAGATGTACAAGTTCCCTGCTGCCACCGAGAAATTACATTCAAGAAAAGCAGACACAGATGATAATCAAACAAGGAGATTTCAGATTTTTATAAACATCTTGGTGAAAACAAGCCAGGGGAGTTCCCTTGTGGTGCAGAGGACTTGGTTGCTGCTGTGGAGCAGGTTTGACCCCGGGCCTGGAAATTTCTGCGTGCCAAAACTGTGGCCAAAAAAATAAGAGAAAGAAAGAAGGAAAAGAAAAGAAGGCAGGAGACATTTTCCAAAGTTATAACTGTCCACAGCTTGATCAGATAGTAGCATAACTATTTTGTTCTCATTTCGAAAACCAGACATCCCCATCGTCTTCCTCCCCCACTTCTCGAAGCGGGTACTGATTGGGTTGGTATTTAAGCAGATGCAAGATGACAAAAAAGCCACCCAAGTCAGACGTGGGTAAGGAGCCTTCCAGTGCCTGTGGATGACAAGTGCGAAGATCCCAGGACAGGAACGAGGTCCTTAGTGTTGCCAAAGCAGAGGGAGGGGGGCGAAGCCCGGGAGCGGAGGGGCTGATCTTGCCAAGGGTGTGCTTTAGCTTCTATGGGCGGAGGACTGTGGGCATGGAGGGCACAGAGTGGTAACAAAGTGATAAAACAGAAGAGATAATGGTGGCCTGGATCAGGGCACTAGCAGTGACAACTGAGGCGCACAGGCCGTGGTCTGGCATCGTCAGACTGCTGCCAGGTTGTGCACGAGGGTAGGAGAAAGACTCCAAGTTTGAGGCAACAGGGTGGGATCCAGCCTCGGGGACTGCCGAGGACGCCTGTGACTGCTCTGCGTCGGAGCCCCTTTCTCACCCTCGCGGCATGTGCCTTTGCCTGAGTTTCAGGGACGAGGCTGCCTGATTGCTCTCCTGGGAGCTGGGGCACACAGTCCGAGGCTTCTGTCGGGACTTGGCATCAGGAGTGTTTATCACGGAGGCGCTTACGGAATTCAAAGTGAACACTGGGCAGGGCAAAGGGCCTTCCTCCTTGTACCGAATTGCTCAGGTCAGCAAGACTCAAATTGGGACTTGTTATTATTCGTGAACATAACACAATCTCATCACCATCCAAGTACCTAAAAGTTGATGACCTGAAATTATAAATTACTCAGCTTAAGCCACTCTGGCGCCTGGAACTAAACGCTTTCCAGGAACAGTATCACTCCCAAACCTGTTTCTTTAGGGTCCCTAATATGAACTTACACAGTCTGAAAACTTCCAAAGATGTGGGGCTTTGCTTAGACAGATGGGAAGTCTTCCTTTCCTGCTCTGGCAGTGATGCGATGGGCATCAATACCAGGTATAGAAGCAGGGGTACTCAGCAGCTAACAGGACTTTGTAAGGCATTTTAATAACCACCGTATTCATAACAGCAGCAGCCACACCTTTGTCCATGGAACGGACGTTGCATTGTATACGGGGATCTGCTGGCCAGCACAGGGAACTCGACTCAACATTCTGTGATAACCTAGATGGAAAAGTCCGAAAAAGAATGGATATGTGTCTATGTTTAACTGAATCAGTTTGTTGTACAGCAGAAGTTAATACAACATTGTAAATCAACTATACTTCAATAAAACTTAAAAACATGAAAAAAAGATAAAAAATGCATAGCACCATCCATCACCAGGAACGCATTTAAAAATGCCACAGTCGTCTCAGTCTCATTTGAGCAGCTCCCCCTTCAGCCACTAGGACTTAGTCCTTTCTGGCAGTCCACTGGCAGATTTCTTAGGCTCCTATTCGAAGTATATTGAAAATACAGGAGTTCCCGTCGTGGCACAGTGGTTAACGAATCCGACTAGGAACCATGAGGTTGCGGGTTCGGTCCCTGCCCTTGCTCAGTGGGTTAAGGATCCGGCGTTGCCGTGAGCTGTGGTGTAGGTTGCAGACGTGGCTCGGCTCCCGCGTTGCTGTGGCTCTGGCGTAGGCTGGCGGCTATAGCTCCTATTCGACCCCTAGCCTGGGAACCTCCATATGCCGCGGGAGCGGCCCAAGAAATACCAAAAAAAAAAAAAAAAAGAAAGAAAGAAAGAAAAAGAAAAAAGAAAATATAACTACTTCTCACCACTTCTATTACCCTCTCCTGTCTCAATTACCACCTTTCTTGCCCGGATTGCTGCAAAACTGGATGCTGGAAGATAATAGAGAAATGTCTTCCAAGTTCTAAAGGAAAATGAGTTTGAACCTAGAACTGCAAGCCCAATTGCACAGTGAGGTGTAAGTGAGAAATAAAGGCTTTGTCAGACACCCAAGGACTCACAGTTTATGTTCCATGCGCCCCGTTTGGGAGGCTGGGGGGAGTGCCTTTACATATACTTCAGCAAACAAAGCAGAAAAAGAAATGAAATCAAGAAAGAATAGGATATTTAAAAAAGTAGCACATGGAAATGCAAAGAAAATTTATCCTAGATAACACCTAAAGATCACTTTGCCCAAGTTTGACGAAGCTGATTAAGAAGCTTAAAATGATCTCAGAGTTATAGTGAAGAAAATATTTTCCTTCTGTCAAAGAAAAATAAAGGCAAGAAAATACTTCAAGAATCCCAGGATGAGAGCTAAAAGTACTCTGAACAAATCTGGTAATTCAACTGTATGGTGAAGTGTTCCAGTGAAGAAAGTTAGTTTTCTTCCAAAAAAAAAAAGGGCAATTACTTACTCCAGGAAAATTTAAAATCTTCAAAAGCCATGACCCAATTATGAAGCAAAAGACAGATGGCATGCCTGGAGAAGTTGATGGCTATAAGATAAAAGAGTCCATTTGAACTTAAATCAGTGTACAGTATCCAGACTTGATAATATGATTGGAGATGGAGTGACCTGGTTTACCCACGAATACCTCTGCACTATCTAGGACAACTACGAGTTACAGATTTGTGGGTTTTTAGAATCAGTATACAAAGGAAAAACGTAAGTGTGGCTCTCCAAAATAATACGCATCTATTAACAGCTGATTATACAAGCTAATAGTGTCACCGACAGGGGTTGGAAGTAAAGGGCTGTGGCGAGTTGGAAAGTACAGGCTTGGTCATTTCCACAGTGTGGAGCCAAGAGGTACCGCTTCAAAATGATGGGTCAGGGAATAACAATCACTAGTTAATAGTTACAGGAGTTCCCATCGTGGCGACTAGGAACCATGAGGACACAGGTTCGATCCCTGGCCTCGCTCCATGGGTTAAGGATTGGGCGTTGCTGTGGCTGTGGTGTAGGCTGGCGGCTACAGCTCCAATTAGACCCCTAGCCAGGACCCTCCACATGTGCAGGTGCAGCCCTAAAAAGCAGGGAAAAAAAAAAAAAAAAAAAAACAAACAAACCCGCATGGGGAGAGGAGTGCTGAGGGAGATAGACTGCTTCTCATCATCACGGACAACGACGGAGAACCGCGTAGACAACGAAGCCAGAAACAGCGGTAAACTTAGCCGGATGGAGGGAGCAACCTAAAGAGTAAAAGGGGGCTGCTTCTTCCGAGAAGCAGGACTGGCGTAGGCAGCAGGGAGGAGAGCTTTTTATTTTCTCTCTCCTCGAGTTGTTTAAAATGTCTGTTCAAGTACACGCCCTAAAATTAAAATTGCTTTTACACACAATCCTAAAAACATGAGGGCTGGCAGGCTTAGAAGGGAATAAAAGTTGATTGTCTAACAGTGTAGGAAGATCCCAGAAGACTATAAACAGCAGGTATAAAAACTCGAGAAAGGGTTCGAAGGAAAAGACCAGTTAAAATACAGGCATAAGCCTACTGACCACTACAGCAGAGTCCACAAAAGCAGTTTATTATGACAGTGATTTAAACAACAAATGTTTAGTATTTTCTGCTTAAAATAACAGAGATTAAAACTATTCCCATCCAAAACAGTGAAGCAAAATAGGTGTGGCCCTTAAAGTACTGGAGGTTCTGGACAACCCAGTTTTGGACAGAGGATGTCATCACACATGTTTACAGATAACATATGATGGCCCAGGACCTCAACATGTTCACTTGAAAGGAATGACTTTAAAGTAAGTGATCCTTAAAAATTATCACAATTAACAGCATCGACACCAAAGTTATAATATTTTAATAAAACGTTTACACTTCTGGAAAAACTTGATTCATACAATGTACACGATACAGCAAACAAAACAAAGAAGACAGTCGTCTTATAAAACATTTAAGGTACATTTCTTTTGACTGTGTGTGTGTGTGTGTGTCATATTCTTTTGGTATTCTTCTGGATTGCTATACAAAGCTTTAAAAATGAAAATTCCATATAAAAATAGTTATTTATCTGGTTTTCTAACAAGTAAAATTTCAAATTAAATAACAAGATGTTCCATTTACCCATGTATATTGCATAGAAACAGTTAAATAATATTTAGAAAAACATCGAGAAGTCAGTTTTTTAATGGCTGCTACATCTTTAAGTTGGTAATTCAAATTTTATTATAATTTTAAAATTATTCTGTAGGTATAAAAGTTTAAAAAAATACTTTCCAATTTAATAAAAACGGCCTCTAAATTTACATTGTCAAACACTGTTGTGATTGCTATAGTGACTATCTTGTAGATATACTGAACCAAAATAAGTTAATTTTTAAAAAATCAATAACATAGTATTATACTGGCAAGATTTCTTTAGAAACAAATGAAGATAATTATAAAGTCAAAGTTATATGTGTACTACTACAAATAAATATGCTCTAAATATAATTACTTTGTTTTAAAAAGCAGAACATAAAAATGCATGGAATAGTCGAAGATTTTTTTTTAAAATTAATTAATTAATTAATTAATTAATTTATTTCTTGTCTTTTTGCCATTTCTTGGGTCGCTCCCATGGTATATGGAAGTTCCCAGGCTAGGGGTCAAGTCGGAGCTGTAGCCACCAGCCTACACCAGAGCCATAGTAACTTGGGATCTGAGCCTCGTCTGCGACCTACACCACAGCTCACGGCAACGCCGGATTCTTAACCCACTGAGCAAGGCCAGGGATCGAACGGGCAACCTCATGGTTCCTACTCGGATTCGCTAACCACTAAGCCACGACGGGAACTCCAGTCAAAGATTTTTTAATTTAAGTCACCAGTGTAGAAATCTAAGCACTTAACCCCTTAAAAAGTTAGAAGATTTCAATTTAAAGGATGACTTCTCCCTGGGGATATTGTGACTTTCTATGAATCAAAAAAAGAAAGTATTTTTTCTATTCAGATGTTCTTAAAGTGTTTTGGTTCAAGTTATTTTTATGCAAATACTCCTTTAAATGTTCTTTCCCTGAATGATTTTGGCCTCATGACATATATTTTAAAGATACATGTGCCTCTGCAGTCAACACCTCCCCCATTCTAATACCTATACATATATGTATTATAACTATAGACATCTTTTGGGGATTATAAAAATACTTAATTTTATAAGCTTAAATAATTACTGAATGTTAATACAGAATACATTAATAGTTGTATAATTTTACTTTTATTTATAAAAAGGTTTTCTTCCAGCAGCATTTGCATTGCAAACGCAATGCGATGGAATGACGTTGCAGTATGCATGGACTCATCCTGCAGACCGGACTGGGCAGCCAGCCACAAGCTTCCTCTAGAAGGAAGATGTTTCAGCTCCAGAAAAGCACTTCCTATAAAGCACAAAAGTCTTGAGGGACTAGTAACTTCTCTGAACCTTAGAAGTGCACTTTAAAGTTACCTCCACCGAATCGGCAAGATTTAATAAAATATCCTCGAGAGGTCCAAGTTATCTTTATCTCAAGAAAAAGGTTCTAAGGAAATAAGTAGAATTATATTAATGAATGGTGTTTTTAACTGAGTCACATGAACTGCTTAGTAACTGACGGGTTTCAAGAGTAAAACAATTTAAACATGATGGTGAGAAATATAAGAAAGCGAGAAAGACTGACGTGAAACTTAAGACATTACGAAAAAAATAAAACTCAAGCACTCATAGCAAGCTTGGTTTTGCTGAGCTCACGTTCCAGATTTCCAAGCAAAGTATCAATACTCTCTTGGAGATCTCTGAGATTGACGGTGGGGTCCACCGTGGACCCAGCGGTCTGCATGGTCAAATACGTCTGAAATGGACACCCTTCCGAAGCGGGAGCTGGCTGTTGCATCATGATGTCTGGGTCATACATTTTGCTACAGTTTTCTGCATTTTCTCTGTCTTCCGTGGGGACGTCATCATAATCCACATTCCTAAAAGCTTCTTTTGTATTTAAAAGGTAGTCTTCTCCGCAGCTGCTCCAGTCCCCTGCATAACGATTACTAAGTGGACTGTCTAACCGGGTTGGCCTTGGCCTCAGTGCTCTGCATGGACCGGTGCCCCTCAAATTTAACAGGTGAGGTCGTTCTTTCTTCCGCCGAAGATAATTCAGAGAAGACTTCTGCTCTGGGAACAAACTGTCTGCTGACTCTTTGATAGTTAAACGTTGCACTAGAAACAATAAATTTGCTTTAGTGACAGGCATCCAATTTAAAAACACAGAACTAAAGATAAGCCATTTAATAATCAACTACAAACATGCATTAAAACGAAAACATGCACACTACCAAAAGAAAGCATTCCATAATTATTTTTTCTGTCACCAGACATAATCAAGATTAGGGACAGAAGCTAGCAGAATGTTCCGTGGTGCTAAATCATGCCATATCACAATACCCCCAAATCAATCCAATTTCCAATGCTGATTGACTTTCTGGGCAAGTTAATTATTCTCTAGCTTTAATTCAGACAGTAGCTAAGCTGACAGCTTCTTCTAATTAAAAGCTACAGCAAAAAGCAGGCAAGGCGTGCTGATGTACAAACAGAACAAAAGAAAAAGCCCTTCATCTGCAGACATCTAAACGAGGCCAAGGCATCTAAGGTGCTCGCTCTAAAAGTTCTGACCTTTGTGGGGTTTTGCAATTCTATCAGCAGCAGTGTCATAATTTAATTTACTAAGCAGCCCAAATTTCACTTTGATAAAATGCATACAATCTAGACTCGACCACTTGTTACCTTTGGTTATACAGCATTAGCTACTAACAGTCTTCATTTATTGCCTGAAAATAGTACAGAAATTTTACTTTGCCATTCTGGTTAGGAATCTAACAATCTCAAATAACATTCCTCACATGACGACTAATGTGTCCTGTTAGTATGCACCATTTGCACTGGCCAAAGAGATCGCCATGGAGACACATCACTCCACAACAAACCAAGGCTCTGCCGCTTACTCTGCTGTGTGTTACGGAACCAGACACTTGGCAAATGAGCTTAAACACTGAGGCGCAGCCGTTAAAAACTGTGCAAGGCACCTTTCTCCTTCTGCCTGTTTGTTCCCCACTAATAAGTCCGCCTCCATTCCTACCTTCTCTCTCTAGGACAAAGGGGTCATATGTTTAGTGATAATGCACCTTTCCCTCTCCGGCACAGAAATACTGGACTCCTACTGCAGATGACAACTGAGCCCAATACCAACATTTACATGGTTCTAGTTTTCCAGATTTACAGTGATTTTATTTTCAGATTGTATAATTTTTTTAGTTAGATTTTATTAAACTACCTGATAAGTCCGTATAGGTATGGCTGTAACAGTTCTGTTTATCAGCATTTTAATGGTGGTTATTACATATGATTACGAATAGCTGAAAGCTCTTGATCTAAAATTTCCTGGAAAATAAAGGTCTGATATATACTTTAACTTGCTATTTAATAACAGTTATTAATCTAGAATGTCCTATGCCATTAGCTAATGCAATTGCAGAATGGATATCTGCATTTTTCTGCTGTTTAATTATTCATATTCCATCTTCTGCTGAAGCTGCTTATCTCCACTAAGTCTGTTTGCTTTTTTCCCTTCATTTTCTTTGCGACCCCGTTCTTCTTGGTGCTTAAGGGTCATGCCTATTGTTTTTGTCAACCCATTAGGGTATTCTGCTAACCTTGAGACCATCTGGTTTGTGATTCAACCACAGTAAAACATTTTTGGCTCTGCGTGTTAAGCGTGTCTTATTTCGTCTGCATTTTCCAACTTTCACCTGCAAAACCCTCATTCATTTTGTTGCCAGGTGCTCAAAGTTGTTTAACAAAGTCCCTACCCAAAAATTCTTTTCATATATTTTCTTGGAAAACATTTAAGAAACCAATTATAATATTTTATATCTTTTAGACTAAAATTCAATTTCTAAAAATCAAGTTCACTGGCTTTTTATACTACTGATGTTGAAATGGTTTTCTATGAAATATGCACTTAAAATGGCTAATTTTAACCCCAAAAGAAAAGTTTTGCTTTTTCCAGTACTGTTGAGACCACCCACCTTCAACAGAATAAAATGAAAAAATGCAGTCAATAAAGCTGCTGGAAAACTTTCAAAATGTAATGATAATTACTAAGAAACTTAATTTTCTTTTCTTGTTTTCCACCATTAGAATTATATTTTATTCATCTCTTTATTAGCCTTTGGCTATGTATAATCACATTATTTACTAGAATCTGCGGGCGGCCGAGTCCTCCGTTAGGACCTGGAGACATAAGCGTGAACGACATTCAGCCCTAAGGAAGCTCAGGCTAGTGCAGAAACAAAACAAAAATAATCAGGGAAAGCTGACAGCCTTCCCCCCAAAACACCCTGTCCGAAATCTATTCATCACGGCGAATGGGATCAGCAAACAGCTGGTCTAAGAGTTACACACTCGCTAAAGCCATTTCCCATCGAAAAGGGTGAAAGGATAGCCTGTCATTAATTGTCAATATTCTTCTTAAAACAGCAAACCTATTTTTAAAAAGCAACAACTTTATAAAACTCCAGTATGCAAAAAAGATGGAAAGAAGACTGTTTTGGTCAAAAGAGAAATATGTTTCCATTTTGCTCCCTCACCTGCTGCCAATCCGGCCCCAAAACTGCTTCCAAAGAACTCGGGGATTTGGCAGAAGACAATCGGAAAAGCCAATGGCAGAAGGATTTTCGTTCCAGTGCCAGGGCTCTAAATGATCACTCGGAAGACAGGAGCTTTCAAGTAGAAAGCTCTAAGTGAATTATATTCTTGCCCAAAATTTAAAAATAAAAAATAGCAAAGGAGTTCCCGTCGCAGCTCAGCAGTAACGAATCTGACTAGCATCTATGAGGACGCAGGTTCAATCCCTGGCCTCACTCAGTGGGTTAAGGATCCCGCGTTGCTGTGAGCTGTGGTGTAGGTTGCAGATGCGGCTCGGATCTGGGGTTGTTGCGGCTGTGGTGTAGGCCAGCGGCTGTAGTTCCAATTTGACCTCCAGCCTGGGAACTTTCATATGCTGCGGGTGCGCCCCCCCCCCCAAAAAAAAAGAAAGAAAGAAAAGGAAAAAAAATAACACAGAACAAAACAGAAAATTAAGAAAGTGAACGGTGGGCAGGAGAGGCGACCCACTTCTTTTCACCTGCAGGAGGGAAAATCCCAAAAAGAACAATGGTGGGTACGAACGGCAAGGGGCCCGAACCACCGCGGACACAGGGAGGGGGCCTTGGCCAGGGGGTTTCTGCCTTTTCTTGAATCCAAGAGCAAGCGATTTAGAAAGTGAAGCGGACTGCTGCTCCCTCTCATCTTTCTTTCGTGTTCTGCCTTTCGTCTGAGGTACTCTAACTAAAGAAAATAGCAGGTTATAGAAATGGGGCAGTTAGTGTAAATCCAGCCACACACATCTTTGGAGCAAGGTGCTACACACAAGGAGAATGCTGCTTAAAGTTGTCGCTAAAAAACCATACAGTGATCTCAAATCTGAACCTGCCTTTCTTCTATAACGTGTTGTTTTTGCTCCTAAACCCAAAACTAAGACAGCTATAACAAAATAAATGAAATGACACTAATCTCTGATACAGAATTAATGATAAAGAACTCAAGTACTGATAAACTTGGCATCTCCTGACAAGTAAATTTTCATTTGCGATTAGAAGACTAAAATGGCTCCTTTCCCAATTTCTCATGTTCATGAAAATTAAAGCAGTTCTAGGAAACAACAGGAAACACATTTAAAACTTGAACTTTGGAGATCCCTATGTCAGGCACCAAATGCAGAAATCAAGACCAATTAACCAGAGAATCTTCATTCAGGACTTTTTTTGTCTTTTTAGGGCCGCACCCGAGGCACATGGAGATTCCCAGGCTGGGGGTCTAATAAGAGCCAAGGCCACCGGCCTACACCACAGCCACAGCAACTCGGGATCTGAGCCGTGTCTGCGACCTACACCACAGCTCACGGCAACGCTGGATCCTTAACCCACGGAGGGAGGCCAGGGATTTAACCCGAATCATGGTTCCTAGTTGGATTCGTTTCTGCTGCGCCACAACGGGAACTCCAGATTTTTTAAAAAAGACTAAATCAAGAATCCTTTGATTTAGGTTTGTCCTCCTCATGCACACTAACAATCGGGTGACAAAGCACATTTACCGAGGGCTAACTTTATGCTCAACTCCCTGCTCGTTTCCTGAGATGCTTTATCTCAAACTTCACCACAGTGCCGCGATAGCCACTGTTTACAGAGAAGCAAACTGAGGCTTAGGAAAAGGACAGCATCTGCCTGGTCCACACTGCTGAGTGCCACCCAGATCTGAATCCAAGCCTGACTCCGGGCCCATGCCCTCCATCTGCTGTGCCCTACACCGAGCCCCTAGCTACCCTCACATCTGGCGCTGCAGGGAGGGGAGGGGAGCAGAGGCTACTATCGGGTAAGAAAACTGTGGAACTGAAATCCAGGACCTTATAAAACACCTGCTTCAACACACAGTCCTTTTGGCTCTGAGACTGCTTAAGACCCGTATCAGGAGATAACTGTCAGCCTCTTGGTATGGACTGGAAGAAGGGACACGGGTAAGAGAGAGGGAAAGACCGGAGATGTCGGTTCAAGCCCGGATAATATGAAGAACGACTGTGAATACAACAGAAATGTCAGGAAGAAGAACTGACTGAAGGAGAAAAATTAAGTCTGCTCTATATCAGCTGAACTAAAAAGGGAAAGGTAAAGAAATTAATGTTTACCGAGTACCTGCTGTGTGCCAGGAACTGTGCTGAACACCTTACACACAATTTTTACTTACTCCTCCTATAAATTCCCTAAATATTAAAGTCACATGACAAAAGATGATACTGAGGTTCTGGGATGTTAAGGGACTTGCCCAAGGTCAGGGTTCTAACAGGTGATACAACCAGGATTCAAGTCCAGATCTGATCGAATCCAAAATGTGTTCACTGGTCTCTATGTCTACAGTGGTATCAGCAAAAGCAGGAAACTTAAGTGGGAAAAAAAAATCTAAAGGGCAGGGATCAATTTGTAACTATTTCAAAACACAAAATCTAGAAAACTTTTCTTCAGTCATACATGGGCAAATTTAACGATTAGCTAATTCAAACACTCTGTCATTGAAAGAGAAGAGTATTTCCACAGAACCACTTACCTGGCCAGAGCTGAAGTAAGTAATGAAGCACTTCAATGTGTTTTTTAAAATCCAAAGCAGTAGCAAGTTCTTCTGAGTCGGTAAAGACTCTGTTGTTATGGGTGGAAGTCTCTTGCCTCTGACTTAACAGCACTGGTCCAAAGCACACAGCCAAATTCTGGCAAGTCATCTTATTCACGTCCTGGTAAGAAGCCACCAATTTCAAATGATCCAGCAACATCATTAGGGTTGCCTAAATTGAATTACATTAAATTTCACTTAATACAATCATACAGAGGCAAATTCAAGGATACAGTTTATAGCAGAGCATGCAGAGAGGCATCTTGTTACTTTTTAAAACATCATTTTGAAGATATGCTTGTAAGTTGGACGTTTAGAACTTGAAACATATTTTCTTATCGGATCCTTAGGTTTCAGTGACATAATTTGATTCACTAAATGGCTAAAAAATATACATTCCATAAAATCCTCATGAATGCATTCCAAATTTTAACTGGCGTCCATAGGAAAATAGACCATCAACTTTTTCCTCTCTTCCCTCCTCTGAAAAGACAACAGCTAAGGCTGTGATGGAAAAGGGATTAGGGTAAAAAAACGTTCACTTGAAAGTTTGGAAGAATCCTGGAGTCATAATTAGGGATAATTATCCTAAAATCAAGGAAGCTGACCATGGCCAGGCTCTACTATGATCCAGATGAGGAAAAAGGACAATGTGCTTCTTAATAAATATTTTAAGTAGACAAGCCATGGAAAAGGGAAGAATAGCACAGTTAGAAATAAAAAATGTATTGAAAAAATATTTTTTAAGTCTTTGAAGAAACTAGTAAGGGGAATTTGCTCAAGAAGTAGAATGAGGAGTTCCCGTTGTGGCGCAGTGGTTAACGAATCCGACTAGGAACCATGAGGTTGCGGGTTCGGTCCCTGCCCTTGCTCAGTGGGTTAACGATCCGGCGTTGCTGTGAGCTGTGGTGTAGGTTGCAGACGCGGCTCGGATCCCACGTTGCTGTGGCTCTGGCGTAGGCCGGTGGCTACAGCTCCGATTGGACCCCTAGCCTGGGAACCTCCATATGCCGCGGGAGCGGGCCCAAGAAATAGCAACAACAACAACAAAAAAGACAAAAGACAAAAAAAAAAAAGAAGTAGAATGACTATTTTAGGCTGAAGCAATTATGGAAAGAACTGATGTTTTTTGATATCCTGGCATAGGATCAATCATTTAATAAATTAAATGTGTAATTTCTTCTTCATAATTGAATTGGGGAAATAAATGGCAACTATAACCTAGAATTTTGTTAAAGTATTAAAAAAAAAAAAAAGGCGCATTATTTCTGGAGCCAAAACTGACAAGTGGATTTGGCGACTAGAAGCTAACTATTAGCCCCGGCAAGAGCGAGTCCAGAGAGAGAGCTGGGTAGGAGGCCAGAGAGCATAGCTGAGGAGCGGCTGGCACTGCAGGGGCGCCCTCGGCCAGAGTGAGCACCTGCTTGATGGTCGGCTGTGAAGGGCAGGAATGGGGGGAAATGGATCTAGAACAGACTACAACCGATACTTTCAAATCAAAGCCAGTCACATGCTGGCTAGCACAGTTCACACACACACACACACACACACACCCTGGGTAAATATACTAAGTTCAATTTCAGTAGCAAAACAAGAAACACAACCTAAAGTAATAGTCTTTTTACTTTTGTCTACTAAATAAAATCAGCCCAAAAATGTAATCGTTGTGTCCAGTTTTGAAATTTAATGAAACATATTAATAGCCTCAAAATGTTCACATCATTTAAATCAGCAGTTCCACTGAGATTCTATTCTGAATAAATAATTATAATGGAAAATAAATCTGTGGACAAATAAATACAAATAGGTGCAAAACCTAAATATTATACAGAAGAGAATAGCGATTAAATTGTCAGATCCACTCGATGGAACATTACGCAGCCTTTTAAAAAAGAACGTTAGGAGGAGTTCCCATTGTGGAGCAGGGGAAATGAACCTGACTAGTATCCATGAGGGTAAGAGTTTGATCACTGGCCCTGCTCAGTGGGTTAAGGATCTGGCCTTGCCATGAGCTGTGGTGTAGGCCGGCAGCTGTAGCTCTGATTCAACCCCTAGCCTACGATATGGCCCCAAAAAGAAAAAAAAAAAAAAAAAAAAAAAACAGAAAAAGAATGTTAGGAGTTCCTGTTGTGGCTCAGCGGTAACGAATCCAACTAGTGTCCATGAGGACTCGGATTCGATCCCTGGCTTCACTCAGTGGGTTAAGGATCCAGCGTTGCCTTGAACTGTGGTGTAGGTTGTAGGTGCAGCTCAGATCCCACGTTGCTGTGGCTGTGGCGTAGGCCAGTAGCTGCTGCTCCAATTCAACCCCTATCCTGGCAATCTCCATATGCCAGGGGCGCAACCCTAAAAAGAAAAAAAAAAAAGACGAAAAGCAAAAAAATAAAAATAAATACATTAAAAAAAAAGAATGTCAACAGCATGAGCTTTAAGACCAGAGAGATCTAAATTCATATGACTGACCACAATACTCGCAAAAGCTACATAACCTTGGGCAAGTGATTTAAATTCCCTGACGTTGGAATCTTCACTTAGAAGAAACATGCTCACAGTTTCACCTTGCTCGGGTGAGGGGTCTTTCCACCACTCCAGCCACCCGGCAGCTTCTGCCCACTTCTCTGTGGCTGCCCCCTCCCCACCCAAAGGAGCAGTAACTGCTCGTTCAGATGACTGTACAGTAACTTAGTGAATGAAGTGATCGGGCTTAAAGCATTTCTACCCACTCATTCTCGAACCTTCTGCTCTCAAGAGACATACGGGGAAAGGAGGCCTCGTCTGGATGAGCCTGGCCACATTCTTTCTCTCGTTTTCCCTTTTGTTCTCAACAACTAAAGTTAGGCTAAGACTGGTTCTGCAGACTCAGTCCTCCTATCTCTCCTGCAGTGGTCCCTGGAGACAGCGGTCCCAAGATTCAGGTCTGGGAGCGGAGAATGGGGTGAGGCAAGGAGCAGGGGGACGCAGGGTGAGGGTTGGTGAGGTCTTGAGGCTAAGCCCCGGACATCGAAACAGCCACCATATGTCCACAAGGCTAAAGGAAATAAAATGCTATCATTGCTGCCTTTAGATAGTGACAACTACGATTTCCACTCTTCTTTCTTACACTGCCCAATTTTTCTACAATAAACATATAATTTTCACAATAAGGTAACAATACTCTTTAAAGACTTATAGGGATTATTCATGCCTAGGCTAAAATCATACATAGAAAAATTGCTTTCTAGATTTATTCTGTTTAAGAAGCAGCTTCTAGATTTATGCTGGGTTTTTTGTTTTTTTTTTTTTTTTTTTTTTTTGGTTGCTGTTGCTGCTTTCTAGGGCTGCACCCTCAGCATATGGAGGTTCCCAGACTAGGGGTCTAATCGCAGCTGCAGCCGCCGGCGTATGTCACAGCCACATCAACGCCAGATCCAAGCCACGTCTGCAACCTACACCACAGCTCACGGCAACGCCGGATCCTTAACCCACTGAGCGAGGCCAGGGATCCAACCCGCAACCTCATGGTTCCTAGTCAGATTCGTTTCTGCTGCGCCACGTCAGGAACTCGCGATTTATGCTGTTTCGGTGGCCTCCGGCAACTCCTAAGTGCGGCAAATGTCAAACACCCAAGCAATTACTCGCAGCTCTGGAGCTAAGCATTCAACTCCTCAGCTGGCTTCAGGAAGAATGTGCATCGGCCACTCTCACCTTCTCAGCAGCGGGCAGACAGTCCAGCAGGTGGACCGTGCCCTTGGAGTCAGCTGGATCATTCTCACAACCGTTTGGCGACATCTTCAACGGATTTCTTGCCATTGCATCCAACACAGCCTCATAAAGCTGCTTTGTTATCAGAGGAGAAGGAAGTTCTCTTAAATAATCCTTAAGGACACCTTTGGAAAACAAACAAACCAGAGGCAGATGGCAATTCGTCCTTAGAGTGAAATAAAAACTGTGGTGGATTTTTTTTCAAGGTATTATTACGGCGTAGTTTTAATATTCTGAAAACAAAGCAATAACGTAAAAAGAAAGTATAACAAAACAGTAGCATTTTGTATACTTAGAAATTGCTTCATTAACTGACTTTTTGCTTTGAAAGCATGTTAGTAATGTACATACATAATTTCCAGTTATCATACTATGATGTCTGTTGCTCAGAAAGTCATTCTTTTTTTTTTGCTTTTTAGGGCCACACCCACAGCATATGGAGGTTCCCAGAGCTGCAGCTGCCGGCCTACACCACGGCCACAGCAACTCGGGATCCCCAACCCGCAGAGAGAGGCCAGGGGCTGAACCTTCCTCATGGACACTAGTGAGACTCATTTCGGCTGTGCCAAAACAGGACCCCCAGTAAGTCATTCCTGATACACACACCCTGTTGATTCTGCCCCCTCTGTAAAAAGCTCCTCTAAGCACAAGTAAAACAAAATAAGGCATAACGGTGATTGTAAATTCTTCCAATTATGTGAACTCTGAATTTCTAGGCTTTTCATAAGCCCTTGCAGATAAAGGAGCTATACAAATATATTTCCTCTTTGATATGGGAGGGGGCACATATCCCAGGTAGTGGGAGAATCTCTCATGTTACGCTGTGGAGGAAAAAAGTCACTCCTAAAACCAAACAGGGAGTTCCTGTCATGGCTCAGTGGTGACAAACTCTTAGCGCCCATGAGGATGCCTCACTCAGTGGGTTAATAAGGATCCGGTGTTGCCAAGAGCTGTGGTGGAGGTCGCAAAAGCAGCTCGGATCTGGCATTGCTGTGGCTGTGGTGTAGGCCGACGGCTACAGCTCCGATTTGACCCCTAGCCTGGGAACTTCATATGCCATGAGTGTGGCCCTAAAAAGACAAAAAAAAAAAAAAAAAAAAAAAAGAAAATCTGAGGCCCTGGAAAGTGACGGCGGGAGACACAGATCTGAGAATGATCCGCTTAGAGACAACCGGAAGCCTGCAACGACTGAGACGATGGTGTGGCACAGAGGGAGGCGGGAAGGCCCAGACGCACGGAAGTCCGCCCTGACGGGTGGTCAGGAAGAGGGTTTCCAAGGCCACCGGGGAGAAGGGCTGAAGGGCAAGAACGGCTGGGGAAGCCGACGTGGTAAGAGAGGCGGGGTGGGCGGACACGCAGGTGTGCCGCCAAGGAAATCAAGAATGTTTCAAGAAAGAGTTTAAGGTGTCAGCTGACACCCGGTGACGGCTTGGGTAGATGAAGACGCTGTTCTGGCCTGGTCATGCGGATATTAAAATCATTCAGGACAACAGCAGACCTCGGCTGGAGATGCAAGCACAGGGCAGATTTCCAAGTGCTGACTGACTAAATGGGAATGCCTAAGATTCTGCAGATGACATGAAATAGCAAAGGCCAGGTGGTGCAAGAATGTGCCACAAGCCTCAAAAGAGCCTTATTCCTTAAGAGAGCAGAGATTTCTACTATTAAAAAAAAAGATTTCTACTATGAAAACAGCACTGAGGAACCAAGAGAATACTGACCAAACTTTATCTTTGATATGTGTAAGGAGACACACAAATATAAAGTGTCTGACATACAATAATAATCATTGCATGTTGGAGGTACAGTGATGGTTATGATAAAGCATTGCCTACGCAGCACATGCGCAATAATTGTTTATTTCCATGCCTTAACGTATGTCATGTGATTTTTTACTGCTATCATTAGTTTTCTACAGTGAACAGCAACATTCAGGTTAAAGAGGGTAATTGAGTTACAATTAGAAAGTGAAAATGCAATTTTCTGCAATGCCGAATAAAGACACGACGAACGCTTGAGGGCATAATTGTTTGTAAGGATTTCGCATTTGTTCCTTGACAAAGCAAGACTTGTTCTAGTAAAACTCAATATGACCTGGTAGTTTGAGACTTGCCCTATGATGCAATTATATTAAATTAAAACCTAAAAGATTTCCAGAAAAGATAACTTTATAACTTAGTGAAACATATATTTCAAACACCATTATCCTTTATATGATTTATATACTAAGCAACCATTAATATAAATGAAATTTAAATTAATCCAAGGTCAAGATTACCTACGTCACTATAATTTGAGGGCAAATAAGGGAGAATTATTGTAATAAATATTAAGCACTTAAAGTATGCTCAATGCACATTATGTTCAATAAAGTAAAAATCATAGTTGCTTTTCTATAAGCTGACAAACTTCACAGGAAAAACAATCAAAATATTTTATAAAAGGATACAGAGAGCAGGTGTCCATACTATGTTGTGACATCTACCATATAATTACTACCTATCGATCTAGAAATTAGCTATGTGGCTTTACCCCCAAAACACAGTGACAGACAGCAGCATCTTAAGCCGAACCCCCTTCATAACACCTTCAAACACTTTGCGACATGATAACCTTAAGATAGTAAGTTTGTGGAGACAAACTTTAATGCTACAGGAGCTACTTAAAGGAGACGGGGAAACATTTATGATGCCATTTATTTAATGCAACACAGTAAATATTTCATCATGTACCTGAAAAATGCAGGCAATGACAGGTAACTAGAGACCTGGTTCTACTTACATATCTCAAGCTGCTCTGTGACAGTTAGAAACCATGAAAGTACACGCCTCTCACCTCATTCAGGCACAAGGACCAACTGCACAGGAAAATTCTACTCATCCCCATGATGGAATAAAGGAATCACCAAACTAAAAAAAGGGGAGCGAGGTGGCATTCTAATCTCCAAACCCACTCCCACCTCTCAGAGGCTGGTCTGAAGTACCTATATTTTATTAATTCTCCATCACAAAATTCACCTTGTTTTCTCTCTGCCTGAAACTCTGGTCCCAGATCTCCCAGCGGTTCACTTCACGTCACGTAGATCTCAGCTCGGGACTCGTCAGAGGGACATTCTTCTCGGACCACCCTCGCCCCAGGAACCTCCAGGGGTCACTGGAAGTCGCCGCCATCGTTCCCATGCCTACGTACCGCCGATGGTCACTGCGTCTCCTATTCGCTAACTTGATCACTGACTTCTTCCCCACTAGAGACCCAGACCATGAGGACCGAGATACTGTGCGTTGTTAATTTGCCCCTCGTACCCGGAAGAATGCCTGGCATACAGTGTGTGTTTGATTAATGAATTTCCGGATAAGGAAGGGCAAGGGATTAAACAGACTCTGGCTATTTCTATGGACAGACTCCACCTCTCCTTTAGGGTCCCAATTTGAGAGTTCCTGCTACCATGACACTAGCATCCCAGGAAGACATAACAGCCTTCAACTTAAAACCCCAGTTCTGGGAGTTCCCACTGGCGCAGTGGCAATGAACTCGACTAGTATCCACGAGGGTTCGAGTTTGACGGCTGGCCCTGCTCAGGGGGTTAAGGACCTGGCCTTGCCGTGAGCTGTGGTGTAGGCCAGCAGCTGTAGCTCTGATTCGGCCCCTAGCCTGGGAACTTCCATATGCTGTGGGTGAGGCCCTAAGGGAAAAAAAATTCAGCTCTAATTTGGAGAAAAAAAACAAAACAAATAATCTTTCAGTATTTACCCTTTAGCACTGCAACAAAAACAAGCAATTTTAAAAACTTTTTTAAACTAAATACACAGGAATAAGAAAGAGAATTATTACAGAATTATATCTATTTACCTCCAAAACTTGGTAGGTCACCATCTCCTTCCCTCCTTCACCCTCCCGGCACCTGTACGTCCCTGATGTGGAAGTGCTATTTGTATATGTGTGTGTTTCTTTCTTTCTTTTCTTCTTTTTGGCTACACCTGTGGCATGTGGAAGTCCCTGGGCCAGGGATTGAACCTGCGCCACAGCAGCGACCTGAGCCACTGCAGTGACAATGCTGGATCCTTCACCTGCTGCATCACAAGGAAGTCCGGTAAGGAAATGCTATTATAAAGCCTAATACAAGGACACTCATCCAACTAATGAAAGAAGGAAGGAAGAAGGGAGACGGCCGTGTTCTAATTCTGCAGCGTATAAGCGATCCAGAGTGTCAGTTCTGGTTCCAGTCTGCGAGGGACCCCTCACCACTCACCTGGTGCCTTCCTCTTCAGCAAGGGCTACGAGTCACATGGCTTCCCATCTCCAAATTTCTGCTAAGAGATTGCTCTCCGGCAACCCTTGCCTGACTAAGCCCAGCTCACCATTTAAAAGTTAGCTAAGAAGCCTTCTCTTCCAGGAAGTTTTCCCGAATTTTCCCAGGACAAGGGAGGAGCTCCTCACAATTACCAACAGCTGCCTCCACGTCGGTCTCCCCTTGAGACTAACGTTCTTGCAAGCAGAGTTTGCCGATTACTCATCACTGTACTCCAAACGCCTCAGCAAAGTCTCTGGCATCCAGCAGAAGGTCACTGGAGGGATGGGTGCCACCTTTCTTCTGGCAACCGCAGGATCTGAAGTAATACACGAAGTAACCTCATTCTCCAGATGAGACTCTGCCCCCGGTGAAAACGCCTCTGTCCTCCACCAGCACCCACAACAAAAGACTAACTCACTAGAACCAGAATATTGAAAATGCAGCTACAGAACCATGAGACTCATTCTTTCTTGGGTGAAACTTACACGGATAGTAAAGCTACATTAGAGCAGGTAGATCTGGATGCAGAATCACTGTCTTTTCCTGAGGCTGGTGCTGCAAATTAATTTTCGAGATTCATTAATCCACCCCAACTGCCTCACTTACTCTTTTTTCTTTTTGTCTTTTTGCCTTTTCTAGGGCAGCTCCGGCGGCTTATAGGGGTTCCCAGGCTAGGGGTCGAATCCCAGCTATAGCCCCCGGCCTACGCCAGAGCCACAGCAACACGGGATCCGAGCCGTGTCTGCGACCTACACCACAGCTCACGGCAACGCCAGATTGTTAACCCACTGAGCAAGGGCAGGGATCGAACCTGCAACCTCATGGTTCCCAGTCGGATTCGTTAACCACTGTGCCACCACAGGAACTCCCTCACTTACTCTTTCTGAACTTACTTTTACTGAGACCTACTCCACACATGCTATTCGGATCAAATGGCTCTCACATGCTGTTTCAGTGTGCTCTGGTTTCTAAATCCACGACCGTTCCTTAATGGTTTGCATTCCTTAGTGTTTGTACAGTTTAGATGTCTATGTTCAATCCGGATGAAGAAAAACAGAAACAATTTGAAAGTTAATGTGCCAGATATCAGCAAACATATAACATGTATGGTATGAAAAATATACAGTTAAAATATATTCGTAAATGTATAAATTCAGAAAAGTATTAATGGTTTAATGATAATTTCTGGTTTATTTCTAATCAAGTTTGCTTTCAAAGGAATATAAAAGAATTAAGGTAGGATTAAAATCACAAAAAAGTGTGGCCAAATGAACTTTTGAGCACTGAACCTAGACAATGACTGCGCAGCACTGACACATGAGACCTGTTTCACAGCGGGCAGATGCCCTTGTGCTGAATTTTCCTCCTCAGGAGACTTATCTCTTCTACTAATCATTAAATAATAAATATTCTGATTTTTCTAATTTCTTTTTGTGTACTATGACTTGATTTTATACCTTAAATTTTGCACCTGATTGGAAAAAAGTCTGGTTTGTCTGGAACCCTTCATTCTGTATTTCAGACGAGCCAAGTACTAAGAACACATGAAGTAGTCGGTAAACTTGATCTTTCGCTTCATTAATGTCTCTTTTTAGACCTACTGAACTGTTAATCACATTTCAAAGTTTACTTAGAAATGTGAATTCACATGGAACAAACACATGAGGTAATGGCCAATTCCCTGAATCCACAATACCCTTCATCTTGAGCCACCATGAGCCCTTGTGTATAATTTATTGCAATTCCAATGATATTTCTCAGACAAGTCCTAAATCATTCCATTGGCTTTTTATCAAGAAAGAAAATAGCTCTAGCTTCTCTTGAAAAACAGCTTTACTGAAATGGAATATACAAAGAATAGAGCCAAGAAACACCCAATTCATAAATGATGGAAATTCTCAATTTTAGAAAAGAATGTTGCTGTAAATCTAACACTCATTGACCTAGTATTCATATTTTCTGCGTATGTTGCAAATTTCCAGCTAGGGACCTTCTCTTATAGCAAACAATCAATTCAAATCACATCATTTCACCTTTTCAAATTGCACACATTTGACATAATTTTTATCTCTAAGACAAGGCTTCAACCAAGACAAAACCTCCTCTCATTTAGTTACAGAGTACAATTTCTTGGAGAACTGCTATTTATAAAATTTTTCTTTAATAAATTCATAAAATGGATATTTGATGATTTTGTTAATTATATATTATTATGAGAAAAAATCTGCTTTTTTGTAGAAGTGACCCATTTTTAATAGAAATTGTCTTCTTCCTTTTTAAAAATAACCATTATTTCTGGTTTGCTAACACTTATGAGAAAGAAGAATTGCTTTGTTTTCTCTTAGAATTAAAATGCTTGGGATCAAAGTTTCAGTTATTCTAGAATATATATATTAAATACTCTATGAAAATAAGAGTCATCCAGAATTTAGAGATTGGGAATCTCAATTATTTGGAAAGTCTCAATCCTAAAAGTTAATTTTAAGGATTTCAACCAATAAAAAAAACCTCTTTAGCATGCGCAAGATGAACACTCATATTCTCACCTGGACAATTCATTGAGCGCAAAATAAGAAAGAAAACTGTTGTTCCTGCTGAGGCTCAGGTTGCTGCTGTGGTGCGGGTTCAATACCTGGCCCAAGAACTTTTGTATGCAGCAGATACCGCCAAAAAAAGGAAAAAAAGAAAAGAAAAAAAGAAAGAAAACTGAAAGAGAAAAATGCATAATACCACAGCAAGAAAAAAATAGTAGTTGACAGTAGAGAAAAGAGAAAAACTATCAAAACACGCAGGTGATCTAGAAATACAAACCAAAGGTGAAAGGATGTGGTATCTGAGACTTGGTTCAAAATAATCCAAGTTTGGGGAGAATCAAATGAGGGTAGAAATGAGACAAGATTGGTCATGTGTTGATTATGGAAGCCAAGGGATGGATAAAGAAGGCTCATCATGGTATTCTCTTTACTTTGTACATTTTGCTAATAAATTTGTACATTTTGCTAATAAATTTGTAAATTTTGCTAATAAAAAGTAAATCGACAACAACGAACTGGATTTATAAGCCAGTAGTCGTCAAATATCAATTAGTTATGAAAAAGTCTTGGAGTTCTCTTGTGGTGCAGCAGGTGAAGGATCCAGCATTGTCACTGCAGTGGCCTGGGTCATGCTGTGGCACGAGTTCGACCCCTGGGCCAGGAACTTCCTCCTGCCACAGACATGGCCCAAAAAGAAAAAAGTAAAAATAAATAAATAAAAACCTCCTTATGGCCAAATTCAGAGGCCTTTTTTTTATCCTCATCTTGCATGATTTCTTCACAGGATGACTGAGCCACACCTTTCCTTAAAATTCTATGGTCTCTTCCCAGACTTTCTCTTTTCCTCTCAATCTTTAGCTATGGCTTCTTTCTTCACCTGCCTCTAAAGTGTGGAGATCCTCAAAGTTCTTGCTTTTTCAAACTTACAGCCAATTGCAGGGCGTTAACGACAATCAGTGCCAATGGCCTCGAATTGCCCTCTTCTACCCAACACACCCTGGGGGGGCTGGGGGCTATGCACTGACTGCGCGCCCCCTGGCTCGTTCCACCACGTCCTCACAGCCCACTGCACCCTCTCCTTAGCTGCAGGCGAGCACTTTCAACTTCGCTTTGCTGATTTAGTCATCTTTTGGCCTCACCCGAGGCCTGTGGAAGTTCCTGGGCCGGGGACAAACCTGCACCCCAGCAGTGACAACGCCAAATCCTTCACCACAAGGCCACCAAGGAATGCCTTGGCCTTGCTTCCCACATCCACTAAGATCTCCTATTAGGACCTCAAGGTCATCCTGTAAGTTTGGAAAGAAGCCCAATGTATAATCTTTTTCTGCTTTTCCCCACCCAAAGCAGCAGCTCTCCTCTCGGCTGCCTTATTTCTGCTAATGGAGCCCAGTCCTGTCCGCCCAGACCCTCCCTTTCTTCAGATTCCTTCGGTCCCTCCTTCCCGCCGCTCCTGCCGCAAGACGCCCCGGCGCCATGGATCGCCTCTTTGCTGAGACGCCCCCACGGCCCCCTAGCTGGTCGCCTTCCACTTGTGTCTAATTTCAACCCATCACACAGACGCGCCAGATAAATATCCCTGAGGACTATCTCTAAAGGTGTCACACACTCGCACCCACCCGCCCGGCTCAAAAATCTTTGATGGATTTTTGATGGATAATAAATCTAAACTTATGATCTCGAACCAGAGTGGCAATGTCCCTTTCATTACCTAAGCTCCAGCAGACCGATCTCTAATGACGTTTTATTTATCCCTCTATGAAGGAAAAGAAGCTCTCTCCTTCTCTTAGCTGTCACCACCAATGTGATGTAGGCCTATTTCCCCCCAACTCTCACGGCTGTCTGAGGATAGGAGTCACAGCTTGATAACTTCTCAGAGAAAATAACACAGGACTGTTTGTGAAAGAAGGAAAATAAGACTTAAGAATAAAAGCAAATCAAATTTAGGCAATAAAATAGTATTTTAATTCTCTTTCCTGCAGGTATAGTCTTTCCAGAATGTGTTCATAAAAAGAATATCCATTTATTACCTGTTATTACATTTATATCTGGGTACTGGCTTTCACACAGACCAACAGCTTGGCTATCCCTCTCGAAAGCCTCTCGAAGTTCCTTCTTGACTGCTGCTGAGCCACATAATCGGTACAGGCCTACGACCTAGAAATAAAATTATGGCCACATTACGGTAAACTGGAGAAAGACAAAACATAGCAGTACGGGAGGCAGAGCTCACATGGGCTTGACAATCAAATACGCTCTGAGGGCATTTAATTAAAAATAGCTCGAACATCACTTCCTAAAGACTATATTGATTATAGTTACAGAGTCTAATAAAAACGTTCTATTCTTTCATTAAATCTGAACAATATACTATGGTTTCTGTACAGCTGGCTATCTTAAACCGAGATAGACTCTCTTCCCTTTAGTTTCATATGCAACCAAGATCTCCATGGTCCAGGACGGTGCCTCTGCACCTCTTTTGTTCTGCACTGAAATAATACAGCAGAGCAGTTGAACAAGAGCTTTGGATTTGAAAAGCCCCACTCTATCACTCCCTGCTTGGTGAATGTGGGCAAGTTATTTAATCCCTTCAAAATCTGGCTTATTTATGTTTTTAAAAAAGTATATATTCGAAATAAGTTTCCAGAATACTATTTATATAAACTTATTTTTTTAGAAAAAAATAAAAGGGGGGGGATTTCCCATTGTGGCGCAGCAGGAATAAATCCGACTAGGAACCATGAGGTTTCGGGTTCAATCCCTGGCCTCACTCAGTGGGTTAAGGATCTGGCGTTGCCATGAGCTGTGGTGCAGGTGGCAGATGCGGCTCGGATCCTGCGTTGCTGTGGCTGTGGTGTAGGCCGGCAGCTGTAGCTCCAATTAGACCCCTAGCCTGGGAACCTCCATATGCTGCGGGTGCAGCCCTAAAAAGCAAAAAAAAAAAAAAAAAATAGTTCTCAGGAAGAAACAAAACAAATCTAGGATTTTTTTAATTCATCAAATTAACTGATTATAAAGCAATGGAGGAAATTCAATTAATATATTAAAGGTAAAATAAAACCGCTAGTTCAAAATGTCTAAAAGATGTGATAACACCACTCAGTCTCCCCTCCGTACACTAAAAGGATTTGTTTTGAAACCCTGGTAGTTCACACAGGTTCTAAAATATCAAGCCTTAAGAAGTTCACCATAAATTCACGACAAGAAAATCAATGCGGTGTCTTAAAGACAAAACATGCCTGATTCAGCAAGTGGAGTTTTTTAAAAGAATAAACCTTCAAGAAAATTAAGGAAAGTAAGTGGCTGTCACCTCTACCTCCACGTCAAAAACTATTTAGGACTTTCAATCTCCTTGAACTGAAGGAAGTTATGGATAAAGAAATTATTTCAAGACAGAAATAAACTGGAAACACGCAGTGGGACTCCCAAAGATTTGAACCAGGAATCACTCCAAAATGTGAAAATTATTTAGAGGAAGTGCACAGACGAAATTTCCAGGGCTCCTCATGACACGAACCTCCCCCGAGCCACCGAACAGTGAGCAGAACACAGTGCAGAAGGTAGAGGCCAATCTGGGAAAGCGTCAGAATGGACACGGGGAAATACCACCCGAAGCGCTTGCGATGACAAGCTGGCAGGTATTCACCGAAAGACAGCAAGGAAGCTACACCTATTTCTAAGAGAAGGCAATTCGAGGTGCTGCCACATTTAAAGGATCATAATGTGGGAAACCAGGCGATATCCTAGGAAGAAAACGCAAATTTCCTCCTCTCATCCACATTCGTGGTACATCCGCATGGAGAAGAGCAGGCGCTATGGTCACTTTATCGCAAGAAAGGCAGAATAACAGATGATCCAGAAAATGAAGCTAAACTATCAAGCAGGGTCCAAGGAAACGCTTCTACTTTAGAAGAAACTACCTGCAGCAGGGCCCTTCTGGTGTAAGCACACACGTGTCATAAAATCCCAGAAGGATGTGGCCCCTTGAACTTGAGAAAGAGATGAATATAGAATGAATTAAAGAAGGCAATACTTCAATAGGAAGTGATAAATTAACGGGACGTGTTATTTCAAAAGCTGAAATTACAAACATCTTTGTAAAGGTGAATAAAAGAAGGAAGATCTGGAGTCCCCTTTGTGGCTCAGCGGTAACAACTAGAATCCATGAGGGCATGTGTTCGATCCCTGGACTCACCCAGGGGCTTAAGGATCTAGTGTTGCCGTGAGCTGTGGTGTAGGTCTAAGATGCGGCTCAGATTCCACGTTGTTGTGGCTGTGTGGCCGGCAGCTACAGCTCCCATTGGACCCCTAGCCTGGGAACTTCACGTGCTGCAGGTGCAGTCCTAAAAAGACAAAAAAAAAAAAAAAAAAAAAAAAGAAGAAGAAGAAGGAAGATCTACTATAGTTGTGTCAAGGAAAGGACAGCGTTGGGGTGGGTGGGACAGGGAGAAGCCAAAGAGACAAAACAGGAAAAGGTGTTTAAAAAGTGCAGTCCCAGGAGTTCCTGTCGTGGCACAGTGGGTTAAGAACTAGACCTAGTGTCCGTGAGGATGCAGACTGCAGCCCTGGCCTCACTCAGTGGGCTAAGGATCCAGCATTACTGCAAGCTGTGACATAGGTCACAGATGCGGCTCAGATCCCGTGTTGCTGTGGCTGTGTAGGCTGACAGCTGCAGTTCTGATTCAATCCATACACAGCCTGGGAACTGCCATGTGCCTCAGGTGTGTCCCTAAAAAGAAAAAGTATGGTTCCAAAGGTACCACTGCAAAATTTATTATTTCACAGGAAATGATTCTTTATCAATATAAATTTTCTTAAATTTTAAATATAGAAATAAAAAGCACTGCTAAAAATATCTTCTTGGCATTTAAAATCAGTTACAACAGCCCTATATATTTGCTCTTAATATTTTTCAGAACATAGATTGTAAAAGTACAGTGCTATTTGAGTAACTTATTTAATACACAATCGTAAATGTTTCTGTTTAATAATTAGCTTTAAAGTCTGCCTAATCTCTGGTCTCCCTAGAAGCTGCTTAAAAAAAGAAAAGAAAAAAAAGGTGCAAAAACAGACAACCTGAAGAAAAAAGTAACTGGAAAAAAGTTGAATTGGAAACTAAAGGCTTCCACCCAGACAATGTAAACTCAGCTTGACAGAACCGTATCTGAAAAGAGGTTTCAAAGATTCAAATGTCTACCTCTCAGCTTCAGGAAAAGCTGCTGCATCTATTTTTATTCATATAAGCAAATAAGACCCACAGAGATTAAGCGACTTGCCCAACATCACACAACCAGGATGCAAGTTCCTTGCATCTTAATACAAAACTCCACTAACTCATGCACTTTCTGTAGTTTCCATGTTAAATTCAAGGTAGGTGATTTTAAGTTCATTTCTACATATTTATAAAGGAGTCATATTTCAAATGTTGTGATATTTTACCCTCGATGTTTTTAAATCAATGTTCTAAACTGCAACACCACTAAAGCAAAATACTTGAGAACATAATTTTTTTTGTCTTTTTTTTTGTTGTTGTTGTTGTTGCTATTTCTTGGGCCACTCCCGCGGCATATGGAGGTTCCCAGGCTAGGGGTCCAATCGGAGCTGTAGCCACCGGCCTACGCCAGAGCCACAGCAACGCAGGATCCGAGCCGTGTCTGCAACCTACACCACAGCTCACGGCAACGCCGGATCGTTAACCCACTGAGCAAGCGCAGGGACCGAACCCGCAACCTCATGGTTCCTAGTCGGATTCGTTAACCACTGCGCCAGGACGGGAACTCCGAGAACATAATTATTTTTAGGCTTATTTTGTGTTGCAAAACTTAGTATAAGTACTTGTACCACAGAATAGTATCCTCAGTGATATGCCATCTCTCACTGTCACAGACTATGTACTAATGAAAATAAACACAAGCTCTTCTAACTGGTTAACATTTACATATCTTGATACAAAAAACAAACAGGGTTTTTGTCTTAATGGACTGCTTTCATTTTCTTACTTCAAAGGAAAAGAGAATGAGACGCCTTTTATCAGCAGGACCCTCTCTTTACCCTCCGAGCTGGCCCAACAGCAGACATGGCCAAGGCTGTGCTTCCCAAAGAGTGGAGCAGAAAGAGAGCAGGAACAACGGTGGGGAGTTAACTGAGGAGTGGAACAGGGTTAGAAGAGCCACTAACCCTAACCCTAACCATAACCCTAACCCTAACCCTAACCCTAACCCTAACTCGCTAGCAAAAGAATGTCCAAGCAGGCAGACACATTCCTTAACTGAATTAGTCTCTGGCTTTTCCTGGGAAGGCCATTGTAAAGCAATCTTCATCTCCAGGTACAAGGCCTCACCTCTCTGCATCGCAACATAGATTGTGGAACCATTCAGCATGCTTTCAATCATTGACAACATAGGTTAAGGTATAAATTATATCCTAAGCAGTAACGGAAGGAAAATAAAGAATAGGAATGAGCAGAAGTCTAAATTAGAATGTTTAAGACCTTACCTTGAACTCCTTCCCCCAAGACTTACTATAAATAAAGGTAATTAATTACTCAGACAGAAAAGAGGACTGTGGAAAGGTACAGGAAAATAATACCTGACAGCCTCTCTTTTCAATTTCCATAATGCATTTCTGAATCAGGAGTGGTACCGGCAAGCCTATGTTTTCTTTCTCCACAACTTTTCGAATATCAACACCAAATATTACTGGTTCTCGATTTACATCTAGTCCATGAAGTGAATTCTCCCACTGTTCCAAAAGGGTCACTTTCACATAAATAAGACCTCTCGGTTCAAGTTTGACGGCCAGCTGATGCGTCTTTGTCACTCTGAACAAGGAGGGCAGCACAACGGTCCCGTGACAACACACGCGGTTCCTTCTCGGCGTGGGCTCCCAGCTGAACACCACTAACTTCAGATGCTGTGCATTCTCGATTTCGATGTTGAAAGTGTGATCCAGGTCTAAAAACGCTGTCCGACACGTGAGCAAAGCTGTCCTGGCTTTGTTTACCGAATCCACCTGAATCGCACAAAAGACATCTTTCGAATCCATCCGAGGTGGTTTTAGGTCCTCAGCCCCGTAGAAATGCACACTCATGAGCCCAGATATGTACTGGGGACACTTCGGTTGGTCCGAGAAGCTGTAATGCCTAAAAGCATCAATGTCTATTTCATTCTTGCTGCAAGTATTTGGGGTTACTTCTTTTCCTTTTGCAAACTTATTTTCAGATGCATGTTTGCTAGACTTAGCTATCAGCTCGGGTGAGTCGCCGTCACTGAGGTAACCCCCTTTGGAGGCAGACTTGGGGCTCACAGCGCTTTCCTGCCGGTCGCTGGGCTGAGCCGACACACTGGTGTCGAGATGGTACCGGCTTATCACATTCCTTTTAGCCGCCGTGCTTGTGGTCCCAGAAGGGGGGATAACGGCGTGACCCATTTCCTGACAGTTCCACTTCGACAAGGAAGGAGGGCTCTCTGGACTAGGCATGTAATTCAAGCTCCCTTTCACACTCAGTTTTCGGCTAAGTTCTGGCAACCTTTTCATTTTCATGGAAAGCTTCCTCACAGTTCGTGGAGACTTTATTTTATCGGGGAAAGACCAATTAACTGAACCGCCTTTTTTCACGGGGCTAGGGCTTGGAGAAGACGGTTCTGAAACTCCCAGTTCAGTCTCATTTGCAGCAGCTAGGATCCCAGGACCTTGAAAAAGAAAGATATTATAAGGCGATTTTTTTTGGGGGGGGGGGGGTCTTTTTTCCTTTTCTAGGGCCACTTCCGGAGGCATACGGAGGTTCCCAGGCTAGGGGTCTAATCAGAGCTGTAGCCGCCGGCCTACACTACAGCCACAGCAATACAGGATCCAAGCCGCGTCTGCAATCCACACCACAGCTCATGACAACACCAGATCCTTAACCCACTGAGCAAGGCCAGGGATCGAATCCACAACCTCGTGGTTCCCAGGCGGACTCGTTAACCACTGCGCCACCATGGGAACTCCATAAGGCAATGTTTCAATTCCCACTTTTACTTTGTAAACCACCCACTTAAGCTCTCACGTGGACAGAGTTTCTCCCCTTGTCTCACCCAAATGGGGAGATTTGGTTGTAAGTCTAGGCGAGTGTCTACTACACACTCAAGCAGAACATAAAGCTCTACGACGCCTTGGAAAGAAGCATTTCCTTCTCCACCTGCCTTTCTATTCTGAAGGCTGGAAGAGGGCACCACAGGTTCCTTTTAAATCCCTCCCACTGCAATACGCTTCAATGAGTGTGTATCTATAACACAACAGTGGATATCAGAGGAAACCAGGAAAGCTTCCTGCTTTAATATGCTCATTTTAACATATTATAACATTTATCATGGAGTTCCCTTGTGGTGCAGCAGGTTAAGGACCTGGCATCATCACGGCAGTGGCCTTGGTCACTGCTGTGGTGCAGGTTCTATCCCTGGCCTGGGAACTTCCACTCGCCACGGGCAAAGCCAAAAACAAAAAATAGAACAAAAAACAAAGAAACATTTAACGTATTTCCTATTTTAATGTTTATTTAGAAATTTTACCTTAGATCAGAATAATTCCTTTATATTTACAGTCCTCTAAAGATGAAATTTCATCACATAGCATTCTGGTTAAAAATGCTAAAAATCAAAGAATATAATTTTGACAACTAAGAGATGCTTTGTGTTCTAAAACTCTATTAGAATGTATCACCAAAGATCATATAGGATGAAGTCCAGTTAACCGAGAATAACCGAATATTGAATATCATAAATCCAACTAAATAATTTTTAAAACTGTATAGATAGTTTCTTTCTTATATTATCTGTACGAAATAATTCCCTAGAACTTCAAAAGCTAGATTGGGGCTTTTGAAATTTTTTGCAATTTTAATATAGTAAGTGAGAGTACAGAGATACAAATATGTTTTCTTATAACTTTTAGTTTTCATCAGGGTAAAGCATTAGTATGCTTTTGAATTTTACGCCACATAAAAATACCTTTATTTTTTCCTGAATGTCAAAATTATTCAGGTTTACATTAAAAAAATATTTTTTAATTCAAAAAAGTACAAATAAAGTAAATAATAGCCCATACCACCAAGAGATCAACCATTGTAAAACCTCATTACCAGAGTTTAATCATGGTAAATAATATTAAAAGCAGCTTCATATTGTTATTATTAGATTATTAAATTTAATTATTACTAAAAAGAACACCAGCCTACATTTGCTAAGCTGGACAAAGTATGAAAAATTAACTTAATACCTGGTAATGCACAGACCCTCATTTAACAACTCTCACAATAACCCTAAGAGTTAAGGCACCATTATCACCCCGTTTTCCATACAAGGAGCCTCAAGCACGAGTTGGTATGTCTAGGATCACAAACCGCTCAGTGGAAGAATCAAGACTCAACCCTAAACACAGGCTTTCACAGTCTCTGCTCTAAAATACTGCACTTTCAGTCTCTCCATCCGTTTTTTTGTTTGTTTGTTTGTTTGTTTGTTTTGGCCTTTTTAGGGCCGCACCCGTGGCTTGTGGAGGTTCCCAGGCCTGGGGTCTAATCGAAGCTGTAGCCGCTGACCTACACCACGGCCACAGCCATAGTCACTCGGGATCTGAGCTGAGTCTGCGACCTACACCACAGCTCACAGCAGCACCGGATACTTAACCCTCCTTAACCCTCCTTAACCCACAGAGGAAGGCCAGGGATCAAACCCACGACCTCATGGATACTAGTCGGGCTTGTTGACCACTAAACCACGACAGGAACTCCCTCTCCATCCTTTTAAACATTTTTCTGTCCATATATTTTAGAGCATATGTATGTATATATCAAGTTGATTTTCAGAGACCTTTTCTCAACTATTATTAAGAAGTGAAAGTACTCCATTAACCTCAAGCTTTCAATTCCCCAGTTTTAAAAAAAGAATGTAAGTTCCCATCATAGCTCAGCAGAAACGAATCTGACTAGCATCCATGAGGAGGCAGGTTCGATTCCCTGGCCTCACTCAGTGGGTTAAGGAGCCATCGTTGCCGTGAGCTGTGGTGTAGGTTGCAGACACCGGCTCGGATCCTGCATTGCTGTGGCTGTGCTGTAGGCCGGCAGCTACAGCTCTGATTCGACCCCCAGCCTGGGAACCTCCACATGCCGAGGGTGCAGCCCTAAAAAGACAAAACAAACAAACAACAATAAGAACAAAATGAAAAATAAATAACTCCTTTACAAAAGAAATGTACAGACTAATCTATTTCACTTAAAAATATGAACCTGCTCCTAGTAAGTCTTCAAAATAGTAAAACAAAATTGAAAATAGCTTCTAAAAATCTAATGGTATATAAATTTAAACTGTGCCTTGAAAGAAACAGTGTACTATTATCCCAATTACTTAAAATTTAAATTAATTTTTCATACTTTATTCCTTATAAGAGCTCTACTACCCTAATAGGAGAGGCTACTCTATGTAATACATTTCATAATTAAATGAGTATTCACTTCAAAAATCATTAGATTAAACGACTTTTCCTTAAAGTATTACTATGATATTCTCCCTCCACCCTTCTTCATGTGTTCTATTGATAAAGTGTTTCTTTACAGAGAAAAGACTATTTTAAGTAGGCCTGCTGGGCTTTTCTGGTAGGCAAAGAATGAGCAATGGAGTGTTTGATAAGCCGGACAAGGTGTTTCCTTGTACTGTAAGTTGGAGTACAATTCTACTAGTTAGCTGTACTAAAACATTCTACAATAATCAGAGTCCTGCTCTAGTCTATAGTCTACATACTTTGCCACGGCCTAAAAAAGCTACCCAGTATAGGAGTTCCTGTTGTGGCTCAGCAGTAAAAGATCTGACTAGTATCCATGAGGAAGCAGGTTCCACCCCTGGCCTCACGCAGTGGGTTAAGTGAGCCGTGAGGTGTGATGTAGTTCACAGACTCGGCTCCGATCCTGCATTGCTGCTGTGGCTGTGGCACAGGCCAGTGGCTACAGCTCTGATTTGACCTCTAGCCCGGAAACCTCCATAGGCCACAGGTGCAGCCTGAAGAGCTAAAAAGAAAAAAAAAGGCTAGGACATCATGGCACAGCAGAAATGAATCCGACTAGGAACAATGAGATTGAGAGTGCGATCCCTGGCCTCGCTCCGTGGGTTAAGGATCCGGCGTTGCCGCGAGCTGTGGTGTAGATCGAAGACGTGGCTTGGATCTGGTGTTGCTGTGGCTGTGGTGTAGGCCGGCAGCTATAGTTCTGATTAGACCCCAGCCTGGGAACCTCCATGTGCCTCGGGTGCAGCCCTAAAAAAAAAAAAAAAGGACAAAAGACAAAATAAATAAATAAAAAGCTACCCAGTATATGAAATTGCTCTAAATTTTATTAAATTATTAAGCAGTTAATCTAACATTCTGAGGTTTTTATACATTGTACATTAAATATTTCCTAGTGATGTCCTCACCTAATGATTAAAATGAAATACTGTATATTTTAGCAATTTCTACTGCAGACAAGATTGAATTTACTAAAACAAAAATGCTTTGTTTTTATAAAATCCAAGAGCTGAAATATTACCAAATTCAACCATCGCTTAAAATTAAACCACAGTTATACTAACCAAGTCACAGATTAGCTGTAGCTTATAAGCAGAAAGTACAAAGCCAAAAGTCTTTAAATATAATTTATGTACCGGGCTAGATCAACTGAAACTGGCACACTCCCTCAGCACCTAGAAGGGTAACTGGCCCATAGCAGAAACTCAGCGCTCATTGAATAAATGAATTAACCAATTGGTAGCTGCCTGTAAATTAGTAAGCCTCCTAGGAAATACAATATAGAAATTACCTCTAATAAATGTTACAGTTACCAGCTATAAAGACCCGATAAAGATACTGGTAATTGACCCTAATGAAGCAAAACAGGTCATGATAAAGATCCCGGCAATAGCAGTGGAAACTTCCTATTAACACCTGACAGTGGGGAGCCGGTAAAACAGAGTAGGGTACCTCAACCCGACTAAATACCATAAAAATTGGTACTAATAATGCTAATCTTCGGGTAACAATGCAAACTATAGGTAACAAGTGAAAAACAGCAAAACCAAAAACAGTCCACTAGGACAGCAACCAGATAACAGAGATATATACAACACATCCAGACGTTAATAAGCCAAAAACCAGTCATAATTGTGTTCGAATGATCATAAGATTGTCATTCATACTCAAATACTTAAGCTTTCCTATTTCTTTTCTTTCTTTTCTTTTTTGGTCTTTTGTCTTTTTAGGGCCGCACCTGCAGCATATGGAGGTTCCCAGGCTAGGGGTCAGATTGGAGCTGCAACTGCCGGCCTACACCACAGCAACTCGGGATCCGAGCCGTGTCTGCAACTTACACCCCAGCTCACTGGCAACGCTGGATCCTTAACCCACTGAGCAAGGCCAGGGATCAAACCCACACCCTCATGGTTCCTAGTTGGATTCATTTCCACTGCACCACGACGGGAACTCCAACCTTTCATATTTCTTGATCAAAAACTTATTCTGAAATTCAGTCATTCTTTTTGCCTATTTCCCAACAGATTTCTGCCAATGTTGCTAAAGAAAACTACCACTTTAGGTAATCTTTCCAATCAAACTACAACGAAAAATGATAGCATGTAAATAAATTGTCTAAATATCTTCTTTGGTCAAGCTAGGAAGGTGCTTATTATATTTTAATATGTTTAAGAGAAGGGTAACAGTAAGAAAGAGACGTAATTGACAGCCCTATCGTACTTTCGAGTTCGGATGGTTTGGTTTAGTCTGGTTTTGGTTTTTGGGTTTTGGGGTTTTTTTGGCTTTTTAGGGCCATACCTGCAGCATATGGAAATTCCCAGGCTAGGGGTCCAATTGGAACCACATCTGCCAGCCTATACCACAGCCACAGCAATGCCAGATCCTTAATCCACTGAGCAAGGCCAGGGATCAAACTCGCATCCTCATGGATCCCAGTTGGGTTTGTTACCCCGAGCCATGATAGGAACTCCACATTTTCATTTGTTTATCTGTTTTCCAGTAAGATGTGTCAGTTTTTCCTGATTCACGATTTGCCACAAACACGACAAGGCTGAAGACAGTAACTAAAGTGTGTACCCCTTTAAAGACCTGGCTTTCTGACCAGGCTCCCGTCCTCCTGCCCTCTGGCCTTTTCTGCACTATTCCAGACTCGCTGCGCTGTCTGCTGGACTGCAAGCCTTCCTTGTCACTCGACCCCATCACAGCCCGCATCCAAACTACCCGTGTGTGCAGTTATTCATTCCCACTCCCATCCAGTTTGCAAAGGAAACACACATTCACTCTGGAGAGTCAGTCCACAGTTAGAAACGCACACCCCCACACACCCACACACACGTCTAATCCCAACATGACGGGGGCCCGGGGAGGGGGGCGGGGGGGGGGTGACACACATTAGCGTTTCCAGAATAGCTTCTCGTTGTTCTCACAAAATTGACGTCATACAATACACTCTGTTTTGTTCTGTTTTCGGGTTGTTTTTTTTTTGTCTTTTTGCCATTTCTAGGGCCGCACCCACAGCATAGGAAGGTTCCCAGGCTAGGGGTCTAATCGGAGCTGTAGCCGCCAGCCTACACCAGAGCCACAGCAACGCAGGATCCGAGCCGTGTCTTCAACCTACACCACAGCTCACGGCAACGCCGGATCCATAACCCACTGAGCAAGGCCGGGGATCGAACCCGAAACCTCATGGTTCCTAGTCAGATTCGTTAACCACTGAGCTGCAACAGGAGCTCCAATACACTCTGTTTTTAATTCACTTTTTCTTAACATTAACTCCTCCTCCTCGTTTCCCTAAGAAAAGAATCCAAACACAAGTGGTTTATTTGCAAAGTACAAAAATATCAGCCAGGAAGTAAGGAAATTAAGGAGAAAATTCAAGGTTGATTATCAAGACTGCAACCATGGCAATGGGAGCTTAATCCCAGAGAAAGCTCTGCAGAACAACGTAGAATTATCCCGCCCAGGCATCGGGGGAGCCGAGGTCGGCCTGCACCCATCCTCTAAGCACCCATGGAGGGCACCCCCAGACTGCCCTGCCAGGGCCCCCCGACACCTCAGGGGGGTCCTCAAGCAGAGATGCAGATACCAATGTTGGAAGGACGCTGCCTCCATTTAGGTAAACACGAAAACCCATGGGATATGGGCAAGTACCGGCAGCAGCTGCCACACTCCACATCCCTGAATATTCTGGACTGTTTGAAATCTTATAAATTAAAATGACCTGATATAAAACAGAACTGCTTTCTATTCAACATTCAGGAGTTCCCGTTGTGGCGCAGTGGTTAACGAATCCGACTAGGAACCATGAGGTTGCGGGTTCAGTCCCTGCCCTTGCTCAGTGGGTTAACGATCCGGCGTTGCCGTGAGCTGTGGTGTAGGTTGAAGACTCGGCTCGGATCCCGAGTTCCTGTGGCTCTGGCGTAGGCTGGTGGCTACAGCTCGGATTAGACCCCTAGCCTGGGAACCTCCATATGCCGTGGGAGCGGCCCAAAGAAATAGCAAAGAGACAAAAAGACAAAAAAAAAAAAAATTTCAGCATTTGCAACCAAAGTGGTGTACGCTCTGTTTCCTGGGTAGCTGGTACGGGACAAAACTTAAAAAGAAGCACATCAGAAGTTCCCGTAGTGGCACAGCGGAAACAAATCTGACTGGCATCCGTGAGGACACAGTTTCGATCCCTGGCCTCTTTCAGTGGGTTAAGGATCCCGCGTTGCTGGGAGCTGTGGTGTAGGCCAGGAGCTACAGTTCCAATTGGACCCCTAGCCTGGGAGCCTCCATTTGCCACAGGTGTGACCCTAAAAAGATAAAAAAAACCCAGAGAAGCACGTCAGAAATCAAGGCAATCAAGGAAGAATAAAATCATTAAGTTGAACTATATGAAGCGCTGGGTGTTTCCTTTTCAGATCAGAACCATTAAATATTGGCAATGTCATGCGGTTCAACCTAACATTTATCTAACTTTATTTTTTCTGGGTCCCTATCCATCGCAGCACCTGTTTGCAAGCTCTTCACTTCTACGCCTCATTTCTTTTTCTCCTCTTTCCTTTGTTTCTGAGAAAATGCAGACACAAAAGTGAGAACTAATCACTACTATACACTGAATATTTTCATCTGTGGCCAGGCTAGGTGTAACTGAGTGAATGAAGCAAAAACAAGACCCACGAAAAGAAGACAGCTCTCCCGCTCTTTCAGCTAAGAGAAAAGGACTTACTGTCTCAGAGGACAGACAAGCTAAAGGTTGCTGCAGGACCCCACAAAATCCTGAATAATTAAACCACCATGTACATACACATGCTCATAAACCTTTTTGAGTTTTCTTCATTTTCATGAAGATATACTCACTTCGTAAAGGAAAGGGACATAGCCACAAGGGACATCTATATTTAATTTAATTTAATTTTTTTTTGTCTTTTTGCCTTTTCTTGAGCCGCTCCAGCGGCATATGGAGGTTCCCAGGCTAGGGGTCGAATTGGAGCTGTAGCCGCCGCAGGCCTACACCAGAGCCACAGCCACAGCAACGCGGGATCCAAGCCGCGCCTGCCGCCTACACCACAGCTCACGCAACGCCAGATCCTTAACCCACTGAGCGAGGCCAGGAATTGAACCCGCAACCTCATGGTTCCTAGTCGGATTCGTTAACCGCTGCGCCAAGACGGGAACTCCTCCATATTTAATTTTAGATGCTGCCAAGAATTAGGAAGAGAAGGAAGACCAGGCGGATGGATGCCCACCTTTACCTGCAAAAGGAGGTCTCGCCCCGGCACTCTCCTCTTCCGCGAACCCTCCCTGTGTCTCGGGTCCGCACATTTGCTTGCACCGCTGCACACACTCCGGGCAAGAGATGGAATCTGCGGGACTCGCTTCCTTGGACTGCGTGGTCTGCGAGGTCTGGACACTGTCTGCGGGATCAGAAGCGCTCACGTCCCCAGGGTGCTGCTCTGTTTCCTTCAGGTCACTTCCGGATAATCCTCTCGAAGGGACTGCGGGAGGCCTCAGGAGGGCAGAGTCTGCCTCGCCGAAACTCAAGGAATGGGGCGCGGCAGAGTCCTCGTCCTCAGGAATGGGGTTGTACCATATCTCTCCTTCATCATCCGCATCATTTCCTTCACTAAAGTCCAAGGAACAGGTTCCTGACAATGACCAGTTTGGAGCCTTACACACCCCACGGGTGCACGAGTCTTCGGCCGCCCTGAGCAAAGGTCGTGAGCGCTGATGTTGCGGCGGAGAAGCAGGAGAGGAGGGGAGACGGCCTCTGTCTTGGGGTCTCGGGTCTTGGGATCTCGGGCTGCTCTGATACAGCCAGTTGCGCTTCTTTGACACAGTGATGCTGCTGAGTGGCTCGTGACGCCGGACGCCACTGTCACCACGCAGCTCCTCCAGTTCTCTTCTCTCCCCGGAAGATGCATAGACGTTTTCAAATAAATCTGTGTCAAAGGAAGAAAGAAAGCAGAATATAATGCCTGGCATACCAGGAATGACATGTCACTTGAGACCAGTATTTTCAAAAAGACAGAAAGAAAAGTAATCTGAATCACACTCAGAGACGACAACTGAGCAAGAAAAAAATCGGATTTCCCGCCTAAAAATGATTTCTATTATTTAGATATCAGACTGCTGGTGGAGGTATCATAAGAATTCTAAGAAAAAGGTTAAGCAGACCCTGAGACTGCCCTTATAAAGGCAGGACTGAAAACGCTGTATCCTAAGCAAAACATGCTTTATAAAAAGCTTATATAAAATGCTTTGTGCCCAATATGCTGTTAATTAATTTTTAAGTAATTTTACACTCACTACTCAAGCACTTCGGAAAACAAGTAATATTACTACCTTTTCACACAAAGATTAACTTTGAATAAATCTTTCAAAATAACTGTGACTTACTTATTAGTAAATGCCTTACTCATTACTAAAATTTCAAAATAATATATATTTCCTAACCATACAGTGCAATAGCATCTTATGCGGAGTTTAAGTTCTAAATATCCAGAGCAAAAACAACATAAAAATCCCTTAAAGTGGCCCTAAATTAGAACCAGTTATCCCGTCTCACACTAAGTACAACACAGCTATTACTACTGGCAGGACAGCTCAAGAGCAAGAATACAAGAGCAGAGTTCCCGCTATGGCGCAGCGGGAGCAGCGGCCTCTTGGGAGCGCTGGGATGCAGGGTTGATGCCCAGCCGGGCACGGTGGGTTAAGGACCTGGTGTTGCCGCAGCTGCAGCTTCAGGTGCAACCGTGGCTGGGATCTGATCCCTGGCCTGGGAACTCCATTTGCCATGGGCGGCCAAAAAAACAAACAAACCACAAGAATGAACAAAATAGCCCCTGCCCTTAAGGAATCCATAGCCCCATGGAGACCATCAAGTACTTATATGGGTGTGTATTAACGTAATGTGATAAGATTCTAAAACATGCATATGGCATTAATTCCACACAAAGGGGATGATTTCTTGCCCTTGCGAAGAACTGCATAAAGCCAGCTTCAGCGACAGTCAATAAGCTGAATACACACCATAATACTAATTCACGACACACAGATAATTAAAACCACATTTCTAGCTTTAAAATCATGCCAGGTTTGTAAATTACAGTCTATGTTACTATAACTGTGTATATGCTTGATTCACCTTAGTATTACAGCAAGTAAAACATAACAGTCAAATAAAAGAGAGTGACAAAAACACAGTAAACGCTGAGCAGCTTAATAAAAAGCAAAAATTATGTATAATCAAGGCTTTTAGTAACCTCCCTTCTACTGAAAAAAATTCTTTAAAATATATCAATTTGCTCTTTTTTTTTTTAACCCTAAACATTATCTAGTGAAGCAGATAAGTGTAAAAAACAAAACCTTAAACTCAAAGTGGGTTTCGAGTTCAATTATCAGTTCCAGGGGCAGGAAGAGGAACAGACTAAGAATCAGAAGGGAAGAGATCACCCATGAACATCTGCTGTGCCAGGTATTTCCTCACTCAAGAAGTATTTATTGAGTGCCTACTATGTGCCAGGAACAAGAGATAAAGCAGTAAGAGAGCCCTTAAGCAACTGTGAGCTCCACAACAGCCCTGAGACAGGCATGATTAGTTCCATGAGCCTGAAACGTATGAGGAATACGGTCAAGGTGTTAGTCCTAGGATTCAAATTGAAGCCTATCCTTAAAGTCCATGCTCTTACCCACCTTCCCTACAGCACTTTACCCACTAAACGTGGGGAAGTAGGGTGACCTAAACATGATGATACCATCTACCTAGTTAATGCTATAGGGTGGCTGCCGGGATTAAGTAAGATCATGTACAAGATTCCTTGAAAACTATACAGTACTATGGAGAAAGGTCAAGTCACATGCCCCAGATCACCTAGCTGGTAAACGGAAGAGGCAGCACCCAAAACAGGTGGCTCCACAATCTGCAGGGGTGCGCCTGGCCACTACTTAGGAGAACCCACGTCCACGCGCCGGGATTTAATATGCATGCATGTAACAGATATGCAACAAATAGCTTGGACTGATTTAAGTAACGAAAACCTGAAGATTCAAGAGTCTTTCTTTGATTCTGTCTCCCTTACACTTAAAATTAAGAACTGGGAGTTCCCGTCGTGGCGCAGTGGTTAACGAATCCGACTAGGAACCATGAGGTTGCGGGTTCGGTCCCTGCGCTTGCTCAGTGGGTTAACGATCCGGCGTTGCCGTGAGCTGTGGTGTAGGTTGCAGACGCGGCTCGGATCCCGCGTTGCTGTGGCTCTGGCGTAGGCTGGTGGCTACAGCTCCGACTCGACCCGTAGCCTGGGAACCTCCATATGCCGTGGGAGTGGCCCAAGAAATTGCAAAAAGACAAAAAAAATTTAAATGATACAAATGAATTTATTTACAAAACAGAAACAGATTCACATAGAAATTAACTTATTATCAAAGGGGGAAGGAGCGGGTGGAGGGATAAATTAAGAGTATGAGATTAACAGATACACACCGCTACATATAAAACAGATAAACGACAGAGGCCTATTGTATAGCACAGGAACTATATTCAATCTCTTGTAATAACCTATAATGGAAAAGAATCTGAAAAAGAACACATATATGCATACACATGAATATATATCTGAATTACTTACTGTACTAATGCAACATTATAAAACAACTGCCTTTTATCTTTTTAAATTTTGTTTTGTTTTGTTGTTTTGGTGGCGCCCACGGCACGTGGAAACTCTTGAGCCAAGGATGAAACCTACGCCAGGGCAGCGACCTGAGCCACAGCAGTGACAACGCCAGATCCTTAACCCACTGCACCACAAGAGAACTCCCCATTACACTTGAATTTTTTAAAAATTAAGAACTGAAAATCGACACATACTCAAGGACCAACGGGACTTCAGAGTTTTTAGTGACCACAACCTTTCACCAAGGCACTACAGTCTAGATCTATTCCACACTCAAGCCCCAAACCCTTGTTATCTAACGGCATCTCAGACCTCACAGGATATTACCTGTAGTTTAGTGCAGACACAGTTATACATTTAAAGCAAAAAAAAGTTTAAAATTATGCAACTCACAATGGATATGAGCCATATCTTATCTTTTTCTCAGTCATCTCTCAAAACCTCCAAAATTTTATGTGGACACATTATTTTGAGCCCTGTCAGAGTTTTTTTCAACAGACATTATAAATGAAATAAATATGCTTCTATTTTTACTACATTCCAAGGAACTGCAATGAGAAAAATAAAGCTACCATATCCCATATTTAAGCTGATGCATCTACTGATATGTGTATAAAGAGTTTTTAATACTAAAAGTCATAATGACATAGTGAGACACAATGCAACTATTTTTCATGACAAACTTTTGAGACGAAACAGGCTGACTGCTATTGCTGAATACTTCAAAATACATGAGGCTGACGTTTAAATTTAGAGATAAATAAGTACATTATTACACTTTCCGATAAAAGCCAAATTTATTCAGCTATTGAAGCTGAAAATAAGCAACGCATTATTTAAGGCAGCAAGTTTTACCTGAGCAATTATTTACAAACGAAGCATTTCATTTTCATCTCAGGTAATTAAATGGACGCTTATGAGCGTAAGTTACGCAGAAATGGACACCTCCTTGCCATCTTCCCTTCACCCTCCACTTAAGCCGAATTAACGTTACAGCTTCTTGGCCTAAATGTAAAAGTTACCTTTAGCTTCAAATTTTATATATAAATATAATACATATGTATATATAGACATTTATATACTTATACATTTAAAGAAGACACAAGTAAAAAAGATATAAAAATAAGTGTGCCAAGTTGCAAGGCAAAAAAGTCTATTTTCTTTCACAACTATACACACTAAGGTATAATTGCCAGATTCTAACGTCTTTTTCCTTGAAAATCTGTAAGAGAATACGGAAGTGGCAATTAAAAGTTTTTCATTCAGAAAAATATTTAGCTAGTGGTGAGCTACTCAAGCCAATTTTGGGTTCTCAGCTATTATGTGTTTCATACTAAATCTAGATGACTTACCATTACTAAGAATTTACCTAGTGCCCCGGCTCAAAATCAACAGCAAACCTTCTGAGAAATTATGTATTTCAGCCCTCACTGGAAATGTACAGTATCTACAGACATCTTTTCATCATTTAAAAATTTCTGGAGTTCCCGTCGTGGCGCAGTGGTTAACAAATCCGACTAGGAACCATGAGGTTGCGGGTTCGATCCCTGCCCTTGCTCCGTGGGTTAAGGATCGGGATCCGGCCTTGCCGTGAGCTGTGGTGTAGGTGGCAGACGCGGCTCAGATCCAGCGTTGCTGTGGCTCTGGTGTAGGCTGGCGGCTACAGCTCCGACTCGACCCCTAGCCTGGGAACCTCCATATGCCACGGGAGGGGCCCAAGAAATAGCAAAAAGACAAAAATAAATAAATAAATAAAAATTTCTACTGCAGAAACAAACTGTTGCTTTTGCTTACTTTTCTTTAAAAATCCTAAATAGAAGTATTCTTTTATGAACAATGCGTTTGAGCTTAAATAAATACAAGCATCCCTGTTTACAGAGTCAAGCTTGGCAGCCCAAACGAAATTACTAGCATAAACTTAAGCCTTGGGTTTATGAGTGTGTTTCTGCATATGTATTTATCTTTCCTAGATAAATCTAAATGAAAAGGGGGTACAATGAAAAGGAAAAAGGTGTTTTTCTATCTTTTATTTTTCCTTCCTTGTGACTAGCAATAAAAACCCTTAAGGAAAAAAGCTGTGTGATATCTCTGGGGTTGGGAAAGTAGAGAAATTTTGAGACCGTTTTCAGTTTCCTGAAAATAATGAGAAGAAACAAGAGGGAAGAAGCACAAAAGGAGAGATGAGTAGAATAAAGAGGTGCCCTGGGGTGGGGTCCCCTGAGCTCGGTGCCCACAGCTCCTGAAGGCACCCCTGTCCACTTCAGGTCACCTCACTTTCCTCCCACAAGCCTAATGATCTGGGGCAAGGCTGTGTTTCCACAAAGCCTGCTTGCCTTTCTCTTGTCGACAGCTAAGTGTCAGCCCTGGGACCAAATGGCTTTTGCCTTTTTTCATCTTCACAGCAACCTGAGGACTGAGGTTGTGCAGAGGTGAGTAACTTGTCCAAGGTCTTAAGCCTGGGAAGCGGTGGATATGGTCAGAAACCCAGACTTGACTCTATTGGCCGCTATGCCAGATGGGCTCCTCTCTTGCCAGTTCCCCAAACCCACTTTTATTGGTGCGATAAGACCAATACGGAGGGAACTGCTTAAAAACTGTCATCTATAAGCAGTAAGTATAAATTGATACACATAAAACTGAAGCAGAAAAAGCTCAAGTGCTTTCCTCTAGTAGGGGTTAGTTTAAGTAATGAGTCTCAGAACACAGTAGGATGCTTTTTTCAAAACTTCTAAAAATGTACCAAGATAGATGATTAGAGGTACTGAGAATTCTAGCACCTTCCTACTCAAAGTGCACACCAAACAGCAGAATCCACACTGGGAATGTGTTAAAACGCAGAATCTCCAGGTCCCACCCCCACATATACTAAATATGCATTTTAACGAGATTTTCAGAAAATTCATACGCGCATTAAGTTTGAAAAGGTCTTCTCTATAACTGTGAACCATGCTTTGAGCGGCAAAGGTCTGAAAAACAGCCTTAGTGATTCTCAAAATATAAACATCACTTAGAAATGCAGGACTTTCAAAAATCACCACAACACCCTTTTCTGCTGAATTTGTAATTCTCAATGTTTTCTTGCCACCAGCAATTCCAGTGTTCTCTGGCATTCTTCCCAAAACAAAAAACAAAAGCAAAAAACTGGATTTCCTTGCTCCTGGAGTCACAATGGCAGAATTTTTCACAGAGGGATTTAGAGCTAGGAGACAACAAATAATTATTTGCCTACAGCTACTAGTCTTGAGAGGGCTAATGAATAAAAGAATTTGTTGGAAAAATTCGTAAAGATAATGTAGCTCATAAAGTTAAGAAGTTGGAGCTACAAATACTTGAGAAAAGAGAATGGGGGGAACCTGCATTATCAGTGCCAACTTCACTTTAAGATTATGATGCCTAAGATCCTACTAGCTATTTAATTCTACTTTTAAGGAACCTGTATAAAAAATTTGAACAAAATATCAACAATTTACATGCCCTAATTCTTTTTTCTTTCACAGATCACAGAGCAAGAAGAGTAGAGTCAAAATAGGCTAATTATTTTTTAAAGCAGTAAACAAGCCAAAACAGCTCAACCTGGTGTTTTTTGATTTCTTTCTGAGCACTATATGTAAAAAAATAGCAAATTAAAACTTATTTATAAAGACTTAGAATGAAGTATACTTGCAAATAGATTAAAATTTCTTCATAACCTTAGGGGTTGCAGAAACTTGATGATATTTATTACGCGTAATGACTTTAGATTTCTTAAATAATCATCTCAATTTGCAACAAATTGGCCAGTCTGTGAGCACTACATACCCAACAGCATCAAATTGTTGGTAGTATCGTACTATCAAAAGTTTTAGGAGTTCCCATCATGGCTCAGCGGAAATGAACCTGACTAGCATCCATGAGGACGCAGGTTCCATCCCTGGCCTTGCTCAGTGGGTTGAGGATCTGGCGTTGCCGTGAGCTGTGGGGGAGGTCACAGATGTGGCTCGGATCTGGTGTTACTACAGCTGTGGCGTAGGCCAGCGGCTACACCTCCAATTCAACCCCTAGCCTGGGAACCTCTATATGCCCCCGGTGCAGCTCTGAAAAGGCAAAAAAATAAAAAAATAAAAATAAAAAGTGTTAGTGTTTCTTAGTAGGGGCCAGAAATCAAAACAGAAAATCATTTTGGCTTCCATTTGACACGTGGTCTCAAAAATTTCCAAAATACTTGATTAAGTAACTCTATCCCATTATATAGTTTTTTCTGTGTGATAAATTCTAACTTTATTTGGAAAGAAAATATCCTCACAAATAAAATTATATAGAAAAATGTGATATAAGCCTTTTAGGCTATTTAACATCTTTATACAACCAAGAGTGTACTGCTTCATCTGGACTTGTCCAGGTAATTTTTTCAGAAAACGTGATTTAAAAGTAGAATCCAAGTAACACCAATTTGAACTAAACATTTAAAGGTAAAAATTTAAGATAGATACATCCATTGATTAAGTCTTTAAACCTAAGATTCACCCATCTTCTTTGCAACTTTGGGAAAGTTATTTAACCCAATAAATCTTGTTAAAATTCCATCCATCTTCTCAACCCAAGCAATTTAATAGACTTAATGGGATCAAATCTCTAAAGAACTTCAGAGTCCTTTTGACCTTATATAAATATGTCTTTTGAAGTCATAAAGATCTGAGTTTGAATCCACATAATTGTCTGAATCTACTAGTACACAGGAATCTTACACTAGTTTAAGTGACCTTGGGAAAACTGCTTAATCTCTCTTTTCCTTTTGTTGTTGTTGTTTAATAATAGATGTTATACCTGGCGGGACTAGGGTTTTTTTTTTTTTTAATAAAGATTATTATAGGGGAGTTCCTCTTGTGGTTCAGTGGTCAACAAATCCAACTAGGAACCATGAGGTTGTGGGTTCAATCCCTGGCCTCACTCAGTGGGTTCAGGATCCAGCGTTGCTGTGAGGTGTGGTGTAGGTCACAGACGAGGCTTGGATCCCTCGTGGCTGTGGCTGTGGTGTAGGCGGGTGGCTACAGCTTCAATTAGACCCCTAGCTTGGGAACCTCCATATGCCGTGGGTGCAGCCCTAGAAAAGGCAAAAAGACAAAAAAAAAAAAAAAAGATTGTTACATGCAAACCCCATAAAGTATCCAGAATGGTTTTAATAAGTTCAGCTAACTTCATAAAAGCCAATTTAAAAAACTCTTCAAATCTATACTAGATACATAAATGCTGCACAAATTATTTTTATCTTTCCTAGAAGATAAACTGATGATTTGAAAGGAAATAACATCAGAGAAAATTCTTTCAACCAGAGATAATCTAAGCTTTTGTTTAGATTTCTTATAAAGTGTCTAAAATACTATCACATAGTAACTCTAATGTGTCATTGAATTCCTTTTAAAATTAGTTTCATTTAATTAGTTTCTCAATAAAAAACACAAAGAACTCATTACATTATGATTACTTTTAAAATAACTTACTAGAGTTTTTCTTTATGATTTTTATTCTTTCCATCACAGCTGGTTTACAGTGACTTTACTAGAGTTTTATACAGATTTTTGTTATGGCTGAAAAATGAACTGTCTTACAAAGAATTAACTGAACCAAAGTCAGTGGAGATAACGGCAGTAAAACGTAATAAATGATTACAAATACTTCACTATTGGTAATGCATCTTTTAACATGAGTTTAGCATAAAATACACCTCTCATCACAAAAATGTACATTCCACTATCCTTTTATTCAGATGATGTGGAATAAATTTGAAGGACTATTTTGACAGGTGTGGGTTAGAGATTTAAAATTCAAAGAAACTTTTCTAGTTCGTGTTCACCTGAAGTGACTCATCTGGTGGCTTCTCACTGTGTAATAAATAAGTTTTGTGAACTTTGTTTCTCTCCATTGCTCCCTGTTTATGGGTTAAAAAAAAGTTACTGTGTACAAACCCAGTCCTGCAGGATGTGTAATTCTTACCAGAGAAACTGGCAAGTACAGTGAATATTTTTACCTTCCAGCATTTAATCTTTTAAAAGTTACACTGACATGTAAGGCATGATGCTCATGAAAGGGCTTTATATTTAAGTCCAAAAGATCATGCTGGTTCTGGCTCAGTTTGAAGGTACTTCTTTCACGAGATAATTTTTTGCTGTCTTCAACATAAGAGATTTCTAGAACTGATAGCCTAGACCTTCCCTGAGAACTAAAAATCACATCCGTACAAAACAGGGAGCAAAATCCTATTACTGGGACAAATATACTTACATTCACTTTTTTTTGGGTCTTTTTGCCATTTCTTGGGCCGCTCCCGCAGCATATGGAGGTTCCCAGGCTAGGGGTCGAATCGGAGCTGTAGCCGCCGGCCTACGCCAGAGCCACAGCCTCGCGGGATCTGAGCCGCATCTGCAACCTACACCGCAGCTCACGGCTACACCGCAGCTCACGGCAACGCCGGATCGTTAACCCACTGAGCAAGGGCAGGGATCGAACCCGCAACCTCATGGTTCCTAGTCGGATTCGTTAACCATTGCGCCACGACGGGAACTCCTATACTTACATTTACAAATGCCTTTCAATGTCTACACTTCCTTTAAAAGTACATAAGACATATTTTTCTTTTGATTAAAATACAAGTGTCCTTCACTTTCCACAGTAAGATTACATACGTGGCTGGGTTTTTAGGAGCTAAGGGGAAGGGAGGTAAAGGGGAAGAGAAGAGCTGTGAAATCCTAGCTCACCGAAGAGGAATTCTGCTTTGGTGGTTTTTTCAGCCGGGTTTGCTTGGGGCTGCTGGTCGTGCGTATCTTAGGTGCCCGCGCGCTCCTGGGGTGGGGGCGGGGAGGTGCACCGCGTAAAATGACAGCTTACGAAGCCCATAAAGTCTAACCTGGATCAAATTCAAATTCACAGACTCCACAAAAGTCGACAGATTTGCCTAGAGCTACAAAGAATAAAAGTCAAGGCAGCACCGCCCAACTCTAAACCACCTCAAAAGCGCGTGGTAAACTTAACCTTCAGTCTCTGCTGTGCTTGGCAGTAGGTGCGGAGAAGAAAAAACTAGCCCCCAAGTTTCTCATGCCACTGTCTTTAAAACCAAAGAGGAAAAGGAGGGAATGCATTACAGTGGGTGACCTCGAAATCGCATGAAGCTGCCACAGACATGGCACTCACTCTGGCACCGGCAGGTACCTGTCTGCCAAACCGTGCCTCTGCTTCGCTCTGAAGCCAGAACCTGCCTGGTAAACAATCAGGCTCGAAGGCTTCGCACTTCGAGAGCGAGGGTATCCTACCTGTCAGCCTAATTCTTTGGTCCGGAGGCACAGAGAGGACGTGGCTTTCTCGCACTTGCAAAGCGCCCAGATCTGGAGAGGCTGCCTGCACTCCCGGGACTTCGGGTGGTGTCCGACGGGTGCGACCCTTCATTCCCAGGGACAGGAGGCGGCCTTTGTACATCCACTTCTGCAGCTTCCTGACTGTCACTGCAGGCGGCTTGAGGTAGGGGAGCCCCTGCGGGCCGTCTCTGCCGCGGTGGAGTACCGAGGACCCCGCGGGGTCCCGGAAAGGGCTTCCCGAGGAGCGGCCGGGGTCCGGGGAGCTGGGACTGCGGCGGCCGGGGGGCGCCGCGGCCCGGGGGCCGCCTCCGCTCCAGCCGTGCATCGCGCCTCCACGTGGCGGGGGCTCGTCCGGGTCCCCGCGCGCGCCGCACCTGATCCAGCTGTCGCTCCGCCACCGCTGCAAGGGAGGCGGCTTGGCACTCACCCGGAGGCTGTCCAGGCTTCTGCTGCAGGACAGCCACATGCGAGGCGTCCGCGAGCGGCCTGCCCCCAACTCCCTCGGAGGCGACCGGGGCGGGGACACCTGCTGCCGCCAGGGGCGGCCGCCGCCTCCCCGCTCCCCGGCTTGGGGGCAGGCTCGGCGGTGCGCCGCGCCGCAGGGGGAAGGCGGCTGGCCCGGAGCCCGGGTCCCCGCAGGGCAGCGGCGACCGGCCCAGCCGCGGTCGCTCCGCCGCGCGTCCGAGTCAGGGGGCAGGTCGTGCATGGCCTGGATCAGCAGATAATAGGCCTCTCGCAACTGGGTCTGCAGCCTGCCCGTCTCCTGGCGGCCGCCCTCCGCCCCCGGGGAGGAGCCGGCCGCCGGGGGAGCCGGGGGCCCCCGCTCCGCCCCCGCCCCCTCCGGCTGGGGCTCCGGCGCGGGCTGGCAGCCGCCGGGCAGGTTCTCGTAGTAGTCGGCGCCGTCCTCGTCCGCGCCGCAGCCCCCGGATCCCGGCCGGGCGTGCAGGGGGGCGCGCGGGGGCCCGCGGCGCGGGGCGGCAGCCTCCTTCCCGCTGCGCGGCCGCCCTCCCCGGACCCGCGCCTCGCGAGGCCCCGCCCGAGGCGACCCCAAGAGCGGGGGCCGCCCCGGGCCCAGCCTGGCGCCGCCCGCAGCCTCGCGCGGGGACCCGGCCGCCGCACCCCCGGCGTCCCCCTCGGCAGCCGCAGCGGCCGCCCGGAGCCCGAGCCCCCCGGCGGGGCGGGGACCCCTTCGCCCCCGGAGCCTGGACAGCGTCCTCCTGAGAGGGTCCGCCATGCGCTTGGCCTCAGCGGCCAGGCTCGGCCCGGCCGCCGGGAGAGGTCGGAGCCCGGCCCGGGAGCGGGCGGCGCTCGCCGAGGCGGCGGCGGCGGCTCCCCATGACCGGCGCGGGCCCTCGCGGGCTCCTCGCATACTTGGCATAACTCGGCCGCGGGAGGTGGGGGAGGGCGGCGGCGCCGCAGCGCGCATGCCCCGGACCCGGAGCCCGGAGCCGGGAGCCTGGAGCCTGGAGCCCCGGGCGCGCGGGCCGCCCGCTGCCGCGCTGGTTCGCCGGGCGAGGCGCGGCGGAGGGCGGGAAGGACGGGGGGCGAGAGCTAATAACTAGACCGGGAGGCGAGAGCGTGCGGGTGCGGAGACTCCGGGCGGGAAGAAGGACGAGCGGGAAGGTGAGTCTGGCTGGCGAGACCGAGAAAGGGAAAGCGCCCGCCTGGCTGCCACTCTGTCGCCCCTGCCACCATTGCACGAGGCGTGTAGTGTGCGAGTCCTGGCTTGAGAGAGAACAAAGATTGTTTGGACAGACGAGGTGTGCGTACAGGTGTATCTCAGCGCCGTGTGTTCCAAATAATTGTGATTGTGCTAGCCATTTACAGGAAATTTTCGGCTATTCCTTTTCAATTAGGAGGAATCCTTTGTCCAAAATATCACCATCGGCGTCCCTTCACAAAATTTAAAAAATTTTCTATTTCTCTTTTTTCTTTTAGTTTATTCACTCTAGCAAAATTAGTTCTGACATAAACCAAAACTTGTAAAACGGAGCCACAAATAGAGCCTCCCCCATCACCCTGCTAACGCTTCATTTCCATTCACATTGGGTTGAGAAACAGTTGAATCAAAATTGAAAAACGATGTCATTTGGAAATGCCAACTCTTTCAAAAACATCAAATTCCATGTTCTGTGTAGTGGCTGTCCAGGACTTTGTGTTGCCGCGGATTAGTGGACCTGTCGCTGATTGATAAGAATCAGTCTGCTTTCAGAGTTACGCTTTTAGTGTTAGGTATTAGAAAGTGCCTTTGCATAGCTCACAAATGTGCTAACTCCTACCCCGGTACTTGGACAAAGTAAGGACTCAAGAAATATTTGTTGATTAAACAAATTCGTGCATAACTGAATAAGAGAATTTCGTTTTAACTTAGCCTGTTTCCAACTATATATCTCTAAGTAAGTTCCTTTCTTTCTTTTTTTTTTTTTTTGCCCCTACCAGTCAAAGGCTCCAGCCTCTAAATGTGGTTTGATATGTACTTCCTTGGTGAGTGTCTGGTCTCTGCATCCTGAAACAGTTGGGCCTGAATCCCTGCGGAAATCTTACCCACCTTTTAAGACTCCATTCAGCTGCCCTCTTCATGAAGTCATCTCTCATCTTCCACAGAGACATGAACCAGCGGTATTCTGTTCATACCCACTCAGAGTATGTTTGTTGTGTTTTTGTTTTATACAAGACAGTCTCCCATACAAGAAAATTTATAAACTCCATGAGGGCAGGGACTATTTGTAATTGACTTCTGTATTCTTCATAGAGCATAAGCGTAGTGTCTTACATACTGTACGTGATGAATAAGTATTTTTAAACTAATGTCAACTTTAATATGAAGGAAACAAATGGCTTTAATTTCCGTCTATTGCCTAACTCTCCACTAGACCATACTCTACTGGTGTTTTTTGTTTTGTTTTGTTTTGTTTTGTTTTTGCCTTTTTTGCCATTTCTTGGGCTGCTCTCACGGCATATGGAGGTTCCCAGGCTAGGGGTCAAATCGAAGCTGTAGCTGCCAGCCTACGCCAGAGCCACAGCAACGCAGGATCCGAGCCGTGTCTGTGACCTACACCACAGCTCACTGTAACACTGGATCGTTAACCCACTGAGCAAGGGCAGGGGTCGAACCCACAACCTCATGGTTCCTAGTCGGATTCGTTAACCACTGCGCCACGACGGAACTCCTACTGGTGTTATTTTTAAATTCTTTCAGTGGTGACTAAGAACATAGTTTGTTAAATAATCTTTTTGTCTTTTGTCTTTTGTCTTTTTAAGCCGCACCCACAGCATATGGAGGTTCCCAGGTTAGGGGTCTAATCTGAGCTGTAGCCACCGGCCTACACCACAGCAACTCGGGATCCGAGCCGTGTCTGCAACCTATACCCCAGCTCACTGGCAACGCTGGATCCTTAACCCACTGAGCAAGGCCAGGGATCAAACCCACACCCTCATGGTTCCTAGTCAGATTCGTTTCCTCTGCTCTGAGAGGAACTCCAAATAATCTTAATTATCATCTATGAAAATACAATGAACGGTTACACTATAATTTGCATACATTACTATGTATAATTCTAGGCTATTTATATTCCATAGAACCAAGGCTATTTAATGAACAGTCAAGACGTAAAATTATGTCCAAGTGAAATATTCCCACAGGAAATGACTGATGGTAAAGCCGTAAACAGTTTGATCTCTATCTCGGAAATGATTTCCATTCCAATTCCCAGCTGCAAAATCTTTTTACCTTTTGTAGTTAACATAGCTGTTAAGAATAACATCAGAGTTCCCGTCGTGGCGCAGTGGTTAACGAATCCGACTAGGAACCATGAGGTTGCGGGTTCGGTCCCTGCCCTTGCTCAGTGGGTTAATGATCCAGTGTTACAGTGAGCTGTGGTGTAGGTTGCAGACGCGGCTCGGCTCCCGCGTTGCTGTGGCTCTGGCGTAGGCCGGTGGCTACAGCTCCGATTGGACCCCTAGCCTGGGAACCTCCATATGCCGCGGAAGCGGCCCAAGAAATAGCAAAAAGACAAAAAAAAAAAAAAAAAAAGAATAACATCGTTTACATGCCTGTGTTAAAATGAATAGAAAAATATAGTTTGAAAGGTCTTGGTTGCCCCTCATCCTTAATTCAACTTGTCAACTTCTTGAGTTCAGGAATTATAAAAAAAAGAAAAAGAAAAAAAAAAGAGTTCCCATCGTGGCTCAATGCTGTATCCACCAGCCTACAACACTGGATCCTTAACCCACTGAGCAAGGCCAGGGATCAAACCTGTAACCTCACAGTTACTTGTCAGATTCATTTCCACTGTGCCACAACAGTAATTCCTGTGCATAACACTTTAATAAAAGGTTATAAAAATGGAATTCTAAGAAAACAGTGTCCACAAAACTAACATACATATTATAAAGACTATGACAGAATATGAGCATAAGCTGTACTGTGTAAAATCCTTTTTGTGTTTTAAATTTCTCGCCTATTCCTTCAGGTACCTTGATGTTTGGCAGTTGCTTTGGGGAATTAGGAGGTGGGGATATATTTTCCAGTGTTTGTACTTGTTTTGTTTCTCACTGACTTGGAAATCGTTGTGATGCCCTATGAATTAACAAAAGATAAATAGGGTTAGCAGGGCTTGAGTAGGGCGGGACAGACTGGAGACAGGCCACGCTGACTCAGGCGAGGAAAAAATGGGAAGGAGAAGGGCAGCTGGAGACAGGGCACGTTTAACAGCAATAGAAGGGAAATGCCTCCGTATGGGAGGGTTATTTTCCAGGGAACTTAGTGTGCGTTTCTGTCTTGCTGCTGCTCAGTCTTCCATTCTTGATTCTTAGTGGAGCCAAAGGCAAGTTGAACTTGGCTCTTGCCCAGTTCTCTCTCAGCTGCCTTATGGGGACCCTCTGGTCTAGACCGGCCTGGTCTGCCCTGCTCTCCCATCAGCACTGCCTAAAAAGGGCTTCAGCCCAACGCAGGCCACACCTCTGCCGACCACACCACTGCTGCCCTGGGAATCAAAGCGCTGTGTCCTCAATACAGCAATTTTTTTCTGTTAATTTTTTTTTTTTTTTGTCCATGCCTGTGGCGTGTGAAAGTTCCCAGGCCAGGGATCAAACCCATGCCACAGCAGTGACCTGGGCTGCTGCAGTGACAACACCAGATTCTTCGCCCACCACACCCCAAGGAAAATCCCCCAGTTAATTTTTTTTGTAAGTAACAATATCTGGCAGTTGGTGCTATTCCTTTACCTCATCCCCACCCCCAACCAAAGTAATAAAAAGGAGGCTTTTGCTAAGTACATTTTTTAAAAAATGATTTTTATTTTTTCCATTATAGTTTGTTTGCAGCGTTCTGTCAGTTTTCCACTGTACAGCCACGTGACCCAGTCACACATACATATATGCTGTACTCTGTAATGTTTGGAATTGTACACCGTTGCAGAATATTCGCTATTTCAGATTCTCTTATTCTGGACTTGGGGTGTGAGGAGTGGCTCGCTCAAGGACACCATAATGAGAGAAAGGGAACTCAAACCCCGTCTGTCTGATTCCAGAGCCACACAGTCCTGGGGTGTTTCCTCGTGTAGAAGAAGAGAATGGACATTGTCTACGCGCATGGACCTGAACCTTTGCTCTCAGATGTTTAGTTGGTTGCCTTTCAGGAGAGATTGTAATATTTTAGGAGCTTCTGTGAAATGCAGCTGAGCATTGGAAATCTGCTTCTTGAACATGTGCGTTCCTTCTCAGTGCAGCCCTTTCAAGAGCGTTAGAACTAAATCCTGTAATATATTCCCATTTAACTGGGAGTATTAAGTCACATGTGAAACTGCACCCTGTAAATGTCTAATTCTAAAAGTAGGACAAGCTACAATTAAATACCTTAAAGACAAAACCTACGCATCCTTAAAACCACAGGTTTCTCAGATAAACCCCTTGAAAAAGTGAACCGATAAAGCCTGTATCTTTCCTAAATGACTTAGACCTCCGGGTAGCCACAACTGAAGGGAATTTGCCCTTTTTCAGAGCTGTCCATCCAGTAACACGATCTGATACAATATCGAGGGTTTTTGCCCTAAGGAAGTAACAGATCTAATAATGGACCTAGGCAGAGTCACCAGCGACTACTGACAACACAAAGCGAGAAACAGACAACCCGACGTTACATGGCTCTGATCAAGGACACAACACCATGTATGAGGATTCTTACCAAAAATGAAACCGGAGTCTGATCACCCTCAAGATCTGCTTCCCGGTTTCCAGGAGTTACGGAGATCAGAGGAGCACGGTAGAAACACCATGGGGATGCAACCACGAAATCCCGACTGAGGAAAGGACAGGTCAGAGGATCTAGTCTCTTCAGCATATTAACCACTTGCAATTGCATAATCTTTTACAATGTAACTGGAATCCAACTTTTCAAATAGATCCTGGCAACCATTTAAAGCAATACACCTTTGAGGGCAGGCAGGAGGATGTTGAAATCGAGGTCCAAGAACTATAATTCCAAACCCTGAGATGGTATCATGGAAATGGTTTGAACTCAGACTTAGTTCAGTCCTCACTTGAGCCATCGCTCGCCCCCAGCTGCTAATCACGGTGAACTTTGCTCTGCTTTGCCAGCTCCAGATCAGTATTCCCCTCCTCCTGAAAATGCACGGCTCTTTTGAAATACCACCCGCCCGCTGCCCCGCTGCCCCTGCCTTTATGGTCGTCTCCGCTTCCCCTTGTTCTTACTAACATCTCCCTCCCTCTCCTCCTCCCCACCACTTTCCTCGTCATCACTCTTGGTGACTTCATGATTCACAGCAAGGATCCGCCCAATACCCTGGCCTATCATTTTCTGGAACTTCTCTCATAATCTTATCGTCCACCCACCTAAGCCACCCAGTCGCAGAGTCTCCATTAGCCTTTGTCGTGACCAGTGGCTGCAAACTCTCCGGACACCACATCTTCCAGCTCACTCCCTCCGCAGCCAGTCTGCAGCCCTTTAATCCCACTAACCCTCAGTCCATCTCGCCCTTCCTGCCTTCCCAGATTAGACCGCGTGGTCTTTGTAAAATCCCTCCCTGGCAAACATCCTCAGCTCTCCTGCCCTCCCTTCCCGTTGTTCTCCTCACTTGGCAAAATCTCAGCGCTGGTTAAAACACTTCCCCACGTGCCTTGCATTGCCCTTTGGTGGCTTGATGCGACTGGAAAGCAGCGCACCACAGACTTCAGGTGGTTCCTCGCTGCCGCCAAGCAGCTCCAGCAAGCAGCCTAGGCCGTGCATTCTCTTCGCCTTCTTAATTTTGATGCCACCACCCTCCTCGCTCTCAGCGATGATTTTCCCTTTTGTCACAGAGACAAAGCAAGCGTGCGGGAGGAGACGGGCCCCATTCTTCCACCACGCTGCCTGCGGGCGCCTGAGAGCCCCCCCCCCCCCCCCCCCGACCCTGTGCGAGGCGGGCTGTGCTGCACCCACCTGAGGCCAACGCTCCGGCCTCCGCCCTCCCCTCCTCCCCGCTCTCATTGCCCTGAGTCACACAGGCGTCCCTGCTCCTCCACCAAACACGCTCCTGCCTCAGAGCCTTTGCAGCTGTTGATCCTGCTGCCTGCAGTGACTTCTGTGGGAGGTCCTCCCTCCCTCCATCCAGGTCTCCCCCAAATGGTACCTCCTCAGAGAGCTGCACCCCGACCGCTTTGCCCGAAGTCATACCCCGACACGACCTTTTCATTCCTTTTGCTTTATTTCTCTTCAGTGGACATCTGACTATTGAAGATTACATTAGATGTGTATCTGTTTGTTTATGTGGCACCATCAACACCCCCAAGTGCCATAACCTCACCTGGCAGAATAGGTCTGGCCCGTGCAGGTGCTTCATGCATATTTGTTGAATGAGTGTGTGATTCTCATGCCCAAGAGCAAGTTAACATGTGTTTCCATTTCCTCCAGGGTGAAGTCAGTTTGGTACTGTTTAACAGGTTGTTGTTAAGAGGATTGAAAGAGGTAACAGACAACTTAGATGAACCTTGAAAACATTACGCCAAGTGAAAGAAGGCAGGGACAAAAGCCCACGTCTTTTAGGACTGCATTTGTGTTTCCAGAATAAGCAAATCCAGAGAGACAGTAAATGGATTAGTAGTTGCCAGGGACGGGGGAAGGAGGGCATGGGATTTCTTTTTAAGATGATGAGACTATTCTAGAATTAGATTGCGGTGATGGTTGCACAATGTTTAAATATACTAGAATTCACTGAATTGTACACTTTAAAATGGTGAATTTTATGGTAAGCAAATTACATCTCAACTTTTTTTTTTTTAAAAAAAGAAGCTCTATTTTCCTGTTTTTTTTTTTTTTTTAATCTTTATACTCCCAGCTAATATTCATGCAAAATCTCAACCAAAGAAAATGTTTTAAAGGGATCTTTAAGACTGGAGTGAAGAGCTCCCGGACAGCCTAGCGGGTTAAGTATCCAACAGACTTGTTGCTGTTGCGCAGGTTCAGTCCCTGGCCTGGGACTTCCACAAGCCGCAGGTGCAGCCCGAAGAAAGAGGGAGAAAGAACGAACTTCCTTTTATTTCCTACCAGGAATTCATAGTTCTTTCATGTAAATAGAACCAAAGAGCATTACTTATAAGCAAGGAACTACTGAAAAAAAACCATAATTACTCCGAGAGAGGTAGGTAAGTAAACACATGTTTAGCCTTTTGTATTCTTCTCCTGGTCAATTTTCTCTGAAGCACGGGATAAGGAGCTACTTATTTTGGACTAGCAGGAATCCAATTGGGAAAAAAAAAACAAACCAAAACCTGCCTGATAATTTCTCTCCTGACTAAAATAATTTTCTGATTATTCAATTATATGTAAAGAGGGAACTTCAGTACTAAGTTATTAATTATGTCAGGTAATCCACAAAGGGTGCTATACTTTTTTTCACTATATAAAACCAGTTAATTTCTTCCCAAGGTCATTTTCATAAGAACACATATAACTATTAATACCTCCATGGTTTTACATTAGAAAACTCTCAATTTCATTTCAGGTGCTATCTTAAATTGTGGTACATTCATCAATTATTACACATACAAGAAAGGAGAACATCGTATATGCAAGGCCACAAATGTCCATTCAGATTGTAAGCGGTAGATTCCGAGAAACACATTTCAAGTTGTGCTGTGAATATCTGCATCCTCCCGAGATGCTACATGAGTTGGAGGCACACAAACCTGCGATGTGTGTTGGGAGCATATGGTGAAAGGGCAGCCTTCTGCCAGCCAGGAAGAACCCTCACCAGAAGCAACCATGCTATAGCACTCTGCTCTTGGACTTCCAGCCCCCAGAATTACAAGAAAATAAATTTCTGTGGTTCGAGCCATGCCGCCTATTATATTTTGTTTAAGCAGCCTGAGCAGACTAAGACAAGTGGGTTCTTTTAAATAGGAGGGCTTTTATTTTTTTATTTCTTTAGGGCTGCACCCAAGGGATATGGAAGTTCCTGGGTCAGGGATTGAATCAGAGCCATAGCTGTGGCCTACACTGCAGCTGTGGCAACACTAGATCCTTTAACCAAATGGGCTGGGCCAGGGATCAAACTTGTACCTCCTAGTGACCTGAGCCGCAGCAGCTGGATTCTTAACCCACTGTGCCACAGCAGGAACTCCAGGAAAGTTTTTAAAGTAATGAGGTTTGGGAGGACGCCAGGGTCTATGCTAATGACCAAATTCCTTCTCCTGCCTTATTCCCTTGTGGCTCAGCAGGTTAAGGACCTGATGTTATCACTGCCGTGCCTCAGGACATTGCTGTGGCACTGGTTCAATCCCTGGCCCAGGAACTCCACACGCCACAGGAGTGGCTGTAACGGAGGAAGAGAGGAAGGGAAGAACTATGTTATAAGTAACTAAACTGAAGTGGCAAAGATTTAACTGCCTGCATTTCTGTGGTAATACTGATGAAACACTTCAGGAAGTGATGACAATTTCTTCTTTGCTCTGAAAAGTTCTGCCTCCAGTTATTGATTACAACAAGAGAGTAATTGCCAAGGAAATTCCTTCTTGCATTATACGCTCCCTGATGCTGGGGTCACGTGTTATTCTTTGAGCCCAACGTTGCACATCTTTGAAATCTGGACACTAGGCTCAAGTCACATTACTGTTTCCAAAACACACCTTGTCAGTTTTACTGAACTACTCACCCTGAAGTTAATGACGCTCTTTCCCACACTAAGGACACATAGGAGATGCAGACCAGGGCCGTCTGTTTATCTCCAAAGTAAACAAAATCACCGTCTCTACTGACTCCTTAAGATGAAGCATAATGACGGTCTTCCGAGATGCACCTAGAGATGCAAGTAGGGAAACTTGCAAGCTGTTTCACTGGGCAGCCACTGCCAGAAAGGCTTTCACACCTCACATCCTAGTTCTTCAATCACGCCCTCGATTCCACGGATTCAAGTGATAGGCGTGAGTGGTTCCTTTATTGAGGGAAGACTGCAAAGCCGTCCACGGGGCGATGATCCACGGAGGGGCCAGCACCCCACGAAAACTTGGTAATTGCACCGAAAACACTAAAGCAGAGTTTCATGGAAAGACAACTGGATCTTACACACCAGCAACAGGATCCAAACCCTGTGCCCGCTGGGAACCGGCAGGTCCTGCGCATGAGTGTGCTGTCCTGGGATAGAACCGGAGAACCACACCTGCCGGTTAAAAGGGAAGACCGGCCTTCCCAGCCCGAGGATGAAGAACTACCCCGTCCACCCATCCACCCACTCACCCACGTCTCATCTTCCTCTTTTAGAGCCTTTGGCTGAGGAAGTGTTTCACGTTTTAAAAAAACACCATAGGAGCTAACTCTGAGGGGTCACCCAAATACACATACTGGTTGCCACTTTTTGACCTCTCACCCTCACGGAATAATACACAAATACTGTTTCCCGAAGAAAGTAAGTTCAGGGCCATAATTTACAATAACCTACTGTCACCAGGGTCTATGCTAATGACCCAATTCCTTCTCCTGCCGTGTTCCTCATTATTACAATCTTGGCAGAAGCTTCAGGAATTTTATGACTAGTCAGAGTTTTTACTTCCCCTGCTGGTCTGGGGCGGGTCTTTGGGAGTAGGCAGGACAGAGCTTGTCATAGGGGATGAGGCAGCTGAGACCCAGACCGAAAGACATTTAATCGTAGTTGCTCAGGCCTGAGGACAATCCACGTGCAGTTTTCCAAGCTTCTAGTACAAATCCCTTCATTTTTAGAAGTATATTTTAATCTGATGACAATGATTATTTAACATCATAAATAACTTGAAAATTACAGAACAGCAAAGATAAGTGAAAAAAAATTTCGTGTACCCACCCGTGGAACACACACACAGAGACACACACACACCCGTTAAAGTGGAGCTTAACTTCACATAAAGGATAGTTGCTACTGGGAAACCATGTTTTTCAATATTTCAACAACATAGTAATAGTTTTAAAATAACATTCTGGTAAAATACAGAACAGTCATCTTAGAGCTGATGTTTTATTAACTAAACATGATACTAGCTAGTATATTTGATTTGGTATGTCTGAGGAAAGAAAGCATGAAAACCTCTTTTACAAAAAGAATTTCAAATGACGCATGGGGAATGTCATTTTTACCAGGATCTCTGTGAAATTACACTAGGAATTGTTTTTCTTTAAATGAAGATGAAGTTCACCAATCTGAAAATCTTGTTTTTTCTTTTACCATGCACACCAGTTGGCAACCTCATAATTACATACCCAAAGATTGTTCAAATAAAAAGGGGACAAAGGGAGTTCCCTTTGTGGCTCAGTGGGTTAAGGACCTGGCATTGCCATGAGCAGTGGTGTAGGTCACAGATACAGCTCAGATCCCACGCTGCTGTGGCTGTGGTGTAGACCCCTGGCCTGGGAACCTCCATATGCTGCGAGTGCAGCCCTAGAAAGCAAACTAAAAAAGGGAACAGAGCTCTGAAACGAAGAACAATGCATAAGTAAGACTGCCTGGAGGTGTAAGTTTAATGTCTCTGTTTATCCAGGAGTGGATTAAATAAATGCGTATTTAATATATGAACCACAGTTACATTTGCTCCACATACTACACACAGGGAGAAACTAAAGAAATTCTTCTCAGGTAGAATTTACTAATTAAAACTGAACATACAGCCATAGGTTCACATGGATCCTCCTAAAATGCAGTCATGGCAAGTTCGATAGGTATCTGTGAAGCAACTAGAGTTTTGGATAAAATGTGCGCTCTTATGTCGTAGTTAGAATACAGGGACAGACTGCGTGGAGCCCCTGTCTGAGCGCTGGGAAGAGTGAACAGGAGGAGGCCGGTCGGCGAGGCCAAAGTTCAAAGGACATCCAATTGATACTGAGTTGGCCTTTTACATTTTTCTCACTTTTATTTACTTATTTTTCTCTCTTATGGCCGCACCTGAGGCATATGGAAGTTCCCAGGCCAGGGACTGAATCTGAGCTGTGACCTTTGCCAAATCGACAGCAATGCCGGGCCCTTTAACCCACTGCGCTGGCCGGGCATTGAACCCGAACCTCCACAGCGACCAGACCAGCGCTGCTGCAGGTGGATTCCGAGCTCACTGCGCCACACCACAGCAGGAGATCCAGAGTTTGCCTTTTTTTTTTTTTTTTTTTTTATTACAGGATGTCTTGACCTGAATGCAATGCAGTCTCACACCCGGAAGTGGATGCTGGACCCAAAGACAGAGGCGCCAGGGAACTCCTAGTGCTCAGAGAAAGTGCAGAAATTCCTGGGATGTTTCTTCTCTCTGTTCTGCGTGCTCCGGAAACCAAGCAGTCCCGTGGTGGTGATGGCGGAGGCCACAGGGGCAGCTGAAGAAGCCAACACTCCAAGGGAGGGGAGCTGGGACCCCCAAGAAGGTGAGACAAACCCCGAACTGCCTTTTTCTCTCTTTATCCTGCTACTTGCCCTGGATCAAGCACAATCACAGGCGTGGCAGCGGAGAGCCGTAACTAACACCTCAGCTTGGGGGCCCCCCGGGAAAAGCAGAGGCCCAGGCACTGAAAAGGACCTGGCAGACAGTGCCACAGAGCAGATGCCCGTGTCTCCCCAGATTCGTATGTTGAAAGCTAACGTGCTGGTATGAGGAAGGAGGCCTCTAGGAGGGGACTGGGTCACAGGGGCTTCATGAGCGGGATCAGGGCCCTTCTAAGAGACCTCCGAGGGCCCCTCCCCCTCTGCCGCGCAAGAACACACAGTGAGACGGCAGGTGCCTCTGAACCAGGAAGCGGGCCCTCATCAGTCACCAAACCTATGGGTGCCTTAATCTCGGACTTCCCAGCCTCCAGAATTGTAATAAAGAAACTGTAAAAAATGAATCTTATTGTTGAAGCCACCCAGTCTGGCATTCTTGTTATAGCAGCCTGAGCAGACTGAGACGGATTGTTCATGAACCCCTGGGCTCACGCCCGAGCTCGGCATGTGTGGGTCTGATCCTAAGCAGGGTTTTGAAGTCTGAAACTGAACTCACAGATACATCACCACCCACGTTCCAAACTAACCACCAGGTAACCCACGCGTGGGACATACCTGAACAGTGCTGCAAAGATTTGAAAAACTAACTTTGCACTGGAAACAGAGCCCACAGAAAATGGGTTGAAACTTGCAACTTTAACCTAGCCAGATGGATCGTTGGTTAAAAAAAAAAATCAACAGTCTTCATAGGATTTTAACAAGATCCAGAGTTTCACTCAATATGTCCAGGATATAAGCCAACATTTTAAGGGTACGAATAACCAGAAAATCTCAACTTGCACAGGAAAAGACAGGCAGTAGACACTAATGCCGACTTGACAACAGATGCTTCCATGAGCTGTGGTGTAGGCTGCAGATGGGCTCAGATCCTACATTGCTGTGGCTGTGGCATTAGTCAGAAGCTGTAGCTCCGATTTGGATCCCTAGCCTGGGAACCTCCATATGCCTCAGGTACAGCCCTAAAAAGAAAACAAACAAACAAACACAGCTATTACATAAATGCTTCAAACAACCAACCACTAACATTCTTCTTTTCTAAGCTAGGGGTCTAATCAGGCTACACCACAGCCACAGCAACGCCGGCTCCTTAACCCACTGAGCAAGGGCTGGGATCGAACATGCCACCTCATGGTTCCTAGTCGGATTCGTTAACCACTGAGCCACGATGGGAACTCCTTTCATCTCTTCTTATGAGAATATAAATCCCGTCATGAAGGCACCACTCTCATCTCAACTTATTGCCTCCCAGAGGCCTCACCTCCAAATACCATCACTTTGGGGTTAAAGCGTCAACATATGAGTTTGGGGCGGGGGTGGGACACAAACACGCAATCCGGAATAGGTAGGACTCTCAGCAATATGTCTAGCGATTCCCTAACAGAAGGTCTGCTTTCCTTCCTGGCACTTTGAGCTCTGTGGGGAGGTCCTTGTCTGTGGAGGGACACACAATGTTTCCACCGAACTGCAATTGGAAACTACCGCCTGGAGGTTTGGGGCTCCTCCTGCCACTGAGCTGACACAAAAGAAAGATGGTGTATCAGTCAGCAGTTGCTGCCATGATACTGCATGGCAAACAACCATAAAATCTCCAGGGCACACAGTGACGATTGTTTACTTTTTCTCGTGGGTTTGCAGGTCAGTTGGGGCAGCTGTGATAAGGCTACAGGTCAGCTTAGCTACACGGGCCTTATTTGGCTGCCTGGCTGAAGGAGCAGCGGCTGCCCCTGGCATGTCTTCTAAGGCCTAGTCTTGGAGCTGACAAGCTATTTCTGCCCACATTCCATTGATCAAAGAAAGTCGCTAGGCCTAGCCCGAAGACACACAGATTCGATGCTTCTAAACCCGTGGTTGGAATTCCTAACTAGTTCCTAGAGGCTGTCCTCAAACGTGCTGCGTGCTGTCACAATCTGCTGCCGGTACCCATTCCCCCCCCGCCGGGGGGGGGGTGACGACCCCTCGTCTCCATCATTCGAGACCTGCAGGAATTCTCACCGTCTTCTCCTTGCCTGCCTGCTTTGTTCCCAGCTTTGTACACACTGGCCCTCACCTGAGTTTCTACATGCTGCTAGGAATTCTAGACCAATCCCCTGCTTCTCTTCCCACACAGAACTGAGTGGAGGAGAGCTAACATTTATGGAGATCCAGCTCTGGCCAAGCACGACGTCATATATCATGTCATTTATTCCTCACAACTCTGAGAAACAGGACTCACTCGTCCGCCTCATGGATGAGATGCCAGAAGCTCAGGAAGAGAAAGTTACTTGTCCGAGGGCACAGAACTTGGAAATGACTGTTGGACTCCACACTAAAAGCTTACATCAGGTTCCAAGGCCTAAGCTTCTCCCTATGCTGCACTTCTCTCCCAAACATCTGGCTGTTTTTCTCCCCACTCTAGCCACAGGCTTAACCCTTGGTTTATCTAATGACCTTGTGGGTTCTAATTATTGTCTTCGGGAGATCCGAACAGCTCATTGCATGGTCTTGGGAAAAATGCCTAATGAGGTGTGGAACAGAGACTTCTGATTAAAGGGCTCTGAAAAGACTTCGTGAAGGAGGCGGGGAGCAAATGTTGGCTGGCTATGGAGTCCCCGTTGTGGCTCAGTCGAAACGAACCTGACTCCTATCCATGAGGACACAGGTTCGATCCCTGGCCTCACTCAGTGGGTTAATGATCCACTGTTGCCGTGGCTGCGGTGTAGGCCGGCGGCTACAGCTCCGATTCGACCCCCAGCCTGGGAACCTCTGTATGCCATGAGTGCGGCCCCAAAAAGACAAAAAACAAAAAAACGCTGGCTGGCTCAGAGTGACTGGGGGGCACTCTTGCTATAGACTCATGGGACCGTGTGAGCACAGGCACGGAGGTGGGCAATTCACCGCGGGCTTGGCAGTGAGAGGTCTGCCCTGGCAGGAATGCGGCGTCAGCTGCTGGGTGGAAGGGGGGAGAGGGGAACAGCCTTCCTCTTGGGAAGGAGGTCGGCGGCAAGGCTGTGTGAGAGGAGAAGGGCTTGCACCCCAAAGGGACATCCATCGCAGGGAAGTAAGGAGTGGTTCCTGCCAAGTCCTGTCAGGGATGAAAGACTTCATCCCACAGCGTTATATCAACAAGAGGATGAGCCACACGAGAAAGTACAGCGAATTGCTTCCCAGAACTGCTCCTGGAGGACCGCAGGGGACTCGGCGAGCTGGTGGACCCAGGAAAATGCATGAGTTAGGTCAGTTACAGTCGAGGCAGAAAGACGAAGTGGAATTAGGAAGATGAGGTGTGACTAAAAAGGCCACCAGTGAAGAACCCACCCGAAGCCCCCCTTTCGGAAGATAAGGAGCAGGTCTTCACCAACATCAGCAAGACAAATAGCCACCAAGTGCAAAGGCTGAACTTGAACTCATAATTGAGTGACAAGGCTTCAGAAAAGCTCTAATGAATTTCTCTCCAAACACCTAGATGTCCTAGCGATATAAAAGCCCATCCTGGCAATGTAGTTTTGACGCACAGAAATGGGTGCACCCACCACAAATTCTCTCCTGCATCCTGAAAAGAGGCAGACATTTCTGAACCACTAAACATAAGAAGGATCGCCGAGGATTTCTGATTACCTGTGGCCCAAGAAGAGAATGGGCATGATATTGTTCTGTGTCCTTTGAAACACTAGCAACGGATCAAAGTCACTCACTTGGTTGTTTGCTTATGTATTTATTTTTTGTCATTTTAGGGCCGCACCTGCAGCCTATGGAGGCTCCCAGGCCACCGGCCTACGTCACAGCCACAGCAACACAGGATCTGAGCTGCGTCTTTTTTTTTTTTTTTTTGTCTTTTTGCTATTTCTTTGGGCTGCTCCCGTGGCATATGGAGGTTCCCAGGCTAGGGGTCGAATCGGAGCTGTAGCCACCGGCCTACGCCAGAGCCACATCAACGCAGGATCTGAGCCGCGTCTGCCACCTACACCACAGCTTACGGCAACGCCGGATCGTTAACCCACTGAGCAAGGGCAGGGACCGAACCAGCAACCTCATGGTTCCTAGTCAGATTCGTTAACCACTGCGCCACAACGGGAACTCCTGAGCTGCGTCTTTGACCTACACTGCAGCTCACAGCAATGCTGGATCCTTAACCCACTGAGCAAGGCCAGGGATCAAACCTGTGTCCTCATAGATGCTGGTCAGATTGGTTTCCCCTGAGCCTCGACAGGAACTGCACACTTGGTTTTTTTAATATATCCTCTGAGCTGGATAAACTGATTTCAGAAATAAGGGTTGGGTCTCACCAAGATGGCACAGTGTTCCAAGGCTTTGGACTTAAGGGGCTGTCAGTTTTTGACCTAGTGACAGAATTTTGGTGTGGAAACCGGCCTGACTTAGTCATTATACCGACCTGCGCACAAGATTCTAAATATGGGCTCTTTCCTGAACTTTAACGATTTTACCACGTTTTTTCCGTGTTGCCACATCTCTTTGCCTGTGGCGGCCCCGTGATCCTGAATACGCTCCCTCCGCTTTCACCGGCCCGCTCCTGCCTAAGCCATGCAGGGTCTTCCTGCTCCTGGACTAAATTCCAGACTTCCTCCCTCTGCCTGCATCCTGTGGCTTCTGCCCACCTCTCCAGCCTCACCTTTTCCCACTCTGCCCACTCCTCATCCGTGCTGACCTCCTGACCGCCTTCCCGCTTCTCAGATCTGCAAGGCATTTCCTGCTCAGGGGCAGTCTCTGCAGAGGACGCATGGCTGGTTCTTTCTCATCCTTCAGATCTCAGCAACTAGAGTCTCTGATCATAGGAGCCCAAGCTGTGATGATCCTTCTCACGCATGTATTTCACCTGTTTGCTGTCTGTCTCCCTAGCTAGGGTATGAGCTCCATGGGAGTAGGGACCAAGCATGGATAGGACCAAACTACTTTTCGAGCTGCAGCTCAAATACTGTTCTTTCTATCTTCAGAGCCTGGTACCACATGGTCAACAGCCGGTGAATGAATGAGTGAAAGTAAAAGTGGGGAGAAAGTGAAGCAAAAGGCAGTAAGTGGTCTTAACATAGACACATAAATCAGACTAAGACTTGGAGACAAAACCAGGATTTCTGGAATTGAGACAACAGTCCAAGCAATCTGTGTTATCAACGATATAGTATCATGCATACACCTTGTAGCTATTTATTGTAGGATAAATAAATAGGATACCTGTTGGTTCTTGTTGTTACAAAATAAGTTGTTTCAGAGTTGTTACTTTAATATTAAATTGTGGACACTTTTAAAAAATGGAAAACTGGACAACACTTGCTTCCTTCCCTCCATCACAGAGCTAATGCTGAGAGCAAAAAATTGTAAATTCTTCCAACTTAGATAGAAACCTCTAAATATCTTCAGGGAGTTCCCTGGTGGCTCAGTGTGTTAAGGACCTGGCATTTCTGGTTTCTGCTATGGCATGGGTTCTATCCCTGGCCCAGAAATTTCTGCATGCCACAGGTGTGGTCAAAAAAAGTCTTCAAAAAGACTCAAAAAAAAAAAAAAAGGAAAGGAAAAGAAAGGCTCATAAGTCATTGTTTACCTTCAAATAATTAACTATTTTCCACCACAAAGGAACCAGTTCCATTAAAGTATATCTCTTAAGAGGCTACCTGCTCTTCCTCTTGTTCTGTCTGCGTTTCCCTGTAACCCTCCCCACACGCCACACCCTCCCCTCACGCCCTCCCCACCCCAGGGCCTACCCTGCTTCCTCTACACCCATCTTCGCCCTTCTCTCAGTAAACACTTATTTGTCTTTTACTAGAACAGAGAGAGAGAGCACCTTGCCATATGTATTAAATAAATTGTAACTTGTTTCCTTTGCAGAATATTAACAATAACTCATCCGTGCAATGCACATTAAGGAAGACAGTGTTTTAGTAGTTTATCTCATTGGTAATACTGAGCCGAGGCTTTGATGCACGGGGCGGGGGGGCAGGGAGCGGGGGGGGGGGGGGGGGGGGGGGGGGGGACGACAGAATGGCCCAGTTGTTCCCCACCACTGCAAAGGAGGAAGGCTAGTCCGATAAAGGCTTTTGTTATTAGAAGGTGCTGTTACAGCTATTACAAATATTTATAGTGTTTGTTGAATGGACCTCCTAATCTCTCCTCTAATTACTTTTCCCCCCAAATAACTTGCCAATGGCCTACTTTCAATGTGTTACCCAATCTGCCTCCATTTTAAGAATAAAAGAACAAATCTTACCAGGAATTTACTTTTAAGGTTATATCAAAGTTCACTCCAATTTTAGGAAGTGTTTTTTTCCCCAAATTGAAAACAGTTCTCTGAACTATCAAGAAAACATTAAAAATTAAAGTATGTTTTAAATGAAGGCATTAAGATCATAAATCATGATGAGGAGAGAGGGTAAAAGCCGTCCCCCGTGAGCGCAACACGGTCCCCAAGAACAGAACACTGGCGCTCAGTCTAAAGGGCGACACGCGCCAGGGGCACCTGTTGGTTTGTTATTTTGGGGCTGCTCCTGAGAGCTGGGGTAGGCAGGGACTTGTTCTCATTGGCTGCTCTAAATAAATTTGCATCATTGTATCATCTCTTAAGAGGGTTTTATAGAAATACCAGGCATAGTTTCACTTATACAAGAACCTCTCAAAATATGTGTCTTGGGATTGTTGCTAAGCCAGGTAATAAGGGGCATTACCACTTTGGCTAAGGCATTTTTGTGTGACAGATTAGACCCTGTGTAGGCACCTACTTACAGGTCAAAGCCTGCAGGCCTTGAAAGGAGAAAGCTGAGTGCACCCAGCCTGGCCTCCAGCTCTCAGGCAGCCCTGCAGTCCCACTAAACCTGTCTGGCCGCTCTCTGGGTCCCTGCTGCAGCTTGCAGATAAGACCCTCTTGGGAAAGCCTGATAGCCCTGTCAATACGGAAGCTGCAGAAAGCAGCTGGAATTTTGCAGAGCATCAAAACAGATGCTCCGATTTGAAAAAGCATTGACATCCAGTCACTACAGAGAGCCCTTTGAATAAGATTTTTGTCACGGAAAAATAGATGACAATTCTTTAGGTCATATGCAAATCTCCCCCTTCTCCTGATCGTAAGCAACCATTGTTTTTTCACCTGTTGCATCACTAAAGCAAAATGAATCACAGCAGTCACAGGAACAAGATTTAACATTGGATTTCCTCAACTCTTTCAGCAATGGGTGGAAAATGCCACAAACACATGGCTAAAGTTTTACAGCCACCCTACGGGAGAGGCACTTGTGACACCAGCGTGCGTTTCCAACTCCTAAAAAGGCAGAATGGGCCTGTCAGGGACAAAGTGAGGCTTCCAGCCAGCGGGGGTGGCCCTGTCCGGTGCTGACCTGATCCACGGCTCCACGCCCATGCATCCCTCCAGGGACCGAGAACGGCTGAGAAACTCAGCTGGGCTTACACTTTTTGCTTTTCAACACCCTGGTCACTGAAGAGAGAATACATTTATTAAAACTTAGATCCCAATAAGCCTCTTATTGTGAAAGAAAAGGAACTGGATCATAATACTCAAGAAAACCATGCAGATGTTTCGGGCAAAAGGGAAAAAGATGGAGCAGGCAGACAATGGTGAGAGGGTTGGGAGGTAGGAGCCCAGGGGAGCCAGAAAAGAGAAAACTGGGGTGTGTGTCCAGTTACGCTGTAGACAGTGGGTGTGTCCAGACAGAAACGGCGTTCCCTCTCGCTGCCTAATCCCTCACGCGCTTATTCTGAATCCGCTTTCACTGCCCAGTGTTCTCTCCCTATAAAACCAGTTGTGAAAAATGGTTTTATTATATGTAAGTTTTACCCAAGTGTTGTTGATGTGCAATATTATATAACTTGTTATAACAGAGTTCTTTTCAGGATTATAATTTAACTTTTATAAAGAGTTCACCAATGTATTTATTTTCTTGTCTTTTTAGGGCCGCACCCGAGGCACATGGAGGTTCATCCTAGGGGTTGAATTGGAGCTGTGGCCGCCGGCCTGCACCACAGCCACAGCAACGCCAGATCCGAGCCAGGGATGGACCCCGTGTCCTCATGGGTACTAGCTGGGTTCATTAACCGGTTGAGCCACGACGGGAGTGCTCCAGGGCATTTAACATTTAAAAACTATTGCTTGGCTGGTGGTTTGGTTCATCCCAGGGAATCAATATAAAAAATGTGCTACAGATATGTCCTTTTCTTTCCCCATATTTATATAATCAGATGAATTTCTGCTGTGTGTGCATGTGTGTCTGTGTGTGGAATAGATGCTTCTCTGTATTTTATGTGTCTGATCTAAACTCGGCCGTGGAGATTCCTGCGAAAACTGTGTCTTCCTAACCGCGTCCTGTTCAGTGACTGCGTAATTGTTCCACTGAGCGGATGGACCATACGGGCCGAATGCCTGACTTGTACGGTTTTAGCCAGTGGCAAACAGGGATTCAATAAACATCCATATACCTCTTGCATACTGGGGCTTTCATTTAAGTGAAAAATTCTTTGTATGAGTGGAAAAGGACATCTTTAAAATTTAATTTTGCTTTCCAAAATCCTGGAGGAACGCACAATGCCACCAGTAGTGTGCGAGCACCCCCTCCACATACTCCTGAAAGCAGGGGTTGTTAGCTCCCTTCTGTTTTTGCCAGTCTGATGTCCGTGAAGGAACGGCGACGTCACTGTTCCCCCAGTTTGCAGTCCCCTGATCCTCGGTGGTGTCATCTGTGTTCAGCGACCATCCTGGTTTTGCTCTTACATATATTATCTTTTCACATTTTGTCCATTTTCTATTAGGTTACTTTTAAAACATAGCTTTTTGGAGTTCCCGTTGTGGCGTAGTGGTTAACAAACCCAACTAGGAACCATGAGGTTGCGGGTTCGGTCCCTGGCCTTGCTCAGTGGGTTGGGGATGTAGGCTGCAGACGCGGCTCGGATCCCGTGTAGCTACAGCTCCGATTAGACCCCTAGCCTGGGAACCTCCGTATACCGCAGGAGCTGCCCTAGAAAAGGCAAAAAAATAAATTAATTAAAATAAATTAAAATAGCCTTTTGTATAATAAAGTTCTTAACCCTTCATTTTTCACATGCATTGGGAATATTTTTTCCTAATCTATCATTTGTCTATTGAATTTTGTAGTACTTTTTCCACACTATATATGGTTTTTTGGTTTTGTGTGTGTGTGTGTGTGTGTGTGTGTGTGTGTTTTAATTGAGTAATTATTTACCATTACTTTTACAGCTCTGGGTTTCCTGTTAAAAGATTCTCCGATGTTTAGGGCTAAATTTCCATTGATACGTTTTTTTCACCTAAGTCTCAAGTTCATCTGAAATGTATGTTTATGTAGTATAAGATAATGGTTTTACTTCTTCTTCTACCATGTATAGAGTGAGTGTTTGCCAGCGAAACCCATCCTCCTTAACCACTGAATTGATGTGCAACATTTGCATGTACTACCTTTTTTCCATATGTCCCGGGACCAGGGGTATATTCTGAATATAAACAACAGAGCAGTGTGTGCATGAGCCAGTCAGAACAGATGCTGTTTGTAAACCAGTGCTATGGGGCACCATGCAAAGCAAGTGGACAGCAGTCTTACCGTCAATTTATTTCTGGGTTCTCTATTGTGATGCAATGACCATCAGGCTACTCCCATGCCAGGATCCCATGGCAGAATTTCTAATTCTAGAAACCATTAGAATTATTAGAAATAATAATAACTGGCACTTTGCAGGACTAAAACCTTTCTATAAACTCCTTTGACCCTATACGTGAGGTGCATTCAACCATTTTATAAATGAAGAAACTCAAGGCCAGAGAAGTTAAGCAACTTGTCCCAAATAAGAAATGAAGTCAGATCTCGGCCGTCGGACTTTAAAGTCATTTAGAGTATTCTTAACCACCATGCAATAAAATGTATGAAAAAATCATCTCAATACAATCAGTCAAAAATTATAATAGCTTTTCTTTACACTTCTAGGGGCTCTAATCATAGAACCCTCATATTAATCACTCCTGGGACCGTTTTATCCTTACGCATTTGTTAATGAAATAATTAAAATTTCTGTGTTCTAGATCAGCACGGAACGTCCAGTTTAGCCTTTTTGTTTGTTTGGTTTTGTTTTTTAGGGCCGCACCTGCAGCATTTGGAGGTTCCCGGGCTAGGGGTCGAATATCAGAGCTGCAGCTGCCAGCCTACACCACAGCCACAGCAATGCCAGATCCAAGCCGCATCTGCGACCTACACCACAGCTCACAGCAACTGAGCGAGGCCAGGGATCAAACCTGCATCTTCATAAATACTAGTTGGGATTCATTACCACCGAGCCACGATGAGAAGTCCCCAGGTTAGCCATTCGTTAATCGGAAATCTCTCTTGCTTCTTTTGTACTTTAAGTTAAAAATTTTAAAGTAGGTCATGCAGTCACATGGTTTGAAAGTCTAAATGATATGTCTCCCACCTCTATCTCCATGCCTCCTGGAAAATGCACCAATTAAGATTTTATTCCGGCTGTTGTAATAGAATGTTCACGAATGAGGACTGTCTCAAAGGTGGCAGGTAAACCAGACGTGGCCCACAGGCACCCTCCGGGGGCTCTGAAGGATGAAGGGGGGGTCTCAATTCAGATAGCATGGCGTCCTTGGCTGGTTCCTGGAGCACAGAAGGGCAGGGTTCTCAGCCTTCACTGTTCTGGGCACAGTTTCAGGTAAAGTTCTGCATTGTCACTCTGCCCTCTATAGGGGCTGCTTCGATTGGTTTCTTGCCTGTCACAAGAAACACATGACATATGACAGCATGGGTATTAGTTTTACCTTATACTAGCACAGGTAAGTATGAATATATATTCTTTTTTTCAAGACTATTTTTTTTTATTTTATTTTCCCAAGTACAGCAAGGGGATCAAGTTATCCTCACATGTATACATTACAATTACATTTTTCCCCCCACCCTTTGTTCTGTTGCAACATGAGTATCTAGACAAAGTTCTCAATGCTACTCAGCAGGATCTCCTTGTAAATCTATTCTAAGTTGTGTCTGATAAGCCCAAGCTCCAGATCCCTCCCACTCCCTCCCCCTCCCATCAGGCAGCCACAAGTCTCTTCTCCAAGTCCATGATTTTCTTTTCTGAGGAGATGTTCATTTGTGCTGGATATTAGATTCCAGTTTCAAGACTATTTTTTAACAGAAGTTTTAGGTTCGCAGTAAAATTAAGAAAAGGTACGTAGATTTCCCTCATAGCTCCTGCCTGCATATACGCACAGCCTCTCCCATTATCCCCCCCCCCCTGCCCCCAGGGGCATCTGTTAATAACAGACGCACCTGCACTGACGCACCCTCGTCACCCAGAGTCCTTGGCTTACGTGAGTTCGCTCTTGCACACACTGTGGTTTGACAAATTAAAATGACACGTATCCATCATCATGGTATCACACAAAGTATTTTCACCGCCCTAAAGATCCTCTTTGTTCTGTTCAGCCCTGCCACTCGTCCCAGCTCCTGGCAACCTCTGATCTTTTATTGTCCCCATAGTTTTGCCTTTCCCAGAATGTCATATAGTTGGAGTCATACAGTGTGTAGTCTTTTCAGACTGGTTCCTTTCACTTAGTCATATGTCCACAAGTTCATTCCATGTCTTGTCATAGCCTGATAGCTCATCTCTTTTTAACACTGAATAATATTCCATTGTCTGGTGAATAAATAGCCTTATCCTTCCCTTTCTTACACAAAAAGTAAAAAGTAGCATAGTATATATACCTTCTGCAATTTCTTTTTTAAAATGTTATGGTATATCCTGGATATCATTCCTCATCTACACAGAGAAATTTTCTTATTTTTTTTTCCCCCACTGCACACTGTTCCACTAAGTGGATAAACCATGGGTATTTATTTTTATTTTTATTTTTTTGCTTTTTAGGCCCGCACCCGTGGCACATGGAAGTTCCCAGGCTAGGGGTCCAATCAGAGGTGTAGCTGCTGGCCTACAACACCACAGCCACAGGAACTCTGGATCTGAGTGGCATCTTCAACCTACACCACAGCTCATGGCAACGCTGGATCCTTAACCCACTGAGTGAGGCCAGGGATCAAACCTGCCTCCTCATGGATACTAGTCAGGTTCATTACCACTAAGCCACAATGGGAACTCCAAACCATAGGTATTTAACCAGCCACCCATGACGTCGAATTACTGCCAGGATTTTGCTCGTATAAACAGTGTTTCAGTAGCTGCATGTCACGTGCATGTTATATCTGGCATATTGCACATTTACAGGTATATCTGCAGGATAATTTCCAGAAGTGAGATTCCTGGATCAACAAGTATGTGTAACTTCTTTGGATTTTTAGCAACTTGCTCTCCACAGCTGGATCATTCTGCCCAATTTCCTGTGTTCTATGGGCATATGCTGCTTCTCTGGAGCCTTATCAACAGACTGTGCTGTCAGGTGGAAATTTCTCATCCAGTTGCTGAAAAATAGTATCTCCTAGTAGTATTAATTTGCATTTATCTTCAAAACATCTTTTTGATCCAACAAGCCTTTTGGAAATTAATTTAGAAAATAGACTCTACTGAGGCTATTGACCCCTTGAATAATCAATCATCTCCCCCCCCCGCCCCCCACTGGTGTAAGAACCCAAATAAGTAGGGTGGCTCCACGTGATGGACAGCCCAGGTTTTACCAGCTGTCCTTCAAATACGTGTTGACTGGAAAAAATCACAACCTGCAATTTGAGAGTTAAGTTTAAGTGCAATTAGGATGGAAGCTGGGAGACAGCATCTCAGGTGGCCCTGAGAAACCGCTTGAGGAGCTGAGGGGATGAGGGGGTGAGGCGAGGGGGGCTAGAATGTGTGAGTTTTCACAACAAAGGGAAGGTAGTAGGAACAAAAGGTTTACAGAAAGCCGGTTTCGCTGGGCTTCCCGACTCTCTCCTCGGATATGCCCCTCAGCTGGGGGCCGTCTTCTTTGCTTCCTTCCTGAGTTCCCCCAGGGCTCACTGGCCCACCCTAGGGTGTGGCTGTTTTCACAGATGACCGCGACATCTTTAGTTCTGTCCACTTGACTGCTGCCCAGGAGGTCGCTCTTAAACACTGCCCCAAAGAGGACGGGCATGTCAAGCCGTCAGTCTTCAAGGTGACAGGGGAGGTGCCCGCAGCGGGCACACGCTCCAGAGGTTTGCCGCTGGTCTCTGAAGGTTACTGCTAGTCACAGACAGCAGTCATCTCTGAAGGGTTTTAGTGTGTTTCTAGATAGGGGGAGCTCATAAAATCTCCTAAAAAATCTGACTACCCGCAGACCCAGAGCACAGAGGGCCTCCCTCCGGGTCTCCGCCCTGAGCTCCTCTGGGGCTGCTGTGGGTCGGCAGCTGCAGCGGCTCACGATTTCCCCCTCAACGTCAGTTCACGGGAGTTTGAGATACTCGAGCCGGGAAGGTGAAGGCGCGTCTTCATCCCTGGCCCTCAGAGGCTTGGCGACTCCCAGGGTCAGTGGGAGTCTCCAGGAGGGACGCGTCTTGGACCCCGTCCCCGGAGCCCTTTCCTTCGGAGCACACACACACGTAGTTTTCCTGGAACACACTCCTCGGATGAAGAAGGTCTAGGAGGATGGGTTGTATTTACACTTCTCAATGGCCAATTCTGAAAAGTGGTTTCAGTTGGGTTTTTTTACATGAAAATTTTATTGTGTTCTTATAATTTCTTTCTCTAAACATTGAGGAAGGGGGTGCGGGTTGAGGATCTCAATTAGTCGAAGGCTGTTGGCACAGGAATCAGAACATGGTCTTGGTGAGCTCCCGCAGGCCAGAGCAGGGAAACAGCCTCGTTTCCCTTGGTTCCTGCTCTCAGTCCACCCTCCAAACCGGCTGGCAAGAAAAGCCCTGAAAACTCACTTGCCCTGAGATGCTGAGAATGTTCATCTGATCAGTTACTTGTTGAACAATTTCTAATATTATTGCTTTGTGCTGGCTTCCTGAATTGGCCCTGCAAGAATTCTAAGGCCCTGCAGGCAAGGCCACAGCTGCTAATCCAGTTAGGAAAGTGAGATACTGGGGCAGGAAGCAACAGTGTCGGGTGATGAAGTGACAGAGGCAGGATAAAGTAACTTCTCCCAGAGGAGGCCCCTGCGGTTGGACCGTCTGCTGAAGCTTTTCTGGGAGCTCTCAGTGTTCGATTTCCCCCAATCCCACAAGCCGCGAGAAGGAGGCCTTTTCCTTCCGCCCTTTTCTGGAGGAGGTGCTCCTTCCTAGCAGCTACAGCTGGATGCTCTGCGGGAACCCCAGAGGCCTGGCCCGAGGGCATTTCTTCAGCGGCCTTTGGCTCCATCTAAGGGTTTCCTCGGCTGAGTGCATTAATATTGCCATCATGTAGACGTGTGGGAGAAAAGCTGAGTGGGTTTTGTTTTTTTCCCCTCATTCTTTTCACCCCAAATTTGTCTTTAGTTCATGTGCATAAAGGCAAAATACCCAGTGTCTCAATTTGAGCACAGGTGAGTAGATTTTTAAAATCCGAGGAGCTTTTTGGAGCAGTTTAAAAAGAAACTGTCGTTTTTCAGAGCACCGTATTAGAAACACCAAATTGGAATCATAAAAAGCTGCCTTCTGGGAGTTCCCGTCGTGGCACAGTGGTTAACGAATCCAACTAGGAATCATGAGGTTTCGGGTTCGATCCCCGGCCTTGCTCAGTGGGTTAAGGATCCTGCGTTGCTGTGAGCTGTGGTGTAGGTTGCAGATGCGGCTCAGATCCCGCGAGGCTGTGGCTCTGGCGTAGGCCGGCGGCTACAGCTCTGATTCGACCCCTAGCCTGGGAACCTCCATATGCTGCGGGAGCGGCCCAAGAAATGGCAAAAAGACAAAAAAAAAAAAAGCTGGCTTCTGGCAAGGGACCTGACACTTAGGACTTTCAAGGGAGATATACGAAAATTTTGAAAATACTTGTTTCGATGTGGTCTCAAGAGGTTAGGAGCATTAAAGCAGGCAAAAGATGAGCTCGACCTCTGACTCAATCTTGAATTCTTACTCACAAAAGCAGTTCTATCATCAAATACTACAACCAAATACTTAATTACAAAGGTGTGCATCATAGAATTATTTACAGTGGTAAAAATATGGAAATAATTATCATAAAAATAAAATAAAAATAAAAATTAGGTTTTTGAAGAATTCTTGATGGAACTGATACTGCTTAATGTTAAAACATGGAATATCTATAGTTTAGAATATTTCACATATACATAAAAAAGTCTAATACTGTATATCAAAATGTTAACAGTGAATTTCTCCACTAAAAGTGATTCTTACTTTTTTTTTCCAGAACTTCTACAGTGAGCATGCATCATTTTCATAATCAGATTTATTATTATTACTATTTTTGCTTTTTAGGGCCACACTCACCACATATGGAGGTTCCCAGGCTAGGGGTCCAATCAGAGCTACAGCCGCTGGCCTACACCACAGCCACAGCAACACCAGATCCAAGCTTCATCCGCAACCTACACAGTTCACAGCAACACTGGATCCTTAACCCACTGAGCAAGGCTGGGGATCTAACCCACATCCTCATGGATCCTAGTCGGGTTCATTAACCACCAAGCCACAAAGGGAATTCCCAGAAAAATTTTAAATGAATGTTACTATTATAAAGAATTTGTATCTAATATTAATGTTAGGAGAATTAAAACAAAATTGCAAATATAATGAATTGTTGTTGTATTTTCTTGGTGTCAACATTGTTCCTGTCCTTGAAAAGGTTAAATGTATTTGTAGTTAAAAAAAAAAAAAGTTTAAAAAATATACATATTTTTTTGCTTTTTAGGGCCACACCTGTGGCGGCATGTGGGAATCAGAGCCGTAGCCGCCGGCCTACACCAGAGCCACAGCAACTCGGGATCCGAGCCACATCTGCCACCTACACCACAGCTCACGGCAGTGCCTGATCCTTAACCCACCGAGCAAGGCCAGGAATGGAACCCTGTGCTCATGGGTATTAGTCTGCTCGAGAACCTGCTGAGCCACAATGAGAACTCCAAAAAACCTTTGTTTTTTGTGCTTCCGCAACACAGGGGCTCTTGGTCTTACTTTTGGCACTTAGATGAGGTAACTGAAAATTTGTTCTCCGTCGTTTTTCACGTTTTCACAAACCCCTATTGGGAAACTTAGTTGAAATCATGGTAAATGCTAAGAAAATCTAATCCTCCTTCGACTAATCTCCTGGGCTTAAAAAAAATTACCTAGGCTATGTGATCTTAAAAAAACTCTCCAGGCAGCACCAGAGCTTGTGCCTGCGCATAACAGGGGCCACGGGAATCAATCCATCAGTCAATCAACCGATCAATCCATCTCTCAATAAAATGTAAAGACCCTCCAGGGAAAAATTAAATTAGGAACTCTCGGGTTTAGCTACTTAGCCAGAGTGACATAAGATAGCCTTGCTACTGTCACAGTGGAAAGAAAAGTAGAAAAAGAAGAGGAAAACCTAAGCAGCTCATGATTAGCCAGAGTGACTGGGTGAACTTCCAAGTAGCTTAAAAATACCCAGAGCCCTGGTCAAATTATCTAAAAAGAAGCCACTTACTGTCTAAGGTTTGAAGTCAACATCTCCAGGTTGGCGCCAGAAGCTATTTACTGCCTGGCAATCTTATTTTAAAAAGCATCGAAATCTTCTTCCCAAGCCGAAGCAGGAAGGCTCAGGGCCCTCGTGTTGCAGTGATGACTTCCAGGTGCTTCCGTTCAGAATTAAGTCACCTCAGGGCTCCAGACGGCCTGGCATCCCCAAAGGAAGCCCCTCTCCGAGGTGGCAGCTTGGCATAGAGAGGATGCAAACCGACCCGCAAATGGGGGGGCTCATTTCTTCCCGGCTACAGAGCAGGCTGGAGATGAACCCTCTCGTCTGTTAGCCTCAGGAACGAGCTTTAGAGACCCGGCTTTTTGCCCGGGTGGCTCAGCTCACTGCCCTCATTAGTGTGGTACGGAGGGATGCAGGGGCAGGGGGATTGGGGCTCCAGTAATTAAGTCTAAATGCTAAGAAAAAAACAACAGAAGTGTTTATGCCTTACAGACTTGACGTGTGGATTCCAGCTGTTACAGAAGAAATTTTACTGCTGAGGCTGTCCAGGCCACATTTCCTAGCTAAGGAGAGGACTGAAGGGGAGGCCCGAAGCTGGAACATGGTAAAAATAAGAGAGGAAGCTTCCAATGGCGGTGTCTGTTCCTGCAGATTGAAAAGCAGCGAAAACTAGCAACAGGGCCTTAAAATCCCCCTGGTGCCATGAGCTATTCCTGAGTTGGCTTTTGCTTGTAGCTTTTGCTGGCCCACAAGTGGCCTCTTTAGTTTTAAGTGATTGCTTTGTTATTTCACTGCAGTTTTTCTCAGGAATCTAAATTTAAAATGTTAATTCAAACCCCGCAGTCAGCTGAGGAAGCTTGCTACATTTTGGTCCATTTAGAATCAGACAGGTAATTATGTCAGGAATAGAGCTGCACTTTTACTTCAATGATAGGCACCAAATCCTGTTTCTTCTCCTTTTTTAGAAAATGCTAAACACAGGGAAAGGAACAGGAGTTCCAGACCCTGGAACCAAAATATTACAGACACACAGGAAATGACTTTTCAAGTCCAGCCTGCAAACCTCCCATTTCCTGGGCTTGCCTATGAGCCTGGAAAAGACAGGAAAGGTGCAGAGGCCCTTCCTCACCCTCATGCTGTGACCACAAACTCAGGCCAGATGTTAGAGAAATGCCAAAGGCATTTTAGGCAAAGTCTGTGGCTTGGCGCTCTCTCACTTTGCCAAAATGAAAAGGGAGGGAGGGAGGGAGGGAGCATGGGAAAAGCCACGCACAGGTGCAGCTTCTGGTTCCGAGATGCCCAGGACGGGTGCATAAAGAAGGGATACCTTGAACTACTCCTTGGAGGGAAGAGGTTCACTAAGCAGACAGCTTAGGGCCAGGCCAGGCTGCGCAGATGGGACAAGCGAAGGCGCAGAGGGATGGAACCAAATAGCGTATCCGGGGAGCCGGAGATGATTCGTTAGAGCTGGATTAACAAGCGCATCAGAACGAAGGCAGGGAACCCGGGGGACTTACTGACCAAACCTGTGCGATGGGAATTTAGGCAGAGGGAGGGTTCTCGGTTCATGGCGATGCCATCAACCAGAAATGTCACAGGGAGGTGGTGCGGCTTCTGGCTCCATGTGTTTGGTTTTGGGCACAGAGGCGGTGAGGGGACTCTGAGCCCCAAGCAGAAATGCATGGTTACACGCACAAACCAAGGGCCTGACAGGAGCATTCTGGAAAAGCTACAGCCCAGCGAACCCTCCGTGTTCCTGACTGGAGGCCGTGAGCTTAGCTGACATGTCAAGAAGCAGGGCGGAGAGGGAGAACAAGGAACAGACCTGGCGTCTGAGGGTGGCTGGAAGAGAAGGAGCCAGAGCGGAAACGACCCAGGAGAGCAGGGCCTGCAGAAAGCCCAAAGGGAGAGAAGTGTCACAGCCATCAGGACACTTTTGACCGAAAAGGACACAAAACTTACACTGGTTTAAATTCTCAAGACTTCATGGCTCACCTAACTGAACACACAAGCCCCTAGGGACTCACCCCGAGGAGGGGCTGAGGGACTAGGCACTTACACGGAGCCTGCTGCGTGCTGGGGACCCCACCAGTCAATGAACAAACCCGGCAGAGCCTGTCTCTGCTGACGCTACACACAAATGCTTCTTGCGTCTTTCTTCTTGCACTAAAATGCAAATGCAATGCCTCACATAGGGAAAACTATCTGTGGAGGGAGATGAAGACAGAAAACTTGATAATTTAATGCAAATTCCAAAGCATTTGCTAGGAGTGGAACACCTTTTCGTAGGAATGTCTGCAACTTCCGTACTCGGGTAGGTGTGTGTGGGTGTGTGTTTGTGTGAAAGCAGTTGACTGTGGATGCAAAACTGTAACATCCAAAATAAAGCCCAGCTGTGGAGCTGGTCAAAGCTTTTGACTTATCAAAGTTGCCAAGGAGTTCCTGGTGGCCTAGAAGATTAAGGATCTGGTGCTGTCACTGCTGTGGCACGGGTTCAGTCTCTGGCCCAGGAACTTCTGTATGCTGAAGGTGCAGCCAAGAAAAAAAGGAAAAAAAAAGTGCTGAGCTCATTCAGATACCTATAGAAACAATTACATTTTTTCAAACATCACTTTGTCTCTAACTCAATTATATGGCAACGTGTTTAAGGTGTAGGTCCTGTCCACACTGGCACTGCTGCATTCACATCTTCATTAAAATATGTAGTGTGCAATAAAAGGAAGCCTCCCTCTCAGCCATCATAAGCAACTAAGCGCTCTCGGCCTCTCAAGGCCCTCCTCCTCTCCAGGGCCTTCGCTCGCTCACTCACCACTGTTCGCTCCACAGCAACCAGTCTCTCTGCCTTGCACCCGACACATCCACCCTCCCACGGCCGCCAATGTGATTTTGCCAAAATGAGGACGAGTCCTTTGTTCTTATCATAACCCTTGCAGCCAATAGACACTCCATAAATTATGCACGAACGGGATCAGACTGCATGGGTAGCGCTGCTGCTTCATCTCGCTGGGCCCCTTTTTCATTCTCTAATTTGGAAACGATAAAACCTACCACTAAGGGTCAGGATGAGAAGTCAGTCCAAGTGCTTTTAGTATTTTAATGACTAAAAAGCAGGTAAATTTTTTCAGTAATATTCTTTTGATTGATTCCAATTATAATGTTTTCCATAAAACTCTATAAAGCTATTTATATTTTGAATTTTAAAATATGACCCGCAATGCATTGCTGTGGCTGTGGTAGGCCAGCAGCTACAGCTCCAATTCAGCCCCTAGCCTGGGAACCTCCATATGCTGCAGGTGTAGCCCTAAAGACAAAAAACAAACAAACAAACAAAAAACCCAAACCAAAAAAAAAAACCCAAACCAAAAAAACACAAATGGCTAAGTCCGACTGCCCCAAAATATTTAGCTTGCTTCCTAAATTCTGTGCTCCCTCCTAAATTAAAGCTGGCTTGATCTGGGAGTTCCCCTGTGGTGCACAGGGAGTTCCCCTGTGGTGCATAAGGATCCAGCGTTGTCCCTGCCGTGGCCCAGATCGCTGCTGTGGTGCAGGTTTGATCCCTACCCAGGGAACTGACACATGCCAAGAATGGAAACCAAACCAAAGCCCTGGCGTGACCCGTTCTTGCATATGTGCACGTCTCCCGGGAGCTGCTGCTTAATAATCTCCCGAGTGTTGCAACTACCTGTCTGTCCACAACATCAGACCACTCATCCCCTCCAAGAAAAAGGGCTTTTAGCTTCTCCCTTCCCTCATTCTAGAAAGGAGGCTCAAAGACCCGCTAGGGGCGACCTAGCTTTCGTTCTCCATCACTGACTGACTGACGTAAGTTAGGAGTTGAACCAATGAGTGGTAAAAAGAGGTTAGGAAGATTTTCAGACAGTGGCTTATTGGGCTTTTTTTCTTTTTGCGTGAGGTTTATTTTCATGCTATTTTTTCACATCTTCTAGTATCTCACACAGTCTGTGCTGTTTCAATAATACACGCATCCAGACCACAGCTATTTCCAGATTTGGGGATCACAACCTAAGTGTAAGTCCACCCGCTGTCACACTGGACTCAGGCTTCACTCGTTGGTGCTGCCCGTGGTAATCACTGCCTCCCAAGTATTCGTGCGCATAGGCTTCGACCTTAAATGAAGCTTTCCTGCTTTATCAGTTACTTCAGTTCTGGGGCTCCTGTACTTATAAACCTACAGGACAAGCAGCCATAGAGGGGGATTTGTGAGCTTACGATACAGCGGGAGCCACGGTATACTCTCACGTCCTTCCCCAGGACACAAAACACTGTGACTGGCACACTTTTAATGCCTTTCATAGACTTCAGGACCCAAGTTCTCAACTAAATGGGAGCGGCAGTCGCTGGCCTACACCACAGCCACAGCAACGCGGGATCCGAGCCGTGTCTGCGACCTACACCACAGCTCACGGCATCGCCGGATCCTTAACCCACTGAGCGGGGCCAGGGACGGAACCCACATCCTCACAGACACGAAGCCGGGTTCTTAACCTGCTGAACCACAGTGGGAACTCCAACTCCTGTCTCCCAAGAAACAGGCAAGGTCTCTTACGAGTGTCACGGAAAAGATCAACGCGGCATGTGACCTCTCCTGTGGATCATTCAAATGCTACAAATAACTGCACTGCATTTCAGACCACAGGAGTCAAAGACTACTGTCTCCGTAAGTAACCCCTGCGGATGTTACTATTATATGCGAAGCATCAAAATAGCTGGAAACAGAGAAAACACACAGAAGGAGGGTTGCCAGATAAAATACACTCCGTTAACTTTGAATTTCAGATAAATATTTTTTTTAGTATGTCTCAAATATTGCATATACCTCAACAGTATTTGTTGTCTAAAATTCGAATTTGACCGAGTCTTCTCTGTTTTCATTCGCTACGTCTGGCAGTTCTTTGTGGAAGACCCTTGTCTTCGGCGAGCTTACTAGTTTACCGGGAAATTAAGCAACAGTCATGTCACGTAAGGCAGAAGCGCCAGAACACACGGGGGTGGGTAGGATCACTGATTACCACAGACGAGTACCCAGAGGAGATGGAAACTGCAGTTCCTAAAAGAAGACCAAATTCTGACTGGCAATTGTTTTGGGGGCTCAAGTGTCCTGAGTTGAATCAAATTCACTGTTCATTAGCTGTGTAACCTGGTCAATCTATTATAAAAGGAGGCTATAAATACCTGCCTGACTAGGCTGAGGGTCAGAGCAAACACGTGCACAAGCCACCTGGGACCCGGGCACCCCTACCCGGGAACCTACTACCAGGGGGTCACAGGCAAAGAGGGCAGCTCTTACAGATACTCAAATGTTACTGTTATGCAGCACTGGTAACACTGGCAATTTTATTTCCATGATCTATTTACACTGTACAAACACTGTTGCAAAGCACCTACGAGTTCACAGTACATTACATTTACTTTAAAAATATATTCCTTTATAAAAGGTTCATAGAACATCGGTATGTCAACATGGGACAAAACTCTCCAAGTGTGTCACCAATTCTGTGACAGCAAGAACACTTCCAAGTGTTGTCAGTTTCACAATCACAAGATACCATCTGAGTTTTAAATACATATTTTTAAATAAAAAATGAATTCTACAGTGGAAGGTTCCTGCAGCAATACTCACTAGTTAATTAACATGAACTTTCATGAAGATGTTGTTTCATAATAATTTACAATATCAACTTAATCTGTCGAAAAGGACCATTTCAACAAGTTTCGCAGTCCAGAAATTCTTGTCATTTGTTTTCTATTTATTTTTTCTTCTTTGTTGGTTCTCCTGGTTCTATTTTGCGCTTTTTAGAAGTATGCTCGTCTTTTTCATCATCTTTAAACAGGAGAAGAAAAGTATCGATCAGTAATTTTTAAAAATTGTTAATGCATTAAAATTTCATTGACTCTATACCAAAATCATCATCCTCAACTAATGTTCCTTTCAGTTTCCCAATAAAAAATAAAAAATAACTTTTAGAACTCCGATTTGTCTTTTTCTTTTTTTGTTCTTTTTAGGGCCGCACCTGAGGCATATGGAGGTTCCCAGGCTAGGGACTGAACTGAAGCTGTAGCCACTGGCCTACACCACAGCTACATCAACGCCAGATCCCAGCTGCATCTGTGACCTACATCACAGCTCACGGCAACGCCGGATCCTTAACCCACTGAGTGAGGCCAGGGATCGAACCCACAACCTCATGGATACTAACAGGATTCATTTCTACTGAGCCACAATGGGAACTCCAGAACTCTGATTTTTATATTGCAAGCAAAAATAAGGAATTGTTTTCAGTTGTAGTGTTAACAAAATTCATAGCGATCCTTTAGTGCTAATATTAAGGTAGCTTAAAATCATAAAGTCAGATTTGTCCTGATAAAGCTATTCTCAAATATTCTACAGGATAAACATTGTGAATATTTAAATGTATAATCTACTCATTAAGAAAGGATGTCAATTTAACCATGACATTATTTAAGTGGCTATCAGCTAGTCTTTCCCTTCCAATCTTTTCCCTTCCAATCTCTCCCACAAACCACTCCCCTCCCTAGCTCGGCCCTCGACCCCCCCACCCCACCCTGCCACGTGAAGTTAAAAGCACTCACAGGTAGATCTTCTCTGAAACTGTATTTTCAATTCTGTCCTATGTAGGTAGTTCTACCTTCTCACCCGTTCCTAGGAGGGTCATAATATTCCAATGGCCACAGAAAAACAGCCATCTTCCCCTCCTTCAGAGTATGGAGAATTTGGGGGAGGAAGGGGTGGAGAAGAATCTCATATTAAAACCATGTCCTTTACACTTTTCCAAGATGTTATTAGTATCTGTAGCCACAGGAAATCTCCAAATTATAAATAAAATACTGTCAAGCCTAAAACCGGGGGCCCCTTTATTCGATTAAAGCAATTCAACTGTAAGTTTCAATAAAATGCAGGGTAGCACAGTCTCAGTGCTAATTCCCAGCTCTCTGAACAAATGCGTGGCATTATTTCAAGAACTCCACGCAGATGGAATAAATAACACATAGAAGACGTTATGATTTATAAAATACAAATTCATTTTAAGTACATTACTGAATTCACTGCACTTTTGATCTTACTTTCTCAATCAACAGACACTCAAAGTTTAGTAACTACCATGTGGTGGCTCTGAAATACTGTGATGCTGAAAAAGGGACTTCATATTAACAAATTTGGGAAACCACTGATATCACAGCATAAACTTTTTTTTTTTTTTTGCAGTTCAACTTCCCTTTTATTATTAACAGTTATGAGAACTAACAATGCCAATTTTAATTCTTAACACACAAAAGGACTTTATGGTCATTTTGACATGTTATTTCTTGGTGGTTCCCTGACAGAGGCAGGGAAGCTTGTCACTATTCTTTCTTTTCCTGGATCATAACTGACACACAGTATTAGTTCCAGGCATGTAACACAGTGAACTGACATTTTATACATTACGAAATGATCACCACAGTAAGTCTCGTTGCCACCCGTCACCATACAGTGTTACATCACCATGTATATATCCCCAGAGGCTCTAAGTAACACCCCTGCGACTTACTCATTTTAGAGCTGCAAGTTTGTACCTCAATCTGCTTCACCTATTTCGCCTGTCCCCCCCCCCCCCCCCCCCCCCGAATCCTTCCCCTCTGGCAATCACCAGCTTGTTCACTGCATCCACCAGTCTGTTTCTATTTTGTTGTGTTGTTTTGTTTTTCAGATCACAAACTCATTATGGGAAAAACACCCTTAAAACATGAAGCCTTCGAACCCCTCCTGCTCACTGTGCCACACTCCTGACACTTTCTGTGACGTGGACAATGACGAGTAGCAACAGCAAGTGATGCATCTTCAAGCACAGCACAGGGATGTTATTCACATATTTCACAGAGCGCCACAGCCTTACGTAGGCGGTAAGATAAAACACTTGCTCTACGGACCAACAGGTATGACATACAGTTTAAATGAGCCATGGCCTTTGTTTTTTATTTATTTATTTTTTGCTTTTTAGGGCCGCACCCGAGGCATACGGAGGTTCCCAGGCTAGGGGTCTAATCGGAGCTACAGCTGCTGGCCTACACCACAGCCACAGCAACACCGGATCCGAGCCGCGTCTGCAACCTACACCTCAGCTCACAGCAACACCGGATCCTTAACCCACAGAGCGAGGCCAGGGATCCAACCCAAAACCTCATGGTTCCCAGTCAGATTCGTTTCCTGCTGCGCCATGACGGAACTCCTGGCCTTTGTTTAACTGGAATTTAATTATCATCATGCCTGACTTTTGGAAAAGAACGTCCTATCAGTAACTGAACAGAAGAGCTAGTGCCACCTAGTGATATAACAAGGCATTGCCTTAAAAAAAGTCCTGAAACGTTCCTTCACCAACTTTACTGAGTTTCTACTCTGTCATACAGAGTACAGATGCCCAGGTAAGGAAACAGCTTTTCTGTTACAGAATTCATGTCACTCGGGGGTAAACACATTTACTTACTCATAGAAAGTAACTTTCTAAATTCTTTAAAAAAAAAAAAAAAAAAAACCAAGCATTAGCTACTTTAATTAGGCTTTCAAGACTAATTACAAAAGGAAAAAAAAAAAAAAAAGGAGTTCCCTCCGTGGCGCAGTGGAAACAATCCGACCAGGAACCATAAGGTTTCGGGTTTGACCCCTGGCCTCGCTCAGTGGGTTCAGGATCCCACGTTGCCATGAGCTGTGGTGTAGGTCGCCTACACAGCTCACATCCTGCATTGCTGTGGCTGTGGTGTAGGCCAGCAGCTATATCCCCCATGGACCCCTAGCCTGGGAACCTCCATATGCCAGGGGTGCAGCCCTGAAAAGACAAAAAAAAAGAGAAAAGAAAAGATTAATCGCATGTTAATTAAGCTATAATTTAAGTATCTGAGCCTTACTGATCTACATTTTACAACCACTAGACGAGAAGTGTGGGTAAGTAGCAAGACTCTATGGCGAGTTGTGAATTTTTCCCAGCTTCTTCTCTCTGGACGTTAACTGGCAAAAAAAGCCAAAGGGCAGGAAGTGAGAAAGAAAAGCAAAAACAAAGTAATTTGATAATCAAAAAATGAGATAATTTAAGAGTGTGTGGGGTTTCTAACACAAGGTATTTTATGAGTTTTTAAAAAAAAAGTTAAAGGAGTTCCTATCGAGGCTCAGTGGTTAACAAATCCGACTAGGAATCATGAGGCTGTGGGTTTGATCCCTGGCCTCACTTAGTGGATTAAGGATCCAGTGTTGCCATGAGCTGTGGTGTAGGTCGCTGATGCAGCTCAGATCCCATGTTGCTGTGGCTGTGGTGTAGGCCAGCAGCTGTAGCTCCGATTAGACCCCTAGCCTGGGAACCTCCATATGCCGCGAGTGCGGCCCTAAAAGGACAAAAGACAAAACAAAACAAAACAAACAAACAAAAAAAGAAGATGCTGGGCAACTCAATTTGTGAACATGGTATGGGAGTTTGAAATGGCAAAAATTACTTCTGAAAAGGTATTTATTACAAGAATAAAATTGTTCCATTCAATAACCAACATTAATGTCAAAACTGAAGATTTTAGTATTATCTTGTAATCTTACGACCCAGCTTTAAGCTGACTGCGCACTGGGTACTTTTGGTTTTCACTACTGCCAACCTCTCTTTTGTGACGGGGGACCCATCACTGGTCAAAAGGTCACAATCACTTACGGGAACAGCAGCGTGATGGGCCATATATTTCCTCCTATCTGACATTTAACGGCAAAGCTCGGGGAAGAAAGGTGATTTTTTTCCCCTTGTTGGCCCTGATATATACCCCTCACCTGTCCACACAGGGACAGAGACAGGAGAGCAGCAGCCTACGACGGCCTGGACTGAGCATTGACTCCAGTGGCTTTACTGCTATCCCATGGGACAGCTATTTCTCCAGCACTCTAGCTTGGAAAACACCAAGAGAATCCCCAGTTTAAGAAGGCATCATTTTCATTTAAAGATCTGATTTTTTTTTTTTTTTGGTCTTTTTAAGGCCACACCCGTGGCATAGAGAGGTTCCCAGGCTAGGGGTCAAATTGGAGCTGTAGCTACCAGCCTACACCACAGCCACAGCAATGCGGGATCCAAACCACGTCTGCAAACTACACCACAGCTCTCGGCTACATTGGATCCTTAACCCACTGAGCAGGGCCAGGGATTGAACCTGCATCCTCATGGATCCTAGTCAGATTAGTTTCCACTGAGCCACAGCAGGCACTCCTAAAGATGTGAATTTGAAATCTTCTTCTGCCTCTTCTAAATTGTACGAATTTGGGCAAATTCTTTAACCCGAGATTATCTTCTTATCTATAATATAGTAATAATGGATCATGTACCAACTTGTGAACTAGCTTGCCAAGAGTAATAAATTAGAAAACTTGTATGAAGATATTATTTTAGAGTGTGGCATTTTCTAGTTGTGTGACCTTGGACGAGTCACATAAGCTCTCATTTTCACATTTCACTATCTGGTTTCACAAGGTGTTGAAGAATTAAAGGTAATTTACATAAGTGTTTTGTATTAATTTTATAAAAGACTACACAACATGAGCTATTTTCGACATTCACTTCATTTGGCGCCTCCAAAAAGATGTCATTTACTAAAGATGTGCCTTCACTAGCGACTCCCCACTCACACGGGCAAGTCAGTGACAAGCAAAGGCAGAGTCAAATCTGGATCGACCCCTTCTGATTCGTGACCCTTCCTCCCAAAGCAAACACAATCCTCTGCACAGCTGTAAAAGGAGCTGCGAGGGCAGCAGCTGTCCTATGGGAGGGTCAGAAATCTGCTTAAAAACGGCACACCCTTTCATAAAAATGAGCCAAAATCTTTTCCTCCGATGATCCACTGAATACAATGTACTACAAACTTAACACCTGGATGCGGCTGTGAAGCAGAGAGGTGGGAGGTGCGTGTGCACAGAGCACGGGACACATAAGCAACCCGAGGAAGGCCGGACCTGAGGTTTTTTCTTAGAGTTGGACTTTGAAGGACGGATGGGTTTACTGACCAAAGAGGGAGAGAAGAACATTCCAGACTGAGGTGTAACATACTGAAAGGCACAGAACCATGAAACAGTGTGGTCCGCTCAGTTTTGAAATTTACACTCTTCAGGTGCTAGAAGGGGCATCTGAAATGAGGCTGGAGGAACAGGCAGGGCCTAGTGCTGACGCTGCGTTGTTGGGAAAGGGTTTAAGCAAGTGAGATACTCAGTCAGATCAGATGAGCTGCAGGGCAAGGATGAAGTGGGTGGAGTGGGTACAGGTATGCAAGCAGAGGTTGCTGGGATCACTTACCCTCCAAGCAAGAGATGGAGCTGTGGTACTAGCAACTAAGGCAACACAAGGAAGTCATTACCTTATCATCATTTTTAATTCCTAGGTAGTATGATACTCATGCAAGTTCATTTTGTGACACTCATTTTGGCTTTAAGGCACAACTGTGTTTTTTTTGTTTTTTTTTGTCTTCTTAGGGCCGTACCTGCGGCACATGGAGGTTCCCAGGCTAGGGGTCTAATCAGAGCTGTTACTGCCGGCCTACACCACAGCCACAGCCACAGCAACGCCAGATCCGAGCCGGGTCTGTGACCTACACCACAGCTCGTGGCAACGCCAGATCCTTAACACACTGAGCGAGGCCAGGGACTGAACCCGAAACCTCACGGTTCCTCGTCAGATTCGTTCCCGCTGCAACCTGACGGGAACTCCTGTTGTTATTGGTTTTTTTTTGTAAAGCACAACTGTTTTGATATAAAACGAAGCCTTCAGCACTTCACAACTGCAACCATCACAGAGTCCATGGAATAACTCATGCACCTCTAATAGGACATCAAAAATCACACACACTACTGGCCGAGATATCAGAGTTCACTTTATGATTTCTCTACAACACAGCAAATACTGCTGAGATAGAGAGACTTCAAAGTCAAACAGACGTGACTCTCCTCAAAAACACAGCGAAAAGTATCCAAAGGCCATCATAATGTGGTCGCGAACTCACTGGATTGAAGTTCCAATCATTCAATAGCTCCTCCTTTTAAAACCCGCCACAGGGATCAAGAGGTGTCACCAGGGAGCCTGACTCTCCTTACCTGACTCCACGGTCTCCTCCCCTTCGGGCAGAAGCCTAGCTTTCTTAGCACTCGGTGGGGCATCGTCACCATTGTCCTCGTATATGTTAGACCATTTTATCGCCATGTCCAGCTCTGGAGGCGGAGGTTTCTTCTCAGCAGAGTAGGTCTCCGGAGGAGATACATAGTTGGACTTCCATACTTTGAATTCCTTTGGAGGCTGTTGAACAAACACATGAAGAAGCACTGTGACGAACCGAGGTCCCTAGAATCGGTATGGACACATGCACCTCCCTGCCGTGCGCTCAGCGTTCGGGCTGATTTTTTTTTTTTTTAAAGGTTTAAAGACACACTTTGCCATCAAATTCACAATACTGCTAAGTGAAAAGCCAAAGGGTTCCCTAGACGAATAAAGCTAATAACTTTTAGTTACCAAGGAAGGATCCAGTCTCAGAGATACTACGCCAAGGCCGACCCCTTCAGGAGGCTGCAGCAGACACTGTCTTGGAGGCAGCACCGCAGGCACTTCGGCGTCAAAGGGAAGGGGTCTCGGGGAGAAGCTGCAGCGGGGGGCGGGGGAGTCACCACCGTTAGTGCTCGCCGCGCGGGGTCGGGGCACCGAGCGCGGAGGTCGGGTCTCCTGGCAGGGGCGGGGGCTGCGGGGCCGGTCCGACACCCACCGGGCTGGGGCAGGGGCCCGGGCTCCCCAGGGCTGGACGCGGCGAGGGCGTGCGGCATCCCGCGGGGTGACTGCGTGTGGGGGACGGAAGCCGGTCCCCAAAGGGGCTGCGGGAGGGGGAGGCCGGGACCCAGCTCGGGAAACGGGGGCGGGGAGCTCACCTCCTCCGGCGCCTTGACCACGTGCCGCTCCCAGTCTATCTGCTTGTTGAGCGGGTTGTAGAGAAAGGCCGGGCGAGTCACGCTCCGGAACAGCTCGTCGGGGCCAGGCAGCCGCTTCTCCGCCAGGTTCCCGCAGCCGCCCGCCGACGTCGCCGGATCCGGGGCCCTGCGACTCGTTTCCTCCGGCTCGCTGTTGTCCTCCTCGCTCGAGGAGCCTGAGCTGCTGCTGCTGCTGCCATAGGCCGCGAAGTAGCTCAGGGGATCCTTCTCCTCCGCGGCCATGACTGCCCAGCCGGTCGAGGGCGGGCTCCGCCGGAAGCCGGAAGCCGGAAGCCGCAAGCCGGAAGCCGCTCCAGGGCCCTCCCCTCAGTCGGCCCCGCCCCGTCTCCCTGAAGGGGGCGGGACCTGCGCCCCCTGGCGGCTGCGCCGCGTTCCTGCGCGCGCCGGGAGGCGGGTTGGAGGCGTGGCCGCGCACACCCCCAGGCCCGAGCTGCTAAAGCCCTTTCCACCCAGCTCTGGGCAGAGACCTGCAGGTCCGGAGTCCGTGGTCCCAAGCAGACGCTCAGCGGTCAGTAAGAATTTATTAAAGGCTCAGAACTAAGCATTTTGTCTTTTCGCCGCCACCTTAAAGCCCTTGCCCAGAGAGTCCAGGCTTTCTGATCCCGCTGCATCTCTTCTTCAGAACAAAATGCCTCTGGATGCTTCTGCTCAGTCGTCCTGGAATAGCTCTGTGGGTAAGTGGACCTATCAAGTTCCACACTGATCCTCTCCTGCTTGACCTCATTCCAGCGCACCCTGAGCAGCCCCCTGATGGAACTGCTCTCGGATTGCATCCGCTCCACTCCGGGGGTCCTCCAGACTCTCTGGCTTCTTATTTATTGTCAGCCTGCTTTGTGCCATATGCCCTTAAACGATGGTGTTTTCTAACGTATGATACCATCGTTCAGCAATACTCACTAACGATCTGTAGAGGTGTTACAAAGATGCAGGTCAGACCATCCCTTTCCAAGGCATTCATGCTTGTGACTCCCAAATCTAGGTCTCCGGCTCCCATCTCTCCTCCCCAAGTTCTGGACTGGACCTCAACTTGGCTCTAAAACTTTCCATATGGAGATTGTACTGGGGTCTCAAATGTCCATTTAAGGGTCAGCAACTGGTCTTTCTTACAATTTGTTTCTGCATTTGTGTTCCCTCTTAGTAGATGACCTGTGCCTAGCCACCGAGGAAACCAGAAATCTTTGACTCTCCTGGTGAGCTCAGAGGGAACGATACCCGCGGGAACGATACCCGAATGAGGGCAGTACAGTTGGTGTAGTGTAGGTGTTCACAGGTCCCATTTAAGGATGCCTGTTCATTTCCACAATGCACTCATCTCCAGGAGGCAGAGGATGTGTCTGTTTTATTCACTTCTCTTTCCCAGTCCTATAGCACAATGTCTGTGAACTTCTTCAAGGGAGGTGGATTTTGCTTTGTTTTTATATTCCTAGTACCCAGCTCAGTGCCTATCACTGCATAGAAGATCAAAATATATTGTGGATTATAATAATTTATGAAGGTGTAGGTCTGAGTGTTTTTCAGAAATTTCCACCCAAGTACCTAAGGTGACAGAGGAAAGTGACAAAGGAAATTGCACTTTGGGAGTCCCCAGAGCATCCTCAGGTTGGATAATTTGCTAGAAGCACTCAGAGAACTCACTGAATGCTGCTTTATTCATGATCATGGTTCGTTGTAGAGGACAAGGATTAAAATCAGCCGCGGGGGAGTTCCCGTCGTGGCGCAGTGGTTAACGAATCCGACTGGGAACCGTGAGGTTGCGGGTTCGATCCCTGCCCTTGCTTAGCGGGTTAACGATTCGGCGTTGCCGTGAGCTGTGGTGTAGGTGGCAGACGCGGCTCGGATCCCACGTTGCTGTGGCTCTGGCGTAGGCCAGTGGCTGCGGCTCCGATTCGACCCCTAGCCTGGGAACCTCCATATGCCGCGGGAGCGGCCCAAGAAATGGCAAAAAGACAAAAAAAAAAAAAAAAAAATCATCCGCGGGAGGACGTGTGGGGGCAGAGTGTGGATCCCTCCCCATGCAGAACTCTGGTCTTCTTCTCCCAGCGGAGGTGTAGACCGTGCTGACTTGTGCTGCAAAGACATGCGAAGCCCACAGGGGAGGATCGCCCAAGCCTTGGCGTCGGGAGTTCTTGCGGGGACGGGTCCTGTAGACTCGGTTGATCCCCATGCGGCCGACCTCAGTCTCCAGCCCCTCCAGAGGTCAAGGTGATAGATTTCGGCCCAAAGCCCCATGAGCATAACCTTTTTTGGAATCTAGTATAATATCTTGAAAAGGTATGCAAATGTCTAATACATATTTTAAAGTGCTTATCATTGAGTAAAACTGAGATTCTTTTTTTTTTTTTTTCTTTTCTTTCTTTCTTAGGCTATGCCAAAGTTCCTGGGCTAGGGATTGAACCCACGCCACAGCAGTGACAGTGCAAGATTCTTAACCCACTGAGCCACCAGGGAACTCCAAAACTGACCTTCTAAGAAGATAACTACACTTATCTTGTGGCTTTAAAAACTGGCCCAGGAATTCCCACTGTGGTGCAATGGGATTGGTGATTGGAGGCATCTCTGCAGCACTGCGACACGGTTTGATCCCTGGCTCAGCACAGTGGATCAAGGATGCGGTGTTGCCGCAAGTGCGACATGGGTCACGACTGCGGCTTGAATCTGATTTCCCCGGGCACTCCAGATGCCACGGGGTGGCCACAAAAGAAAACAAACAAACAAACAAAAAGGGGCCCAATGCAGAGGGCGGGGGGGAGAGTCAAGAAACAGCAGATTTGGGAGCTGGGCTCCTTGGCAGCGCCTGCAGACCTGTGTAGAGCACTGTCCTCTGCAGAGGCCCTGGCGGGTCCCTGCGCCATGGCCTCCGTGCCCCCCGGCCCCTTCGCAAGTCTCTCAGACTTCACACACCTGCGGCAGAGCATGTGCGAAGCTGGCTCCCAGCGACCCCGCCGCCTCTGTGTGCCCCTCCTCCCTCGCTAGGTGGTGTCCGCTCCTCTGAAGCCGGTCTGGCCTTGCGACTTGGTCTGATGAGCAGAGCGCTTCCACTTTTGCTACCCTGCTGGAGATAACCGTGCAATCCACACCCTGTTTGGCCTCCCACGCCCAGCGTGGACCCGGCTCCTCCGCCAAGGCCCGCTGCGGCAGACACTCGCGGGGCTTGGTGCCACGTCATGGCTTGGGGTTGGGTTATTAAAGAAGCGCAGAGAAGAGCATGAAACGCACGGTGAGAGGAGGAGGAAGAGGAATAGATTTGAAATGTTGCATAACCTTCTACTCATCTTCCCCCCAGCCCCCTCAATCCACTCTCCAGAGAGCAGCCCCGGGAACTTTAAAACACAAATCGGATTATATCACTTCCCCCACTTTTGGCGGTAGTCGCGGCAGGTGGAAGTTCGGGGGCCACTGCAGTGACAACGCTGGGCCCTTAACCCGCTGAGCCAGCGAGGAGCACTCAGTCACTCCCTTCTTTCCAAGCCTTCCGTTGTTTTCCACCTCGGAAGAACCCCCAAATTTCTCACAACGGTTTGTAAACCCTTTTACAACGGATCCTCGCTAACTGAGACGCCCCGTCCCAGTCCCGGCCACTGATTCCCTCCTCCTCCCTCACTTATGCTTCCGCCACTCGGGCCTTTGGGGGCCGTGTGGACTCCTTGCCTCAGGACTTTGGACTCGATGTGAATTTTGCCTCAACGTCCCCCCAGAACTTCACGCCGCTGGCTCCTTCCTTCTTGTGATTAGGTCTCAGCTCAAAGGTGGCTGCTTTGGGAGCAGGTCCCCCATGACGCAGACCCTTCTCCGCCCAAGATACTCTTCAGCTCATCCATATGCCATTTGGTAGCCACGGTGACTAGAACCAGCTCCTCCAGCCAGAATGAAAGTTCTATGAGAACAGAGACTATGTTGTGTTTATCACTGTCTCTCCAGCACCTAGAATGATAGGTACGCAATAAATAATTGTTGAATTAATGGGTGAAAATACAGCCTCTACTCTTACGTTTCTGCTATTTAGGAAATACTAATCGGAGAGCAGGGAGTTGTAGAAAGAACCCTGCTCTTGGAATCAAACAGCCCTAGATCTTAATCCTCAAGAGCTGTGGGATTTTGAATCATATAATTTATTCTGAGATTGTTTCTCATCTGTTAAAAGAAAAAAAAAAAGTAACAATAAAGCCTTCCTTACAGGGTTGTAATTAGGATTAAAAGCAAGTTTACACGTGCAGAGACGCCCAGCTCGTATCTGGCACCCAGTAAGGTTGTGGTTTGCAGACCATGTTGCCTGTTAGAAGCAGCAGGGTTAGATTCGAACCCTCGGTTGAATTGGTAAGAGTACAGCCTGGCCCTGGGATCTTTTCAAGCTCTCGGCACGACTCTGAAACAGGCAGCTAAGTTGGGGGACCGCTGCAATAAAGGACAACGTCTGATGATTAAATGGATGGGCAAGTTCAGATGAGGACCTGAGGAGTTATCCATGTACTGTTTGTACTTAGTTAGCTCTTCTTTCAGAAAAGGCCCCCTAAGATCACACGGACCGACCACAGAGGGCTTGCTGCTTGGGCCCCCGCCCGGCCCCAAGCGTACTTACTTCGGGTGACACAGGAAGGGCAGAGGCAGAAGCGTCCTGCTCCCTTCACACTGCTTCTTTCTTAGGTGAAAGGCCAGTAGCTCCAAGACTCTGAGTTCTACTTTCTACTGTACACAAAACCACTTTGTAACGGATCGGAGAGCTAATTGTGAAGCTAAAACAGCTTTCTAGAGGAAAACATAGGAGATTATCATCATGATATTGGGACAAAGATTTTTTAAATGGGAGACAAAACCCGCTCATCACAAAAGAACTAATCATTGACTAAGTAAAAATTGTTAAAATGTTTATCAAAATAAACCAAAACAAACTCCCAAACAAAACCAAAAACATCAAAGCAAAAAGATAAAGTGCCCTTAGCCTTGGCTGCCTCGTTGGCCTGCGTTTGACCATTTGCACTAAGAACACGCAGAGCAAAGACGACATCGCTTCCAGAAAGCGGGAACGTGAATGCACGCGCTCAGTGCAAGAAACCAATCCAGATAAGGCTACGCCTTGTATGATTCCAGCCGTACATTCTGGAAAAGACAAGACAGTTGGGAGAATAAACAGACCAGAGGCTGGAAGCGGGGCGGAGAAGAAAGGGAGGGATCCGTGAGACAGAGGGATCTTCAGGGAAGTGCAGCTCTCCCATGTGCTAAGGGCGGGGCGGGTGCAGGACACACGTTTGTCTGCACCTGTAGAAAGCACTGTACCACCCAAAGAACGAGTCCTCACGTAAACTAGTCACTTTGGTTCCTAATGATAATGGGTCAAGACGGGTTCATCAGTTGTAGTAAGTGGACACACGAATGTGAGATGTTAGCATGAGAAGCAGTGGGCAGAGGATACGGAAACTGTACTTCCTGCTCAAGTTTTCTGTAAGGGTAGAACTGCTCTAATAAATAAAAATTTCTAAAAAGCAGTTTTTAAAAAGTGAGCTCAAATATGTTGCTTTTCTATTAAGTGATAATACGATATCTGTGAAAAGTAACTTTTCCACTGCTGCGTGAATCAGTCTAACAACCAACTGCCCTGTCATGTCAGTCTGTCATTCAAACGTTGTTTTTGGCAAGAGCCGATTTGCAGTGTTTAAAGGAAAAAGACTGACTTCAGAGGATTCAGGAAATTCAAAAGCCTAAGTTTATGAAAACCTTAATTTTATTACCTACATAGCTGGTAGAGTCTGAAAGAAAACTCTAACTATAGGTCCTAAAATATATCTAAATTATGATCTTTGATTCCAAGTAAATCTACTTTAAAAAAAGCAACTGTATATCAAATTTTAATTAATGAAAGGAAAAAGCTGCTTCTGCTTTTTGGTTTTTTTTTTTGGCTGTGCCTGTGGTATACAGAAGCTCCCTGGCCAGGGATTGAACCCGTGCCACAGCACACTACAGCAGCAACTCCTGGTTCTTAACCCAGTAAGCCACTAGGCAACTCCTGCTTCTGCTTTTTAAAAAGATTTCTTTAAATATAATGCCACTATTTTTGGTATTATACTGTTACACTGGAGGTGAAACATGTTTCTCCATAATCATTAGACAATGTTTATGCCACAAAATATCACCCAGTCTTTAAAAATTTTTTAAAGCCAATATGCCAGTCTTCATGATTGATAAATTTGTCAGGCTATCCAGAAATGCAACTCCATCTCACAACTTGAGTAATGTTTCTTATAAAAATTGGTACATATAAAAAATTTTAGATATTTATTTATTACTGAAAAAGTTTAAACTTCCAAAACACAACACTACAATTTAAATATGTTTATTTTGAATGGCATATTTCCATCTCTGCTTTTTGCAAGTGCTGGAAATATCTATGAGACAGATGGCAGGAAATAGGCAGAATTATAATTTAATGAAAACAATGAAAGCAGGTTTATAAATGTGTAAAAATTAGTCAAACTTTGTTATAGAACAAAAAGACAAATCTACTTCAATGGCCCATTTGTTCCAAACAGTATTAAAAGCAGAACTGTCTCATACCCACACAATTTTGTTCTAATTATTTCAACTGTACAGTAGTCATTAAAAGGGATAAAGAAAAGTACAGAAAAAGTATGTTTGAAAGTCCCCTCAAATTATATGTAATAACTTAAGGTTATTTCAAGATTTTTCTTTAGGAATGAAAATAATAAAGCAAAAAATATGAACATCTTAAAGTAGAATAAATTTGTAAGATTTAATAGGAAATGTATTTTGGCAAATTGTTATCTTTTGGTCAAATTCCACTACTTGCTCCTCTGAACTACAAGGTGGCCCTGCATGTGCCCGTGGGTCCCGCTGAGTGGGGAAAAGATTCCGCTCACTGGCGCTGTTCCCAAAGAGATTGGCTTTACCACTGAATACGAACAGCTTCATCCCCAGGGGGGACCGATGGACGTCAGAAGGGACTATTAGACTGTGAGACTTATTAGCACAAATGCACAAAGAAACACTCTTCCCAGCCACGACTATTCTCAAGTGGAGAAATGTTCTCTGTTAGTCTTAAATCATTAAAAAAAAAAGTGAACATACTAAATTACCTTAAAACTGAGAATACAAAATACTGAAAAGCCCATGATCAACATGACTGACTTTAGCTATCTAAAAGTATGCTTCTTTTATTCTAAAAGAGTCTATTTACAAAGTATGCTTACATGGCATGTTAAAGGGACGTGTATCAAAAGTTAGTAAGTCACTCTAGCAACTTTATATGATGCTATATTTTATCAATCACATTTTCTGGTCATCATCAAAAATAAAGAAAAAGGTAGTTAGCTGTCATTGCCGCAAAAGAGCACGTGATCTCAGGGGGAGAAACATCTCGCTGGAGTTTCCACAGGTTCCTTCTTCTTCTAAGCGCAGCTCCGGTGGCAAAGGAGGTGCCCCCGGGTCCCCAGGTCTGGGCAGCGTCGTTGAAGAGAAGGTGGGGTGTTCAGTCCTGCCCACTTCCAGGACGGGCAAATTCAGAGAGGAATCAGTCGAAAAAAAGGGGGCCGTGCTGGATTCTCCTTCCGGATGGTAGATGACAGTGGAGGCTCTCAGTTTCTCAGAGAAATTACTCTCATCCGAATTTGACCTGGGGAGGTTGCTGGTGGCGCCATCTGGGAAAGGCTCACAGCTGCTGCACTTCAGTCCTGCAAGAAAATTGCTCAGATGTAAGTGAGGAGGAACTAGAAAACAGTCCACACCCAGCTGGGACATTTCAAGATTATAAGCCAGTTACCACACAGCAAAAACTTAAATAGCAATTTATAAATTGTCACAATCCATTTCCTATTTTATCTGCTCTTCCCAATAATCAGGAAGTACACTTATTTACATTTTCTTTCTTTTCTTTTTTTTTTTTGGCTGTGCCGGCTGCATGTGGCTGTTCCTGGGCCAGCGATTGAGCCCAAGCCACAGCGGTGACCCAAGCTGCAGACGTGACAACGCTGGACTGTTAACCCACTGTGCCACAAGAGAACTCCTATTTACATTTCCTAAATAAGGAAATAATCTCCGGAAGTTAAATGACATGCTACAATTCTCGTGTTATGTGTGTACTTATCCTTAACCACCCGAAGGAGCTGGAAAAAAAATAGAGTAGCCCTGAAAATTATTCATAAAATAAGAAGTAGCTTTCATCATTAAAAAAAAATATTTTTTTGCATCCCAGCACATTCACAAAAATTACCCAGTAAAAACAAAATTTAAACTGGGTGTATGCAAAAATTCCTTGAGTTAATTACTTCCAACACTGCTTCCTGAACCACAGGGTGTTGGAAGGGGAAGGGATTTCGGAGGTTACCCGGGATGGCGGGTCCCTCTGAGAGATGACAAGACAGAGCCCCGAGCAGGTCAGGCCTGCCCAACTCTGCAGGACTGCTTCACGCTAAGGTGGCGACCAGAACCCAGGTCTCCTCTTCACGCTGAACAGACGCTGTCCAGGTTCTTGAGGGAACAGTTACTGAAACGACAGTGGCTGTGCTGACTGAACTTTGTCGTATCCAAAGGGCAGAGCCAACAACTAACCTGAGGGTAGAGAGACTAAACACAAGCACAATGTACCTTTGTCAGGCTTAGCAAACAGTCAACCCAACTGTCTGCAGACACGCAACTTCCTGAGGCGACAAATGTTATGTAAAAACCTGCGGAGTCTACAAAGTACATTTGTTTGTCACTTTTTCCACCAGTTTTTCAACCTCACAATACAGTCAGCATTTCTGTTCCACGCAAGAGAAACTATTTTCTGAAGTCCAGCTTAGGGGACACTTGGGCTGTGTTCCAGCACACGGATGCGTCCCTCACGGGCAAAGCCCGAAGGCTCAGTTCCAGTTTCCCAGCCCTGGGACAGCTGGAAGGGAGCTGATCACAGGCACCTCTACCCCAAGTGCTCCGCAGAGAGAGACGAGACAGGCCGGGTGGTCTGAAGAGAAAGGGGGCTTTAAGTCGCGCAGACGAGTCTACACAGCGCCCCATGAGCGTGTGCTCTGGGGTGAGCGTGAGCTGGAAGCAGTGAATCTGCTACTCCCTTCGTCCTTGTCTGTTTCATGCTTCTCTCATCTCGCCCAACTGAGTGCGATTCTAGTGTTCCAAGTTATGGCTAATTTGACTCCTATTCACAGAAGCCAAGTGCTTCATCTTGGGATCAACTCGAAGGAGGAAAAACCACCGAGTCTGCTGGAGGTCGACACCGACGGGCTGCTCTCTGGGTCAGTACGCGTGTTTGGAGAGGACTTGCAACACTTTAGTCTTACATTCTGCTGACTTGAGAGACGAACCCCCGTGTGTACTGGGATTTCACCAGAGTTAGGTTTTCTCTAAACGATATTGTTAAAGGGACATAAACACAGAACACTGAGTGATATTCCACTTTTGCAATGTAATGACATCAAATAAGGCAAAAACGTGCAAAACAAATGTAACGCTGAAGCTTCAATTGTTTGAATAAAAGCAAAATCATCATTTTTGGGCTTTTTATCTTGTTTTGCCTTCTACTTTCAAAAGCGTTGCTGGAGTTCCTATCGTGGTGCAGTGGAAACGAATCCGACCAGGAACCATGAGGTTGCGGGTTCAATTCCTGGCCTTGCTCCGTGGGTTAAGGATCTGGCGTTGCCGTGAGTTGTGGTGTAGGTCGCAGACATGGCTCGGATCTGGCGTTGCTGTGGCTATGGTGTAGACTGGCAGCTGTAGCTCTGATTAGACCCCTGGCCTGGGAACCTCCACATGCTGCGGGTGCGGCCCTAAAAGGAGAAAAGACAAAAAAAAAAATCAAAAGCGTGGCTTTTAAGTGATCTCCTGGACCTCTGAGATACCTTACCTTTCAGGTGTTCTAGTTTTATATTTCTAAGTTTCAGTACTTCATCTGTAATCTTCTGTATCAGAAAGTTCTGTGTTTTTTCTCGCCGAATAGATTCGACCAGGGTGTCCAGTCCTTTGGGGTTTTCTTGTAAGTAGTCTAACAATTTTCCAGCCCTTTTTCTACTTGATGTTCGGCAGGAAATTTCTTCGGTGTCTTCTCTACTGAGTATTTTTTTTGCACGTAAGTGATCAAAATGTCTCTCAGCTATGATTTTTTCACACAGGTACACACGCAAATTTTCTAAAGCCTGAAAGACATAAAATACACCTCAATGCATTTTTTTTTTTAACACATAAGGAAATCGCATAGGTGATTGATTATCAGTCAGGAATCTGAACTGGTGAGAGAGCATCCTGAAGGCAGGATGCTCAGGCCTCCGAGAGGGCTTTACTATCAGATGAAGGTCCAGGGAGACAGACTCAGGTCCCAGCCAAGATATTTGTCACTGATGTGTCCTGCTCTGGTCTCAGCTTCCCACTTATAAGCCAGGAGGAAACTACTGCGAGGAGGGGCAGGTCTAAGCGGGGGCTTGAGTCTGCGGACAGAGGGAGGCGTGCCCAGGGCCTTCAGGAGCAGACGAGAGGAGAGGTCACTGGACCGGGTAGCTACCACTCAGCAAGGCCTCTGGATTGGTCAAGACCACAGGGGTAACTGAGCGAGAGGAGTCACGTCTCTAACTTTCTCACGTTATTAATTTTCTACCTTCCTAGAGTAAAACCATGAAAGGAATCAAGAAAGCAAGAAAGGACCTCAATTAAAAGGGCCCATAATGTATCTCTCTGTGGAGTTCGTTGGAAAGACTATAATCAAACTCAGTCTTGGTAGAAGGGGGGAAGAATGGGGGTGTGCGTGTGTGTGTGTGTGTGTGTGTGTGTGCGTGTGCATGCACAGGGAGGAACCTAAAGGAATAGCGGATATTGGAAAAAACTAAAGAAATACAGAAACGAGTGGATTTTGGAAAAATACACATAAATAGGTCTACACCAGAGAAGTGCCTAAGGAGGCTTAATTAGCCGAAAATCAAAATAGGTCCTAACAATTTTTTTTTTTTTTGGTCACCTCTGTGGCCTGTAAAAGTTCTCAGGCCAGAAGGTCCTGTCGTGGCTCAGTGATTAACGAATCCAACTAGGATCCATGAGTTGAGGGTTCAATCCCTGGCCTCACTCAGTGGGTTAAGGATCTGGTGTTGCCATGAGCTGTGGTGTAGGTCGCAGACGCAGCTCGGATCCCGTGTTGCTGTGGTGCAGGCTGGCAGCTGCAGCTCCGATTAGACCCCTAGGCTGGGAACCTCCATATGCCACAGGTGCAGCCCTCAAAATACAAGAGACAAAAAAAAAAAAAAAAAAAAAAGTTCCCAGGCCAGAGATTGAACTTGCACCACAGCAGTGATAACAGTGGATCTTTAACCCACTGAACCACCAGGCAACTCCTAAACGGTATTAATAATTCAATGTGAGCGACTATATTGCAGCTCCTCCACGTACAAGATGTGGGATCTTGGGTGAGGACCTTAACTCCTCTGTGCCTCAGTGTCCTCAGCTGAGGGTTATGAGGAATAAGTTAACACATGCAGAGTACTTGGAAAAGTGCCTGGTACATAGTAAGCGATGAATAAATGCTAGCGATGAGGACAATGACGACTAATTTGACTCACACTGACAATGATGAGCTAAAGGCAATGGAAACTCTCTGAAGTACTCCCGAACACAGTGGCAGAAAAGCAGATCAGGTGAAGGCTCCCCTGGTTCTCGGTTCACTCAACTCCCATATTCATTTATTTATTCACACAACAAACACGTCACATACCTAAATGCCTAATATGCCACATGCTAAGCCGTAGACATGCAAAGACGCACAAGACTTGAATCCTACATGCAAAGGACACATGGTCTAGCTGAAGAATACATGATCAACTCAAGCTAATGATTAGGAGACAATGAGATATAACTTGGAAAAAAGTTACAGGCCAAATACTGGGGATGCAGAGAGCAGGCAACTGACTCTGCCTCCAGGACCTGGGAAATTGATCGAGGCTACGCCTGAGCTAGAAGCATAAAAGGAATGCAGTGGTGGGGGGACCTCATCAAAGGTTTATAAATAAGAGGCGAAAAGAAGACTTTTACAGACGATTGGGAGAAACAAAAACGGGTCAAAGGAGACATGAGAAGACTGCTGAACTCTCTTACCCAGGATGTGCTGAGTGCGAGAATTTAAGCTGTGGGGATAACAAATGAGAAACACAGACTTAAAAGACCATCTCCTTGGAAAAGCTCAGCTGCTGCAATTTCCACCCCCTGTGCGTGGATGACTCCTGAAAATGCCTATGATCAAGACTCTCTCCACCTAGAGATGCCGGCAGTACTTCAAACTCAACACGCCCCAAACCGCATCTGCGTCCCCATCCTTTTCCTCGGACGCTCTCGGCTCCCCTGGGAGGGCCGCCATCCATCCAGACTCGCGCGATACACCCCGACAACTCGTCCTGGGCTTTTCCCGTTCACTCGCTTGCCACACCGGGTCACCCTCCCTCCAAGCCCCGCCAGTCCGCCCTCGACACTTCTCTCATCTGCCCCTCTCCCCCCCAAGCCCTAGCACCGTCCTAGTTCTGGTCCCCTGTACTCTGCCTTCTCGCTGTACCTCTTCCTTCTCTCCCCACAGCCCTCAAATTCCTCCCCACACATCATCAGACGTCTCATTGCTCAAGAAAAAAAAATGGAAATCCGGAGTGTGAGATGAATTCTACTAAGACTGAAATGCTGTTAATTTTTAAAAAATGTGAAACACTGTGTTCCACCGCAACTTAAAGGATAAAGTTTCTCATGTGGCAGAATAGTGGAGAAGTTAAGAGCACGGCTCTGGACCCAGGCCAGCCTCAGTGCAAGTCCTGCATCTGCCACCATCTCCTGTGGGAGCTGGGCAAGCTCCTCAGCCCCTCTAGCTTCAGATTCCCCACTGGTCATCACCAATAAATACACAGCACGATCCCTGGGAGGACTAACTGGACAGCGCTTACCAGGGTTTGACACAGTAGGGACTTGGCCATCCACGGGATTTTTTTTTTTTTTTTTTTGGTCTTTTTGCCATTTCTAGGGCCACTTCTACGGCATATGGAGATTCCCAGGCTAGGGGTGGAATCGGAGCTGTAGCATCTGGCCTACACCACAGCCACAGCAACATGGGATCCCAGCCGAGTCTGCAACCTACACCACAGCTCACAGCAATGCCGGATCCTTAACCCACAGAGTGAGGCCAGGAATCGAACCTGCGACCTCATGGTTCTTAGTCGGATTCGTTAACCACTGAGCCACAACGGGAACTCCGGGATTTTTTTTTTTTTTTTTTTTTGCCTTTTTAGGGTATCACCTGAGGCGTATGGAAGTTCCCAGGCTAGGGTCAAATCTGCACTGTAGCTCCTGGCCTACACCACGGCAACACCAGATCCGAGTCTCATCTGCAACCTGCACCACAGCTCACGGCAACGCCAGATCCTTAATCCACTGAGTGAGGAAAGGGATGGAACCTGCGTCCTCACGGATACTAGTCAGGTGTGTTACCACTGAGCCATGACTGGACCTCCATCCATGGATTTTAGTATCAGCAGCCAGTCCTCCATAGTTACAGAGGGATGACTGTATATTCTTCAAGAGAGAAAACAGCAGAAACAACAAGCAGCTTTGAAGGAGGGATGATAAAATGATCAACCTTAGACAAGGTGAGGAATCTGAAGGATATCAAACTGGATTTCCCGTAACTATTTGGAAATAAGCACTTAGATTTGGGAAAGAAGGCAGGCCAAATATATGTATGATAATTTTAAACCTTCTAAGGTCATAAACCATTTCCATCACGTGAAAAAATGTTCTAAGAAAAAAATGAGCAGCTCTACTTTTTTCACAGCTGTCCTGAAACCCGTGCATGATTCCCCAAGGTTATGAATTTCAGAGTTGGCTGTGCGCTGAAATCTTGGAGATGGAGAATGTCAATGAGCTGATGGTAAAAAATACAGGCCTGGCAGTCACCCTTCACATCTGTGTTTGTGTGCGGGTTTTGGAACCTCCCACTCGCAACCTCTCACTACCTGTTTTGTCAACTGTAAAATGGAAAAGACAGCGATCCCCCTCAGAGGCTGGTGTACAGATGACGCTAGAACACTGTAAACCGTGCGATGCAGCACCTGCCTCCTGAAGTTCATGCTTTTACTGGCACAAATCCTGAACAGCACGACACTCATTCTTTAGTAGTTACCAACATCCCAGTTCTGACGGGAATGGGAAGCAGGGACCTGCCATTTTTGGGTATATTTCCAGGCCGAGGAACAGTGCTTTCCATCTAGTGAGCGCCCCAGAATTATCTGCTGAAGGAGGAAATTAAGGCACAAGCCCTACTCTTAACCAGAGTCCTTCTGCTAATGAGTCACACCGACTCTGCATTATGGGTACAGTGTAATAAACCTCACAGGTGAGGGAAAAGGAAGCACAGGAACATTTAAAAAGTTGCTTCCTGTCCACTTCACAAAGATGGTTTTGTACAGCACTGCGGCGCTAAGCGAGAACACAGTTCATGTTGATTTTTAAAATGTGAATTAATACAAAGTATTTTAATGGTACTCATACAAGTCTCACAAGGCAAAACAAACAACTAAGAGCAAAGGATAAGAGAAACAAGTCACTCTTGGTGGATAAATATTAAGATTTGTACATTTCTGCAGCATCCAAGCAGCGGAGCATAACGCAGCTACCGAATGTTTCCAGCGTTCACCTGTAAATAAACTCTCGGCCTTCGGTGCCCGGCCCCCCTCCCCTCCCCCTCGCCCCTCCGATTTAAATACGTGGGCGTTTGCTTTCTAGGGGAATTCCGACTCGTGCTTTCAGCTGCTGAGCTTCCCTCAACCCCCGCTGCCAAAGTTTCACATATTTGCTCCACTGCTTGGGATGCTTTACCTGGTCCAGCTTTTGCTCCAGACTGAGCGAGCCAGCAGCCAAGGCTCAGACTCAAGGACGAGCTTGAGTCGCCGACTTCCGACAACGTAGCTCCACCCCTGGAAGCGCCAGAGGATGGGTGGGGAGTGGGCCGGAGGCTGTGAAGGAGCGCTCCACTCAACAAGGTTCCAGAAACCCAAGCCCTGCTTTGATTGATTTAACACGCGAGTTCACAGGTCACCAGGGGTCGGATCGCTTCCACCAGGTCCCCGCGATGCCGGCTCGGCTCCCGCGGCGCCCGGACCTGCCGCTTCTCCCACCGCGCGCTGCTCCTCGGCTGCGGGCCGGGACGGCACGCCGGGTTTCCGCTCCCGTCGCCCGCAGGCACGCAGCCCGCCCCGCCCGCCCGCCCCGGGCCCGGCCGTGCTACTCACGTCCTTCTTCACTTCGGTCAGGTCCTCCTCGGTCAGGGACGGCGCGGCGGGCTCCATGGCGGAGGCGGGGGACGGCGCTCCTTCCGGGTCCGCGCTCGGGCTGCGCCGCCCCGCCCAGGCTGGGGGCTTCGGCCTCCCGAGGAGGGGTGGGGAGGGGAGGCGGAGAGGGTGGGGGGACGGCTACCTCCTCGAAAACAGGGGGACCGAGGGTCAAACAAGCGCTTCCGGCTCTGCCTCCGGGCCGACCGCGGCGCAGACCTACGCGTCTAGACGCCGAGCTCCGGGCTCGGCTCCTGCGCGCTTGCGGAGGCCGGGGCGCAGGACCGCCCCTCGGGGAGGCTGGCCCTCGGAGAGCCCGCCCCATCTCTCCGAGAGCCAATCGGAGCCAGCCCGCGGCCGGCCTGGTCCCGCCCCCTGCCGGACCCTTCCAGGGTGGCCCCGCCCACAGCCCCCAGGTCGTTTGCATGGGGCGGGGGGAGGCCTCCCGAAAGGATCGTTTCCGTGGGCGGGGCCGGCGCGGCTCGGTCTGTGGGCGGTCGCCGCCCGCGCGGGCAGCTCCGATGCAGCTGGAGCTCTGCTTGTCGGTGCTGCTGTGTTCCTCCCCTTCTCCCAGCCCCTGCCCACCGATTTCCTGCTGCTGTTTGCCCACGCAAGTTTTACAATGGTTTGGTCACACACAGACACTCGCGCGCGCACACGAGACTCATATACAGCCTAACTGCAGTTCATATGAAAGGAATTTCTGAAAGAGAAAAACCGCCTACAATCCCATCACTTTAACACCTCATTTAACCTCTGCATACTTTCTGGTCACTGTTTATGATAAACGTATTTCCTTATTTCTTCATCTGAGGGATGAAGATGTGTCTCTCCTACCTCTCACAGGTGACAATTCAATGACATGACAGATGTGAGGTTCTTAGAGGTACTGGGCCCACAGTCCGTGCTCAGCCCTTGCTCAAACATTTATTGAGTCCTTCCTACTATATTCTAGACACCCAGTCCCGTAAGAGTTCTCCCATCTTCCTGGGGAAGACTGATGAACAGATACGATTCTCAGAACGGTGCATCCAAAGTAACGAGGGTGATAAGTCCGGAAAGGGCTCAGGGCCCAAGATGATTGTTTGGACAACATGGTAAATAAACTAGAAAGAAAGAATATGGTATTTGGAAGCTAGAGGGTAGATGAAAATGCGGACCAGGGGGCGGAAGACAAATTTGAGGATCCAGAATCCTTTAAAGGAAGGGAAAACAAGAACCAGAAAACAACAATGTTGTCAAGGCCGCATCAATGTATTTTTCCATCACAGGGCAGGGATCTTACGTTTAACATTACATCATGTGTGTTTGTCCATATTCATACACAGTATGTTTTCTGATTGCTTAATCTTCCGTCATCTTTTTCTAACCCAATTCACTTAACTAGTTGTTCTTTCATTCACAAATATTTGTTGAATGTCAACTATGGGTCAGACACTGTTCTAGGTGCTGGGGAAATAGCTATGAACGAAATAGTTAAAAATTCCTTTCCTCCTGGAGTTTAAATTCGTGTGTGTGTGTGTGTGTGTGTGTGTGTGTGTGTGTGTTTGGGGCAGGGCAGACATTTGAAAAATGTTATGTAAATTATTTATGACGTTAGAAGATGATAAATACGCAGAAAATATAAAACGGGGCAGCAGGTTGAGGGGTATGGCGTGGTGAGTGAAGACCTGTTGAGAAGGGGGATTTGGGTCGCGCTTGAAGGGGCTGAAGGAAAGAGCCATGTGGACAAGCAGAGGGAGCAGCCAGGGGAAAGATGCAGGGGGACGGGAGGCCAAGTCCAGGGCAGCTGTGCTTCATCTCTGCTCTGAGTCACAGGACAGCCTCTGAGTCAGACAAGAAGCCACTGGAGGACGCCGAGCAGAGGAGTGGCGCGATCCCATTTATGATTGGAAAAAGGCGCGCTTTCACTGTTGCCTTGAGGGAAAGGAAGAGGGGAACGGGGGACCCTCAAGGAGCTACTGCCTTTGTCCCCAGGAGGTGGTGGCTCAGAACAGGGTTGCTGGCAGTGAGGGTGGGGAGACCATTTTGGAGAGACGGGGGGAAGTGATTTCATTTCCTTTTCAAAGAATCACGCTGGCTGCTGGGCAGAGAGCAGACTGCAGGTGTAAGTGTGGAAGCAGAGACCAGCCGGGAGCTCCCACGGCGGCTCCGGCCAAGCGGGCGGCGGTGGGACCAGGCTGGGCGCCCTGAGCGCTTCCCCAAGGAGACGTCAAGTTAGCCCCAGTTTTGCATTATGATGAGCAAGTTTTCCCCTCGAGTATTCCTCTGTGTTTTCCAAGGCCATTTCTCTTTTAATTTATCATTTCCTTTGCACGAGTTCTCAGCAGCAAATGAGGATCTTGGCATCTGACCAGCTCAGCCTAGTGTGGTGGTTTCCTAGGGCCGCTGTGATGAAGTGCTGCGAACAGGGTGTGTAAGCCGCAGAAATGTCTTCGCTTGCGGCTCTAGAGGCTCGAAGTCCAAACGGGCAGAGCCCTGCTCCCTCCGAAGGCCTCAGGGAGGCCTGCTCCTTCTCTTCCTCGCGCCTCGTGGTCGCTGGCGATCCTTGGCGCCCCGTGGCTGTGGCCGCATAACTCCAGTCTGCCTGTTTTCTTCCTCTGCCTCAAGCTCCAAATGTCCTTCCTCTAATAAGGACGCGAATCATTGGATTTAGGGCCCCCTCAAATCCAGTAGGATGTTGGTTACATCTGCAAAGACACTATTTTCAAATAAGCTCCCATTCTGAGGTTCCAGCAGACATTTGAAGAGACGCTGTTCAACTCAATACTTGAATTCAAGATTTGCCGATGATTCGCTGCACGACCTGGGGACAACTGATACGCCTCCGGTAAAGACAGCTGTTACAGGGATGCAGAGGTGGGAGGAGGAAACCATTTCTGATGGATAAGACCACGTGAGAGGGTGTATTCAAACAGGGCGGAGGGCTTCAGTAGGCGGAGCTTCAACTGCTGCTGAATGATTTATTCTAACACTTCCTGCCAGATACCAGGTGCTGTGGTGAGCAATGCATGCTATTTCAAGTGACGTGAGCTATAAATTTCCCATAAATAGTTTGAGGGAAAAAGTGGCCTTTCTGAGCCAGATACTCCTGGGTTTTATTGGTGAGATGATGCCTGGGGAGCTTAGACATTTTAGCTCAGGGATTTGGGGACACTCCAGGTGGGGCTGCCCCCCGAGCGCTCCCAGCCTATAGGAAGGAAGGGCGAGGAGGGTGTGGAGAGGTGGGCGGGGCCTGAGCAAACTCCCTGAGGACAGTCGCCAGGTGCACCCCAAGACTGAGACACTGATGAGGGAGCTGGGGGAGGCGTCGTTCCCTCTGACCTCCCCCAGGAGACTGGTTGGTGTGCAGAGGAAGGGCAGGCCTTTGGTGTCGGAGGCCTAGGGCCATGGGACAACGTAACGTGGATCTGGTGGAGGGAGGCGATGTCCCATGTACCAGCAGGGGGACCTTGAGGGAGGGGCTAGATCCCACAGCCATACAATTGCCTGGGAAGAAATGATCACAGACAATTTATTTCCCACCCATTCTGAGCCAAGGACACTTGCCTTTGCTGTTAAAGTTTTTTTTTTCCTCCTTATTTCGCCACCCCGTGGCACATGGATTTCCCAGGGCCAGGGTTCAGATTTGAGTCACACTGTAGCTTCAACACGCCACATCCTTTAACCTGGGCCCGGGATCCAACCTTCGTCCTGGTGCTGCAGTGATGCCACAGATCCTGTTGAGCCACAGTGGAAACTCCTGCTATTACAATTTAATCTCTGTAACAGTCCTTCCAGGTAGACTTTATTATCCTCACGTTGCAGGTGAGAATTCTGTGTGTAACACAGCAGACGCAGCTCCAGGAGGACTCAGCGCCTCCCTCCTGACCTCGGTCTCCGGTCTCCGTGGTTTCTGACTCACATCTCATTCTCTGGTTTTCAGCCTTCCTTCACTGGGGTTTGAATCATTCCTTTATCACTCACTTTTCAAGTTCAGGCAAGTTTCCCAATTGCTCTGCACCCCAAGTTTCTCATGCACCCTGGAAAAGAAGCTTAAGTACGTGAAGGGAAGAGAAGTAAAGGCGGTTTGTTGGGAAATAGCAACATCTTAGCTCAGACTGACTGAATGCACAGCAGGTGCTTAGTTCCCTGGGTACACCATGTGCGGAGTCTGAAGCCTACAACCACAGTTCACTGCAACTCCAGGTGCCTAATCCACTGAGCAGCCAGGGATCGAACCTGCTTCCTCATGGATACTAGTTGGATTCGTTTCTGCTGAGCCACAATGGGAACTCCTCTAGGTATGATTGTACTGACAAATGAACCTGTATCTCTCAGAGCATATATTATCAGGGGGTCTTTGGTTAGCCCTTGAGGAGATTTCAAGGGTCTATTTTAGGAAAAAGGAAGTGACAGGTTCAATTTGTATTTTAGGGAACAATCCCTTGGGGAGCAATCTGGCAGGTGGGGGAGAGAAATATAAGATCGGATGGAGTTCCCATTGTGGCTCAGTGCGTTAAGGACCAGAGGTCGTCTCTGTGAGGATGCGGGGGTGATCCCTGGCCTCGCTCACTGCTCTTTGGGGTAAGGATCCAGTGTTGCTGTGAGCTGTGGTATAGACCTCGGATCCTGCCTTATGGTGGCTGTGGTGTAGGCCAGCCGCTGCAGCTCCAATTCAACCTCTAGCCTGGGAACTTCCATATCCCACAGGTGTGGCCATAAAAAGAAAAAGAAAAAAAGAAAAAAAAAAAGAAGTGTGAGACTGGAGCTTAGGTGAAAAGCAACTTTAAGGCTGAGCCCCTGAACTCATGAAACAGGTGAGGGTTTGAGATGACAGTGGAACTTGCCAGGCCCAACACCCCAACTCTGTTTTCCATAAGAAACTCAGTGGTATTTGGCATCTTGTGGCGCTTGGGAATTTCCTGATGGTTTGGAGATACATTAGGTGAAAAAACACAGTCGGCCCATTGTATCCAGCCTCCAGAGGCCAAGTCCTTCCCCTGGGCTGTGAAAGTGTGGTTTGTTCTCCACTGTCCCACACACCCTCTCACTTCCTGGGGCTAATGGTTTACGATGCCTCCCCAGCTATCACATGAGCTCCAAAGCGCAGAGGGCTTTTGCTTCAGTTTCTAATGTTCCCAAGGTGATTGTAACAGTGCCCAGTTCATAGTGGGTACTGAGTAAATATTTATCAAAACAGAATGAACCAGGAAAAGACTGTTCAGTACACCAACTGCTGCAGAAAAGGCCAGTAGAATGAGAGCACAGAGCCAATCCCTGGCTCGGGGGTAGGAGGTCATTTCAGAAGAGCGTGCTCTGGAAGTGACGATGAAACGTCGCCATTGCCGTTTTGAATTCACCTTGGGCGAGTTCCCCAGTGGCTTAGCAGGTTAAGGATCCAGCATTGTCACTGCTGTGGCTCTGGTCACTGCTTTGGCTCAGGTGTGATCCCTGGCCTGGGAACTTCTGCATGCCAAGGGTGCAGCCAAAAAAAAAAATTCATTATTTTGAAAAAACATGTTTTGGGGAGGTAAAGAGATAAGGCTGCAAGGTTAGGCTGGTCTTCTGTAGGACTTTGTGTTCATTTATTATGTTTGGCTCAAAAGTGGAAATGTACTGGCCTATATTTGGTGAGGATGATGGCTCGAGAGGAAAATACACCCGGAAACAACACCTGGTTTCTCAGAGGACTGTTTCTCTTGGCCTAAGAGGGTTGGAGACAGAGTACAAATAAGCAGGAAGGGATTTTTCATTTTCATTAGAAAAATAACCAAAGAACATTTTGTTAATCTATGTGGACATTTTGGGGTCGGAGTCCTTCTAGGGGTACTCTTGTGCTCACTGACATAAAATTGCTCTCTCATCTTTGCCTCACCCCCGATGGAGCTGGGTTGTGTTCTGGGTGTTGTTTGAAAGCATTTAAAGTCATGCTCTGACTCCAGGAAACACACACCTCTTCTAAAGAATCTATAAACAGGGTCAGAGTCCATCCGTATCTCAACAGGCCATTGTTTTTCTTGGATGCTCTCGGAGGCGTGAATACAGGCTTGTCTGAGGTCATCCTGACTCAGACAGCTGGTCAAGACGTAATTCACATGCCATTCCTGTGTCCCGACTTTACCATCCATGCCTACAAAAGTTTAAATTTCCCTTTGACTATCAAATGTCGTAGCTGTACCCCCACACTTGGTTTGGTGGCTGGAAAACGGTCCTCCGGCGGGTCTGAGCGTCCCCAGAGCCATCTCGTGGGAAGGCGAGCAGGTCCCTGGTGTTCTTCCGCCCGGTCTCCTTGTCACTCGGCCGCGCTGCTGCCGGGGCCCCTCAGGAGACGGCCCTTCTGCTGGGCATTGCTACCGCCGTCACCACTCAGGCCTCAGGGGAGGGGACACTGTTCTACCCTTTGCTATTAGGGCTCAGAAATGGACAGGCCCTTCTCCTAGGCTGTCACAGCCTAGGACACTCCTTGCTGCAACTATAGCTTAGCAGGTACTTACTTCATTGCCCGGAAGCACTCCCCGGACGGGGGCTCCACCTGTGCTCCTGTTATGTTTCCATGACGGCGGGAAGGTTCCCACTTGACAATAGCTTAACTGATACGAGATGTGGCTACTCTCGGCGCTGCCAGGCTAGATCCACCAGGTCTTAGGGTATGTTCCCCAGAAGCTGGCTCAGAGGCACACTTTTTTTTTTCTTTCTTTTTAGGGCTACACCCGTGGCACATGGAAATTCCCAGACTAGGGGTCTAATAGGAGCTGCAGCTGCCAGCCTCCACCACAGCCATGGCAACACAGGATCCAAGCCACATCTGTGACCCACACAACAACTCATGGCAACCCCGGATCCCCAACCCACTGAGCGAGTCCAGGGGTTGAACCTGCGTCCTCATGGATACTAGTCAGATTTGTTTCCGCTGAGCCACAAAGGGAACTCCAGAGGCGTACTTTTGAGTGTGTGTGCTTCATTTGGCAGATGATTGGCAGGGAGCACTGGTAAAAGCGGAAAAGTCATTTGGGGACGGGGATGAAGTCTGGAGAGCGCACACTAATATGAAATTTACCACCGTGGGCAACTGGGGCGCAGGCCCGTGGGTTGGGAAACTTTGAGAGACAGTGTGGAACTGCCTGGCCCATATGGCAATCGCCAGGCACTTGCGGCTCATCAGACTGAGATATTCTCTGAATATAAAACACACATGGAATTTCCCACACTTAGGACAAAAAAAAAAAGTATAATATCTCCTTGTTAATTTTTTTATTGATCACACATTGACATGGTGCTCTTACAGATACATGGGGTTCAATACACTATATCATTAAAATTAATGTCACTTGTCTCATTTCACTTGTTTTTAAAAAACGTAAAACTCCCTACATGAGTCACATTGCATTTCTCTTGAACGGTGCTGGTATTTTTCCTGCTTTGTCCTCCCTTCAAGGTTCGCGTGTCTGTCTACGGCCTTCATGAAACCAGGAGAACGGGAGCTCACAACACCGTCATAACAAGCCTCGTATTCAGAACACAGTGCCTGGCTCCCACAGGGAGGGGTAGTATTTTAAAGAATTATTTCTGTGCTCTCACATCCCCCCAATGTCCACCCATCCCTGCTCCTTACTTCCTGTTCTGGGCTCTCTGATTTTATTCACTTGCCCCCTGAGGGTCTTTGTCTTAGCCAAGAACTGGTTAGGAGTCCTCCACTGCTTTGGGGGAAGGTCCCATTCTTAAACCAGAGAATAAAGGAGGTAAATTTGTAGTTTTTAAGTTCCAAAGTCACTGGTAAAGGTGTAAGACAGAAAGAGGCGGGCGCATAACTGCAGACTTGCAAAGGGGGGGTCTACCCCTCCTCTCCTGGGGTCCACAGACCGTGGGATGGGGAGAGAGGGGCCCTGGAGGACAGGAAGAGAGATGGCTGTGCTCGCACCCCGGACACCAGATGAGACGACCTGTGCACCTGTGCTGAGGATGCTCGCGGGCTGCGCTCACAGTGGCCATCAGCTAGGTCCCTAGGCCAGCGCCTGTGCCGCAGGATTCTGTGTGGCTCTCGGCTGCACCCTCTCCACGTGCAAAGCTCTCTTCCACCAGCCCAGGACTCTTCGCACAAACCACGGAAGTCTTCCTGGAGGAGTACCTGGGCAGGTAGTACCATGTGACCAGGCCGAACTGGCCCCAAACCTTGCAAGAAGGCAGGACAATGACTGACACACATCTGCATTATTAGGAAATGCGCCTCTGTCCACAGTTGTGAAGGCCTCACATTAAAGGGCAGAGCAGATCCTCTTCTGGGGCCACCTTGTCGCTAGCCCCCTCCCCAGGCCTTGAACCATCGAACAGGCTCCCCACAATGAGAGAAGTTTGCTCAAAGGCAAATCCGTTGAAAGGTACCAAGTGTTCCAAAAACCCAAAGTGTGATCTCACCTGCTGTCATCTTGGATCCCATACCCCTGGGCTAAAGAGTCAGACAGCTACCTGGGTGAGTCAGAAGGAGTCAGCGAGAAAGCAGAAGGCTGTGCGAGCTGGCCTCGCCATTCCCCACGGAAAGGTGCGTTTTGGGTCCACACAAGATACACTCTCTTGTTTGGTTGGGGCGGTTGCCCTCAGTGGGCACATTCCCGGAATTGTTTTCTCAGGCCCAGGAGCAAAAAGAGGAAGGTGGAAAGTCGCCCACGGACATCCGTAGCATTTGGCTTAAGGCCACCTTAGGGCGATAACCGTTGCTCTGTCGCTGATTGTGCTTTTAGGTCCTCTAACACTGGAAATGCGTGTTCAGTGCCCGAGTGACCCGGCAGCTATCTCTGAGAGCAGCCTCTTAGACCCCGAGCTTCCAGTGCTGGGCGATTGTGGGGCGATTGTGGGAAATAGCTGGACAGGTGAAAGGAAATGACAAAAACTGCTTCTCGGATACGGTTGGGGCCTGGAGCCCAGCACCTGCTGCCCAAGGCAGATGTCTCTTGGGGTGACCCCCAGCCACGCACCCCTTCTCTGAACCCTGAGCCAGCTGCCATGTCCATACAGTGTGGCCCCCACCACACTCACAGCTGACCGAAAGAGGTGTAGACATGTGACCCACGCTGGACCCTTTGGACGCTGCCCGTGAAATTGAGAGATGGGCCTCTGAGCCTCTCAAGCAGCGCGTTTGGTGCCTGGGCAGAGTCTGCGCTGAGAGGGAGAAGGAAGCAGGTGCCAGGCTGAAGGAGAAAGGAGGACCGTGCAGGCGGATGAGGAGCAGCCTTGCAGCCTCGCCTGGCTTTCCGGGACCAGCTCCAGGCCCTCATCAGGCCGCCAGCTCCCTGGCCACCGTGGACCTAAAGTGACCTCGACCTCGGCTTTAGGGTCCGTGAAGGTCCCCTCACCCTCCAGAGGCTCAGCCCGTCCTTGGCTGCACACGGCCGTGGGGCTGGGACGGTCTCAGGACCAGAGTCCGTTCCCTCACCTGTTTTCCCACCCGGGTGCCTTGGGACCCCGCAGTCTACACAGAAGACCAGGAGCAGGTCACAGAGGGCAGAAGAACATTTGCTTTTTCCCCGGGGAGGTGCCCACGGCCACTTTTTTTGGCCACGCCCACTGCATGTGGAAGTTCCTGGGCCAGGGATGGAACCCACGCCGCAGCAGCCACCTGACCCACGGCAGCGACAATGCTGGATCCTTAACCTGCTGAGCCACAGGAAAACTCCCCACACGCCACATTTTAAAGTGTATTTAATGGGGCAAAAGGGAGGGGGGACCCTCCCTTCCCATCTCTCCTCCATTTAGTCATTCCATCGAAGCTCGTGAACACTTCCCACGAGCCAGGCACCGTTTCAGACACGAAGCTGTGGTACCTCCCAGAGCTTCATTCTAGTGCAGGGGACAGACGACAACCAGCAAGCAGCTGAAAGAATTGCAGGTGACGAAGAGCCAGGAAGTAGGCAAAGCAGGGACAGAAGACAGAGTGTGACTGTGTCCGTGTGCTGCCTGGGGGCTCCCTGAGGAAGGGTGTTGGGGCAGGGCACTAGGGGGTGACGTGGATGCACGTGGGAGTGAGGAGGTGACATGGATGCACGTGGCACTAGGGGGTGACGTGGATGCACGTGGGAGTGAGGAGGTGACATGGAGGTGACATGGATGGACTGGGAATGATGGAGAGGAAGGAGGCGACCGTGGGAAACGTGGGGAACGGCTTGCTGCCGAGCACAGCTTGTTCGGGAGGCTGGGGCTGCTCCGTCCCCTCTGGCCTCCCTCACCGCCTTCCCACCTTCCCTTCCCCTCCCTCAGGTATTACCTGAGCTCCCGCAGGAGTCAGGAGCAGAACAGGGGTTTTGCCCTGGAGGGATTCACAGGGCAGGAGGAGAGAGAGAAGCGAGTCCTGAAGCACGGGAGGTTGGTACCCAGTGGAGGACTGGGGAGGGTTACTGGGAATGTGACAGCAGCACAGAGGAGCAGCCAGGGTCTCCTACACCTCTGCCCAGCAGCCCAGTCCGCCGAGGAGAAGGCCGAGCCTCTGAAGGGTCCGCAGGTTCTGTTTCTTTCCAGTGCCACATGCCTTATCGCGGAGCCTGCAAAGCCCAGTGGAAAGCTTTGGAGCAGCCAGCAGGTCACCCCCCCCACACCAACAGGGGAGCCCAGTGGAAGGTTGGCATCGATTCAGGTTGCTGGAAAACAGGAAAGGTACCTTCAGTTCGTAGGACTGGGACGCGACACACACACACACACACACACACACACACACACACACACACACACACTCAATGCTCAGAGAACTGAAGGCAAAGGGAGGGATTGGCAGGTGTCCCCGAAAACTGGTAATCCAAGAATGAAAATTTTGCAGAACAAGGACCAAACTGTAACAAAACTCAGGGTCAGAGCGAACTGCCTGGGTACTTACGTAACCGATGAAAGGCTTACAGGACACTGTGTGTTTACTTAATGATGTGACTCATTTAAATGGAACAGACTTAAAGCGCCCACTCAATGGTCAGGTTTTCCGTTTATTATTGTCATGGGTCCCTGTGACACGTAATGACACTGAAGTCTACAAACTGTGGAAACGGCCAACAGAACGTGTCTACACAAGGACAGAAGAGGAAGAGGTCGTATCATTTAAGGGGCGTAAGATGCAATTTGAGCTCCAGCCGCAGTGCCCCAGGTGCCCGCAGATGACGGCTGGGGTGTGTGGGGCTGGGCGTCAGGCAGACCAAGAAGTGACTGCAGCTGTGGGAGGTGTGAACGCCAGGATGCAACTTGGGTGTTCGGTTGACACCAGAAAGAGCATGGACCAGCGGTGATCTGACCACTGCGTCAGAACGGAACAGATCCAAGGGCCACCAGATGTCCCTCTTGAAGGAAACTGTCATTCTTTCAGCATTTGCCTCAGGAAGACTTTGAGGGAAAGGAAGAGCCCGGGCCAGGACTTTCTCCTTTGTCGATTTGGGAAGCAAAACTGTGAGTCTGGCTGAGGCCAGAGACCTCCCCCTGGGAGTAGGTTCATTTCTGTGAGCACCTGCCCAGTTCGGCTGCTCCAGGGCAGCTTCTGCCCTGCAAGGGGAGGAAGCTCTTGGGCCCAGGGATGCAACCCGCCCTACGGCAGTGACCGCACTGGGCTCTTAACCCCCTGAGCCACCAGGGAACTCCACGGCCCAGCACGGATGGCCTGGAAATGGCAGCTCCTAAAGCTGTTCCCTTTTGCTAATAGATACACATCAGCTCTTTGTCAGCAAAAAAGCTGATATTTTGGTCTTTAAGTACTTGATCTTTTGCTTATTTCTCAGTAGGTTCAGAAGTCTGTCTGGGAAGTGAAACGTCATTACTGGGACTCTAACGGGGTCCTGGGGGACACCTCAGAGTCCTCTAGGGTTGCTGAATTTGAGGTTCGTCAGAGGCCCACACTCCTGCCAATCTGGAGAGTCGCATCTTACACGTTAGGACAAAGGAAACGCACTGTGGTTCTAAAACGGTCCTCAAGTCAGAAGTCACAAGGACAGACGCGCTGGGCGCCAGGCGTGCACCTGACGCTGAGCCCCTCCTCACGTGGGCAAGCCTGGGAAACCCGCTTCAGGGCGAGGATGCCCTTGAAGCCACGCTGAGGCCGGCAAGGTTGTAAAAATGCCACTAATTCCTTCATGGACTGGAAATCATAACAGCAACCCCCAAAAGGAAAAAAACAGCCCTCCCCAAAGCAAAACCCACCCGAATAAATAAAGTCGGTACTCCAACTAATGCTATGTGACACACGCAGGCAGGTTCCTGTACTGAGAAATAGAACGAAGGATATTTTGTTCTCTAAAGCCCTGCAGGACACATCGACTTCCGTCTCCCTAAAAAAGCTCGTAGTGTCCTGCGATCGAGCCCCACTTTCCCTGGAGGGTGGAAGGAGGCAGGGGAAGGATAGAGGCGCCGGGGGCGCGGGGCTGTGAACGCGGAGCGCAGGCGAGGGTCTCGGAGCGCCCGGCAGCCCGAAGCACCGCGCAAGGGCGAGACGGACGGACGCGCCCTGCAGTTCTAACCACAGCGGAGTCCACATACAACTTGCACGACTGAGTGTGGCCGCGCTCTGCCTCTCAGCAAAGCTGCACTGCGTGGGTCTCACGCCCGACCCCCTGAAGTCTTGCGGCGCCAGCACCGGGGCTCCTCCCCTTAGCAGGTCCACTTCCTTCCGCGAAGGTCCCTACGGGGCTCTCTGGGGCGGCCCGAATGGGGAGAGGAGCACCTCTACGCTTCCACAGGTGCCCGGAATGGGGCCGCGCACAGCACCTTGCGAGGTCCTCCCCTCGGCCTCCGTGCAGGACAGTGCCTGCCGCCCCATGTGGCGAATGAGGTCTTTGGGCTCCGAAGAGGCTAACTGCCCTCCCAGTGCAACCTGGCAGCAGGCGGCATCCGAAGTGTGAGATGGCTCTTTCCTCTGAATCTCCCCAAACCAGTCCATGCCCCCTCCCAGGAGGCCCTGGGGAGCTGTCGGGATGGCTCGGACTTGGGGGTCTACCAGCTGGGACTCTGGCTGCGCTCACCTGACACCTGGTTATTGGACTCACTCTGGACAATGGACAAGCGTGTAGGGGCTGGGTTGCTTTATGCAAACACAAGTTTATAAAACCCTCAGTGACGATCTAGAGACACGAGAGTGGCCCAGGGCGGCGTTGGCTAGGAAGCCCGGCCCCTCCCCTCTTGTTGCCACACTGACCCCAGGGCCTTGCCTTTGTCACCAGGCCGGGGTCTGGGGTTGGGCCCAGGGGCAGGTAGAGACAGCAGAGCAGGGCCTTTGGCCTGAGAACTGTTCACATCCTTGCCCTGCACACCCCCAGGCCAGAAACGGTGCCAGCGGCTGTTCTTAGCTGAAAGGAGGCTGGGAAGGGAGCTCCAGTGGGCGGCAGGTGCTGTGGGGAGCTTCAAGTGCCCCCTCCTGAAGGACGAGTGGGACAGCCCGTCTCTGTCACACACTCCCGTGGTCCCTTCCCTCCTGCCGGGGGCTCTTGCATCCTTAGTTACTGGCTTTCAGATCTCATCCCCAGGTTCCCCGCACCCTAAGCCCTTGGCCCTGTCTGGACTCCCGGGCAGGGCCTGCTCCTGACGGGTTCTTTCTGCTTTCCCTCCAAGCCCCTCATAAGAAGGTGCGTGGAGTGGGTGGGGAGCTTCAGATGGGACAGGGCGTCAACAAGAGAGAAACAAGATGTTTGCTTTTCTTTTCTTTTTAGGGCCTTGCCCAAGGCATATGGAGGTTTCCAGGTGGGGGTCGAATTGGAGCTGTAGTTGCCAGCCTACACCACAGCTACACCAGATCTGAGCTGCATCTGCGACCTACACTACAGCTCATGGCAATGCCAAATCCTTAGCCCACTGAGCGAGGCCAGGGATCAAACCTGTGTCCTCATGGATCCTGGTCAGATTCGCTTCCACTGAGTCATGAAAGGATCTCCTGTTTTTTCTTTCCTTTTTAGGGCTGCACCTGAGGCATATGGAAGTTCCCAGATAGGGACTGAATCCGAGCCACAGCTGCCGACCTACACCACAGCTCACAGCAACGCCAGATCTTTAACCCATTGAGTGAGGCCAGGGATCAAACCCGGGTCCTCACGGTTACTAGTTGGGTTCTTAACCCGACAAGCCACAAGCGGAACTCTGAGATGTTGGCAGCCAAGGTGGGGCCATCTGAGGCCAGATCCACCTCCTCATCAGACGTCTCAGGCCCCTCTTCCTTCAGTCGAGTGTGGATTCAGCTAACGCGCATTAAACCTGTAAGAGACGTGGTCGAAGCCTCTCAGGGCTCATGCCTGGGGGAGACGGCAGCTCGGGATGCCCACCTTCAGAGAGCCCACGAGCAGCCAGAGCCTCTGCCCGCGGGAGCCAGGATCTCCTCCTCCTCCTCTCCCTCCACCGCTCACCTGCAGCCTCGCTCACATCACATCACCTCCATTTCTTGGTACCATCAGGGCCGAGCGCCCGACACCATCGCCTCTTTCAACCTCTACTCCTGCTCCAAGAGGCAGCACGATCATCTCCAGCTTACAGCTGAGAGCCCCGGGCACAGAGAGCTAAGAACTGACTTGATACTGTCGCTGTGACAGTTCAGTGAGGCAATGCCATGCAAACATCCAGCTCAGTGCCTGGAAAACAGAAAGTACTCAGCGACTGGGTAGCCTTTACTGTTTCAGCAGAGGAGGAAACGGGCTTACGGAAGACAGTCACGGGCCAGCAGAGGCTCCGGAATTTCCGCACAGAAGGGCCCAGGGAGGTGGCCTGCTTTGGGCTCTTAGGATGACTGTTCTGGTTGAAACTGTGTTTACACAACAAGCATACTGTCCCCTCTTAGCCTGTGAACATCAAAAATACCAAGTATTTCAATGAAGGTTATAGTCACACGTGGCGTAGGGTCAAGCCTGTTCCACCTGTTTGTTACCATGATGCTTCCGATTGTCGTTGGCAATTAGCCTGAAGACCGACAGAAGCACGGGTCACTAGCCCCCGGCGAAGCCACATTTTGGTGTCAGCCCTGTAAGGGCCCAAGCAAGGATCTGAAAGCGATTTTTTCTCTCTTTTCTGGTCACAGGGTGCAGCAGCTTGGTGCGGGAACTCAGTTCCCAGACTGAACCGGGGCCGCAGCAGTGAAAGCAGGGATCCTACCCGCTAGCCCACCAGGGCGCCCCCGGGAAAGCAGTTCTGACGCTGGAGCTCAGCTCCACCCGACAAAGACTAACCGGGACGGACTGGGGGCGTGGTTTCCTCGTGCCCCGCCCCCCGGGGAGTGGGGGGCGGTGAGCTCCCCTCTCCCGCGACCGTCCTTGGTCCTCACAAGCAAAACCGAGACCCTGAAAGCAGAGACCCTCGCAAGGGATGACCTTGGCCTGGGTCTCCCCCTTCTCTAGATCGTTCTGGAAGCCCGCCTCACAGAATTAGGGCAGATCTGGCAGCCCAGCAGGCTTGCCGGCTGTGGCGTTTCCATCGGATCCTCCGGGAAAAGCCCAGAGCGTCGCAGGCTCCTCAGGGCGGTCACATGGCCATGACTGCAGCGTCTCCCTGGCTCCCCCCACCCAGGGCTGCGCTGGGGTCGGGGAGTTTCTGGATCCCTGCAGGGATAACACGGTGAAAACCGGGGAGGCTGGGATTTTGCAAAGGAAGCTTCTCGACTCTGAAGAAAATGTAAAGCTTGTTTCAGATGCTGAGCAGAGGTTAAGCATGGTTTTCAGGCGGCTCCAGGGGCCGCAGAGGCAGCCCGGCAGCTGGGAGGCACAGGTGGCTCTGTTCTCTCACTGACTCATGCCTTCCTGGGTCACGCATTATCTGAGCTCCTACTACGCGTCAAACTGCACACTAAGCACCAGGAATGCAGTGGCCAGCAGGCCCCCACCTCAGTGCTCGTGGTCCTCCATGGGGGACACGTCTGTGTAATCAGAGAAACGCTGTGTTTTCTTTATATTGGGCCCACACCTGTGAGTTTGACTGTTTATACCTTGGAGCCGGCCTGAGCTGATGGATGCTGGGGGCGCCACGTAGGGAGGAGCCGTCCCCCCCTCAGTGTCTGGCGTCGAAGGGAGAATAGCTTGGGCACAAGCAGCTAAAGAGCTGCATGTGACGACAGCTGCTGCCAGGGGGGCGGTGAATTTTACAGGTCAGCCTGACTGGGCCACCGAGCACCCGGGTCACTGGGTGGTCGCCAGGGTATTTCTGGATGAGATTAATATGGGACTCAGTGGGCCGGTTCCCAGGCAGCCCTGCAGAGGAGCTCATCCAGTCGGGGGGGCGGAGGGGGCAGTGCTGAACAGAATAAAAAGCTGAGCAGGGAAGCATCCTCTTGCTCGGCCACTGCTCTCCTCCTGCCTCAGACTTGGACTCACCCTGGAGTCACACCGGCAGCCGCCCTGGTTTTGAGCCCTTGGACATGGCCTGGGATCGCAACGCCACTCCCGGGGCCCCAGCTGGTCAGCGGCACATCCTGGACGTCTCAGCCACTGCACAAAAGCCACTTCCTCGTAGTGACTCCGCCTGCACAATCCTGGGAGCTTTGTTTCTTTGAGCCCACAGGCGGCACACCAGGCAGCAACGTGGGTCCAGTAGGGACCACAGGTATGCTGAGCAAAAATGCCCTCGTGGGGTCTTCACGCACTTGAGGGCTGGGCAAAGAGGGCCGAGTCTGACTGCGATGGCCTGGGCCAGCCCCCTCCGCTGCCCCACACCCGTCCCCCCCCCCATTCTGCCACCATTTGCTATTGCTTGCTATTCCCACCTATTCATGGATCCCATTAACCTAAGGTGCTTTCCTTTTTCCTGAAGCACCTGTTACCAGATAGGTGTCAGATGGACATATTTCACACAAGAGTATGAATAGTTAAAAAGAATAAAATGTTGCCACCCTCACCTCTACCTCCGAGTTGGCGACTTTATTTTTCAGCCAAAGAACAAATCCTTAGCTAACGAGCTCCTGCTGTGTGCAAGAAAATGCAGATGGGGGCTAAGGAGTGGGTAGGGTGAAGCCTCAGACCCTCCCGGATTCCAATGTGGAAGAATTTAAAACCCCTGCAGGGTCTCTGACTCTTTCTGGTTTCAGCCAAAGTGGGAGAGTCCAGGCCACAGAATTTGCCTAGGCCAGATCCACAGCCAGAGCCACGGCCAGATCCACAGCCAGGCCCACAGCTTGATCCACAGCCAGATTCACGGCCAGAGCCACGGCCAGAGCCACAGCCAGAGCCATGGCCAGAGCCACAGCCAGGTCCACAGCCAGGTCCTGGCAAGGCTCAGTTTACCAGGAGTTAAACGCTCATTCTGAGGTCTCCAGCTCAGCGGCCCCACATTCCTCACCTCCTTCTAGGGGCCAAAAGGCCTCATGAAAAAATGCGAACGACCACGCGAGGGCGCTGTTACTCCACAATTTTCCCGCCAAAACTGCATTCAGGGACGTCCAGGTCGCCCTTGCTTTTGAGGCTCAGCTAAGGGATGCCTCTGGGAAAGAGGGTGACACACTCCGGGATCTGCATAAACATGGAAAAGCAGAGGTAAGAACACCTTCTACACTCTGAGAATGGCTTGATGAGCTATCATTTTAAAATGCTAGCAGCGCACCTGTTTTCAATGCACAGCAGCGAATGCTGCCCAGAGTCACTAGCCCAGTGACTCTGTCCAGGGACCGAGCCTCTCTGGGGTTTCCATTTTGTCACCTGCCTCTCTGGGCACTTGTGAGGGTTAGGGGACGAGGCACAGAAATGTCCTAGCACCGTGCCAGACACATACAGCTTAAAAAAAGTTATTATCATTAAACATTATTTTAAAAATTTCAAAATGAGACCACGGAGCATCAGCTGCTTGCAAGCCAAACAGGGTGGGCTGCAGTCCAAGGCAGTACCACTGGACCAAAAAAGGAAGGGGTATTTACGTATGCGTTTATTTTTTTTTAGGCTTGCACCTGCGGCATATGGAGGTCCCCAGGCTAGGGGTCCAATCGGAGCTACAGCTGCCGGCCTACACCACAGCCACAGCCACGCCAGATCTGAGCCGTGTCTGTGGCCTACACCACAGCTCATGGCAGAGCCAGATCCTTAACCCACTGAGTGAGGCCAGGGATCGAACCTGCAACCTCATGGTTCCTAGTTGGATTCGTTTCCACTGTGCCACGACGGGAACTCCAGAAGGGGTATTTAGATGGCAGGGTTGGACAGGACAGGCAAAGCGAAGCCAATGCCCCTGGAAAGGGGCCTTGATTTCTCCCTCCCTCTTCCACATCAAAGTGCCGGGTTGGTGCTGCCCACACGGCCGAGAACCTGCGTCTTTCAGTATGACTCTCAAACCTGCTACCTGAGCAACTCTGATCTCATCTCAGACTGCTGTTCACCCCAGCTCAGAAACGCACCGTGATGCCCAACACGTAACAGGTTTGGGCTTGAGAAGAAAGGCGCTGTGACTATTCAGCCAAACTCGTCCACAGGCCACGTGGACGCCAGGGCTGGCTAACAAGGAACCTGGATGTGCGGTTATCACGCACACTCTGGTTTTGTGAAGACGTGAAAAAGGCTGTGATGGTGGGAAGCATTCCACAAGCAGTCACCATGCGGCACTCTGGCAAGGGCTGGCTCAGTCATGAATTTTAACGGCTCAAGAAGAGGAAATCCCATTGGGGGCGAAGGGAGTTTTAGGAATGGCAGCTTCTGAGTGTTGAACTGACAGGCGCTGGTGTCTAGCTGATTAATCCCATTCAAGAGCAGAATAGGCCACAGCGCTGCATCGGATACCAAGCCCTTTTACAGCTTTCCGTCTCTTGATGACCCCAGCCACCCTGAGACACGAAGACGACAGGGTACCAGCACTGTCATTAAAAACCAGCTTTCTTGAGATATGATTCATACGCCAAGCCAGTCATCCATTTCCAGCGTGCAATTTGGTGGTTGTCAGCATAGTCACGGGTAGATGCAGCCATGGCCACGGTCGGTTTTTTAATATTTTCCTTACGTCAAAACCCCCTGTCCTTGAGCTATTGCTCCCTCTCTATTCTTCGCCCACACTATTCTTCCCCCCACTCCCAGCCCTAAGCCAATCCACGCTCTGTCTCTACGGATTTGCCTGCTCTGGAGTTTCACATAAATGGAACCATATACTCTGTGGTCCTCTGCGACCGGCCTCTCTCTCTGGGCGTGTTTTCGAGGCTCGTTCGTGTTGTCGCAGCTCTCGGGACTCTGTTCTTCTTGTGGCTGAAGATTATTCCACTGTGTGGAGATAACACCTTTCATGTATCCACCCTTCGGTTGATGATACGTTTGGGTTGTTGCTCCGCTTTGGTTATTTTGAATGGTGCTGCTATAAACACGCACGTACAAGCTTTTGTGCGGACACGTGCTTTCATCCCCAGAGTGGAATTGCTGGCTCGTATGGTAACTCGGTGTTTAAGCACTTGAGGAATGGCCACACTGCTTTTCCCAAAGGGGCTGCGTTTTTGCACGCGATCTGCAGGGATGAGGGCTCTGATTCTCCACATCCCTGCCTGTGCCTTGTGATTATCTGCCCTTTGAGTTCTTGACATCCTAAACGAGTGTGAAGTGGCATCTCATCGTGACTCGGATCTGCATTATGACAAATAATGTTAAACATTTTTTCCCCATGTGTTTATTGGTCATTGGTTTATCTTCTCTGGAGAAATGCCCTTTTTAGATACTTTACTCATTTTAAAATTAGGTTATTTGTGTTTGCATTTTTTTTTTTGGTCTTTTTGCCTTTTTTCTAGGGCCACTCACTTCTGTGGCATATGGAGGTTCCCAGGCTAGGGGTCTAATCAGAGCTATAGCCGCCGGCCTACGCCAGAGCCACAGCAATGCCACATCCAAGCCAAGTCTGTGACCTGCACCACAGCTCACGGCAATGCTGGATCCCCAACCCACTGAGTGAGGCCAGGGATCAAACCTGAAACCTCATGGCTCCCAGTCAGATTTGTCAACCACTGAGCCACAACGGGAACTCCTGTATTTGTATTTTTTATCACGGAGGTGTAAGACTTCTTTAGATGTCTAGATACAATACCTTATCAGATGTATGATACATTTTCTCTAATTTGGGGAGTTGTCTTTTAATGTTCTTGACACTGTTCTTTGAAGCACAGAAGTTTCCAATTTTGAGAAGTCTAATTTATCTGGTTTTTTGTTGTCGTTGCTTGTGCTTTTGGTATCAAATCTAAGAATCCATTGTCAAAACCAAGGTCATGCAGATTTACTTATGTTTCCTTCTAGGAGTTTTCTGTTTTTGCTCTTAATATTTAGGCATTTGAACCCTTTTGAGTTAACTTTTGTCTGTGGTGTAAGGGGAGGGTCTGACTTCGCTCTTTGGCATGTGGGTATATGTTTGTCCCAGGAGAGTAGAAGACTGGTCTTTTCCCCATTGACTAGTTTTGACCCACTTGTTGAAGCAGTTGGCCGTAGACACGAGGTCTATTTCTGGAGTCTCGGTTCCATTCCATCCATCTCTGTGTCTATCCCTATGCCGGTACCACGCCGTTTTGATTACTCTTGCGGCTAGTTTGAAATTGGGACGTCTGAGTCCTCCGAATTTGTTTTTCTTCTTTAGAATTGCCTTGGCTATTTGGGGCTCCTTGAAATTACACGTGCATTTTGGAATCAGCTTTCCAGCTTTAACAAAGGGCTCAGCTAGGATTCCAATACGTGTTGCACTGAATCTGCACATTGGGCAATAGTGCCGTCTTAACAATATTAGGTGTCTAATAAACAGACATGAGAGGTTTTCCATTTACTTAGTTCTTCTCTCATTTCTTTTATTTTTGTTTTTGTTTTTTGTTTTGGCTGCACCCACAGCAGAGCCAGGGGTTGAACCTGAGCCACAGCAGCCACCCGAGTCACAGCAGTGACAATGCAGATCCTTAACCTGCTGAGCCAACAGATAACTCCATTTTCTTTAATGTCTGTCTGTCTGTCTTTTTAGGGCCGCACCTGCAGCATATGCAAATTCCCAGGCTAGGGGTCGGATCAGAGCTGTAGCTGCTGGCCTCCACCACAACCACAGCAACACTGGATCCTCAACCCATTGAGCGAGGCCAGGGATCAAACCTTCATCCTCATGGATACTAGTCAGCTTCGTTACCCCTGAGCTACGGCAGACACTTCCTCTTTAATTTCTTTAGACAATTTTTAAAATTTTTGGAGTGTAAGGTTTACACTTCTTTTATTAAATTTATTCCCAGGTATTTTACTCTTTCTGATGATATTATAAGTGAAATTATTTTCTTAGTTTTATTTTTGGACTGTTTATTGCAAGTATATAGGAATGCAATTGATTTTTAAAATATTGATCTTGCATCCTAAAACCTTCATGAATTCGTTTATTAGTTCTAATCATTTTTTAGTGGCTCCCTTAGGATTTTCTATCTATAAAATCATGCCATCTGTGCACAGAGAGAGTTTGATTCTTCCTTTCCAATCTGGATGCCTGCAATTGAGGCTACACCTCCAGGGAAACCACCAGTCCCCCCGCAACTGCTTTCCCTATCAGCTCCACTGTTCTGGACTGCGTCCTTACAGGGACTTTTCCACACTCTGTTGCAAAAGAAGTCATTTCTCCGGTGAGGAAACTGGAGCTGTGTTCCACAATGTCCCTCCCCTACTCCCAGGAATCTCTGCGCCCCCGGGAACCTCCGCAGCTAAGAGCAGGGACAGTGCTGTGCTCCTGTCTGAGTGAAGTCTCTGCTGTAGCTGCTGTGGGCTGGTTGTGGGGCAGTCACCTACACTGGCTCTGCTGGCTGGACCCCCGTCCAGGGCCCCAGTATCCTCCGGGTGCAGTGGCTCTGTCCCACCTGTGGGGCTGGGAGAAGGAGGGCACCTCACCTCCTGGCTGCACCTGTCCAGAAATGAGCATCAGTGACAGGTAGCGGGGGCGGGGGGCAACACAGGCACTGCAGGGAGAGTGGGCTGTGTCCCTGGCTCCCCGTGGAGAGGGGGCACGGTCTTACTGGGCCTGGAGGGGGGACTGAGCCGGGAGGGAGGACTCAGCTGGGAGGAGGAAGGATTTACTGGGCTGGGAGGGGAGGGGGAAGGGTGCACGATCAATCCCGCAGACGCTCACTGATCTTCCCTACTTTAGTAGGTTTTCTCGTCTGTGTTTCTTCATCTGATATATACACATGAGACCATTTCCAGAGATTTTTTTTTTCTTTTTCGTTTCTCTTTTTAGTGGCTGCACCTGTGGCATATGGAAGTTCCCGGGCAAGGGACTGAATCCAAGCCACAGCTGTGGCCGCTCCAGATCCTTTATCCCATTGCACTGGGTCGAGGGCTGAACCTGTACCTCTGTAGCAGCCTGATCCGCTGCAGTCGGATTCTTAACCCACTGTGCCACAGCGGGAGCTTCCCATTTCCAGAGATTTTACATATTTCTTAAAGTCTTGGTCATTTGGCAGAGGAGCCAGTCCCAGATCTCCTACTGTCCTGCTGGGAGTGGGAGCCTCATTCCTGCTATTTAATAGGAGTGGCAGCCTTTGCGTGTTAGGGAGACCGGCGTGGGGGGCCACCGAGGAAAAGAAAGTCCCTCCGAATCCTAAGAGTACAAACACCTACACCTGGAATTCCAGGCGGTGAAGGGCACTGGATGTCGCTCACACCCGATTTTCTGGCTGGGGCATCACCTGCACCTGTTCTTGGATGTGGTCCTTTAGGCTCCATTTGAACACCCCCGAGAATGGGGAACTCACCACTCTTAGTTTAGACGGAATATTAACCCCGTGAGCAACACAACCGTGTAAAACCCAAACGGTCTGTGCCCTGCAGGCCGGCTGTGGGCATGGACAGAGCGGAAACGCAGAAAGCAGGTTGTTCGGGATCCTAGACAACTTTATGTCGCCAGCAGGTCATGGACATGCAGTCAAAAGGCAAGTGGCTGTTTCTGGACACCAGGTGCCCCAGAGACTGGCCTAATTTTAGAACCAACGGCGCTCACGAAAGAGGCGCAGGATTCGCGGGTCTGGGATGTGACGTTTTCTCACCTCGGGCTCATGTCCTCCTGCTCATGTTCAGACACAGAGAGAGGGAGAGGGAACGGGACCACACAACTGGCATGTGCCTAAGGAACAGGATGAAACGCCGACGCTGGAGGGCCGGAGCCCGTCCTGGCTGCTCTTGGGGGGCCCGAGAGCTCGTTTTCCCGGTGGCGTTGTGAGGGTCGTCTTCCAGCCCTCTGGCTCCTTTCTCTGCCCGCCTGTGCCAGCTCCGTGCCAAGAAGCTGGCCCCTGCACAGAACCTCCCCAGGCTCCTCACCAGCTGTCCAGCAGTGGCGTCCCGCCAAGGGGGCACCATCAAGTCAGACAGTGAGAAGAAAGAGGCTCTGGATCCTGGTCTCTGGCTGGAGCCGTGTGGCCCTTGGTTCTCTGACCCAGACCCAGCAGCGCCATTTCCTGGCCTGGTCCTCCTGGGCCCAGAAGTGCTGCTGGCAGCTGGTTTCTGGGGGTCTCACCCATCACCCGCCTTGTTTGTAGCCTGAACATCAGACCTTTGAAACAGACCTTCATGAATTTTTTTTTTTTTGTCTTTTTGTCTTTTCAGGGCTGCACCCGCGGCATATGGAGGTTCCCAGCCTAGGGGTCTAATCAGAGCTGTGGCCGCTGGCCTACACCACAGCCACAGCAACGTGGGATCCGAGCCGCGTCTGGGACCTACACCACAGCTCATGGCAACGCCGGATCCTTAACCCACTGAGGGAGGCCAGGGATTGATCCTGCAACCTCATGGTTCCTAGTCGGATTTGTTTCCACTGCATCACGACGGGAACTCCATGAAAATCTTTCCATTTGCTCCAAGCAAGGGTGAATTCTGTTTTCCTTCAGACTCCTTGTTACCCCCTAGCCATGGTGATGGGTTCCATCTGTCTCCCTCGGTGGTTATTAGGTCCAGGGCAAAAGCAAGCAAGTTACCTCTCGGGAGCCTCATCTACTCCTCTGGTTCCCATATAAGCAGAATGGATGCTTGTTCATATCCTACCCTGGAATTCTAAGCCTCTCTTGGATCCATGGCCATGTATCCGTTTATTCCATGAGCTCTTTCTAGAGGCAGAAGACCCAACAATTCTACGTAGCTCGATGGCTGCTTGGAATCAGAACTTGTTTGTCCTTGAACTTGTCCTACATCAGTGTGAAATATGCAGTCGCGAACCTGATGGGGTGATGGGAAATTTCACATGTAGCACGAGGTTTCCTAGTTTAACTGTGAGCAATCGTCCTCTGAGTTCTGTCCCAAAGCCTCATCTAGTCAATAAGTCTCCCTGTCCCTGAGCAGGAACAAATTATTTAAAAAATTGAAGCCTGGGGAAAAGCAAACGACCTTCCTAGGGCTGTGTTCGTTCACCCAAGCTCTTTCTTTGCCTTCATAACCAAATGATTAAACTTTCTATTTATAAGTCAAGGGGCGTCCCAAGACCTAGGGGCCCATCACTGCTCTTAGGCATTCATGTCACAAGCCAGCCCAGGCTATAAATATAAAATATAAAATATACCAGGTGGTTAGGGGGGCAAACTGGTTTGAATCCTTCACTTATTTATAGTGACAGTGGCATATTTGGCACTTAAATGTTCCCCTAAAAGCTGATAACCCCCGTTATCTTGTGCCATAAGTGGTCCAGCTTTCCCCGAGTTAGGAACGAGGGTTTGGGAGGGAGGTGAGAAGCATTCTGATCTGCCAACAGCTCCCTAAGGCAAGTGTGTCTTTGGAGCAGCCTCTCCAGGGACCAGGGAACCTGTGACTTCTCCACGGAAGCTGTCAGGCCAGCTTCCAGGCATCAACGACGACAATCCGGAGTTATTTCTGGAGTAGGTGACTGATGTTTCAAATAGAAGATGCCATTTTGATGGGCTCCAGACTTGCCGTGATGGGAGTTGATGAGGATAAGATGATGATAATGATACTTACATGGTGCCTTTCTTCCAAAGAACGCCTCCGTCCTTTTATCTCATTCGCATTGAAAATGTCCCTTTGGAGTTGGGAGGAAACGCTGTCATGTATCTGTTTTTCAGGAGAGGAAATGGAGAAAGGATCACTGCCCAGCTCTCGGGGCCCATTTGGTGATGAGAAGAGCTGTTTACAGGACAGACTAAATCTGGGGAGAAGAAGTTTAGGAAAAACGCCAGGGTCAGCTCCTGCTCATCCTTTTCAGTGCAGCCGTATCGAGCTCCATCAGTGTGACTCCCTGACCCACAGTCTTCAGGGGACACACAGACGCCAAGTTCTGTCCCAACACCCAAGGCTCTCAACACCCACCCTATACTGTCTCCCTGGGCCCTTGCATCTGTCTCATGTTTCAGCCAAACAAAGCCACCTGCTCTGAGAACCCCCTTCTCCTTTCACAACGTGTGTGGCTCACACGTGCTGTGACTTGTTTAAGGTCTATCTTCCTGTTTGGATGTAAATTCCAGGAGAACAGAGACAATCGCCATCCTGCCCCAGGGCCCAGTTGGGTCAACAGGCACACAGTAGGTGCTTCGACAGCACACACCGTGCCTCCCACCTGTACGCCTTTGCTCATGCTGTGCCCCAGGCCCCCACCCTGCTTATTGAAGCCAGAGCTGACCTTTCAAGCCCAGGTGAACCCCCACTCGGGAACCGCCACGGCAGCGTTCTGGTTCCTGCCTTCCATTCCACTGGGTCATGGGCATTGTGCCCTTGTGCGGCCTTTCTTCCCTCTCCCTCCCAGACCGGCAGCTCTTGAAAGGCAGGCGCTGCCCACCGGGGAGCCTGGCAGAGGTGGGCCCTTTTCAAACACGGGCTCCCTTGTCTCAAACTATTGTTGACCAGCATCTTTTGTTCCACAAATTCCCATTTCTGGCATCTGCAGCTTGTTCTGCGAAGGGATTTTTCTCATTCTTATCTTCCTCCAGTCTTCTGGAAGGCTGGGGGAAGACCAGCCGGGGAGCCCCGCCAACTCGTGCTTTAAAGAGTGCCTCCCTTTCTCCTCCGAGAGCAGCGCTGACCTCTGGCCCCGGGTAGAGGTTCCATTTCCTCTGGGGCCTAGAGCACATTTGCAGGGGTGGCCGTTGGCAGCTTTTAGCATCATGGCTCATATCAACGCCAGCCTCATAACGGAGAGCTAACCAGCGTGATGTCAGCTGAGAAGCTGTGACTAAATCAGTGACCTCGGCAAGGAGTCTGAGTGTTGCTCTGTGCTCCTGGTTGCCTTTGCAGGTGCCCTTCAGTTTGAGAAGACGATTGGGCTGACTCTGGGCCCATGTGAACGCTTATAAGCAGCGCATTTTTGATGCCTAAAGACCCCTGGCTGCTAGAACTGCGGGCACACTGAACAGCTGGGATGTAACACTCCATATAAAGTGGAAAGAGCCACTGTGGCGACCGGACCAGGGAGCGTTCAAGGCTGTCAAAACTGATAATGTAGACCCATGTTTAATGACACGGGGACATGGCCGCAATACATTCCCGAGTGAAGGACGCAGGCCACGGAACAGCGTGGTTATGTAAAATGACTCCACATTTGTATCTGCACCTACTTCTAGATGTGACACTATTCTCCCAAATGTCATCAGAGGCTAACTGTAGCTGACAAAATTGGGGGTCACTTTTTTCCCCCTTTATTTTTGTTTTTATGGGTTTTTGGTATGATTCGATTTTTATTTTTACAGTAAGCAGTTATTATTTTTACACTCAGAAAAAGAGAACAAGAAGGCTGCATTCAGTTTGAAAAAAATTATTGGAAATAAAAAGCGTCATTAAAAAATCTTCAAATTTGGAAGAAGATGCTGACTGTAAAATAAACAAACAGAAACAAAAAAATAAACTCTTACATGAGCAAAGGAAAAAAACTGTCCCGCTGTCTCTGTGAGCTGAGCCATACTGTAAGGTGCTGACAGCAGTTAGGAGTGAAAGGAGCAAAGGGAAGCCACTTCGAGGAGAAGCACATGTGAAGCCAAGACCTGACCACGCGTGGATAACATGTGCCAGAAGCAGGAAGCACCCTTCGATCACCACTTTAATCCAAGCTTTTGATGGCAGTTGCGTGGCAGGTTCAGTATTTCTAATCCCACAGCCTATGGGAAAAACTTGCTCTTTCTTTTTTTTTTTTTAGGGCCACACCTGTGGCATATGAAAGTTCCCAGGCTGGGATAGAATTGGAGCTGCTGGCCTACACCACAGCCACAGCAACATGGGATCCGAGCCGTGTCTGTGACCCACACCACAGCTCATGGCAACGATGGGATCCTTAACCCACTGAGCGAGCCCAGGGATGGAACCTGCATCCTCATGGGTACTAGCGGGTTCATTTCCATAGAGCCACAATGGCAACCCCAAAACTCCCCATCTCTGATAGCAAGGAAATGGTGACTCCATTCAGCATAGCAGTTTCTGTTGCAAAAAAGAGACAGAGGCTGTTGATCACAGTACAACTCACACTTTATTCCATTGTGATTGGTAAACTTGTAAGATCAGGTCAGCAAAGACTAATCAGTGCAGATCTTGTCTGGACTAAAGGGCCGTGAAAGGCATTACTGGTTTGGCACACAGAGCAGATAACTGAACACTGGCTGCAACAGGATGGTAAGATAAAACGCACAAATCTAACGGCATGTGGAGCCCACACGTGAGTTCTGGAGCACGTTAGCAAGTAAGTAATGACAGAGACTAACATGCAACTCTACATGCCCCGTCGTTCATCTACAGACTATGTCCCCCTTCGAGAGGAAGAGATGGCCTTGGCAATCCGTTGGGAGTAGCTTGAAAGAGCAGTCAGCACCCCCGGGAGAGACGGCTTGCTGATTTCTACAGCAGTCCATCACAGCTGAAGAATAATCCCGACTCATGCACTCGTCTCTACAGTCCTTAGTAGGATGAATCTTACTGACCAAGTGATTCTGACTCAACTTTTAATTAGCTAAATACAATTTCTAACGCCTTTATAATGTCCAAGAGTAGCTCCTTTATCCTTGTAAGATACAAGGGACAAGAGGAGAACCTGCCTAATGGGGTGAGCGACTATCCTTCCTCTTCCAAGACAACAGCAGGCTGATGCGTGCATCGGAGGCCTGATACTACGATGCTGCAAATTAGTCTGGGTTTTCACATCCTATCACAGGAGGAGCTCAGAGAAGCCAGGCTGGTAGGCGGCGTAGCGGAGTGTGGAGCAAGACTCTGTAGAGAGGCACTAGATCTGAGTGATTTCCTGTGATGAAGAGAAGGAACGGTGGAAAGCAGCAGAGGAGAGGGAAGTGAGAACAGGCTTCCGCAGGACAAACTGTCCCAAAGGAAAATCGCTTCACGCACAATGGATCAAACGTAACAGGGAAGAGTTCTTTAATTCGGGATGATGGAATTAGGGTATGAAACTCACTTGCCGGTTAGCTCTACTGTGAAGCCTAGAGTGGCTGATGAGTTAGTTTCCGGTGGTTGTTTCTGAGATGCTGAACTCCCAGGGAGGACTTCTGCTTTTGCAGCGTCAGGGCTGGGATTTAACCCAGAGGGGCACCCGTAAAAGCTGAGGACAATTTACCCTCATTAGCCTGGGCATGTGGGGAGCATTCATTCTCTCTGGGAAAAACATATCATTCACCCACGATGAGGCGGTTGGAAATACAACAGCAATATGTTCCAGTCACCGGATGCATAAAGTTATGATATTTCCATGTGATACGAATTTTAAAGTGAAGCAAAAAGAAGGAGGGGAGGGAGTTTCTTCCAGTTATGACATAAAACTACCAAACACGTGAAAGAGACGGTGGTTAAGGATGCCTTGCTTTGTGCGGGGGTTTTATCCTGCCCTTTGCCTGGGGAGGCGAAGTGAACGCAGGCGATCTCTCTGGGTCCCGAACAGGACGGCTGGTTGGTGACGAACACGTGGGGGAGCAGAGTGACACCTGGGGCGGCGTTTCCCACCCTCCCTGGTTCGGGAGGAGCCACAGGCGGGACAGGAAAGAGGCAATGGGCGGGGGTTGGAGCACAAGCCTGATGGGTCACCGTCCCTTGGAGGGGGCCACGGCCGTGGCCCCCAAAAGGCAGACTCTTTCGGGTTTAAGTAAAAGACAACTATCTTCGCTGCGGCGCTGTTCTTTGCGGCGAGCTTCGTGTCAGTGTGAGGGGTGTAATGGAAGCCTAGAGAGGAAAGACGTTCTGACCGAATCCACAGCAAATACTCGCGGGTATTTCCCAGCAGAGTTGGCTGTGGTCTGCCGCTGGTTTCAAGCACCAAGGCGCCCATGTCCTGAACATGTGCCATGTGGCTCACGCCAGGCCCTCCCTCTTCGTTTTTAGATGCAATGTCTCTTTCGAAAGAGAGAACTTTGAGGATCAGGAAAATGGTACAGGGGAGAAGGCTGGTCACGGGGTGAGTCACAATGGGGGGAAGTGGAAGTGAGTTGAAAGGCAAAGATAAGTCTCTTCCCCAAGGTCTGCAGAGGACCAGTAAGGAGGCAAAAATCCATGGAATGCGACCTGAAGAATTTCTAAAGTGTCGGAACTGTGAGATGTTCCCAGGCTTCCCGACTCAGTCCCCTAGAGACCCACGGAGGGCGTGGTGCCCTGCTTCTGCTGGATTTAGATCTGTAGCCCCCCCCCCCCCAGAATGCGCCTCGGGTCAGTGAGCTCACCCCCAAACAGGGTTGTGGTTCTGCGAGGGGCCTGTTTTGTCCTCTGGGGGACAGTGGGGGTGGGGGCGGAAGATGCAGCCGCCGGGCAGAGAAGACTGATGAGAGACAGGGTCTGACCTGAAAGGAGGTATGCAGAAGGCAGGACCCCGGATCCTGCCCAAAGGTCAAGGTGACTATGGCAGAAGCGGGAGAAGTGGGGAAAGTCTTCAGACTCCGGAAGAAAGAAAAGAGGGCAAGGGGAGGATCCATGGACCAGGGAGTGTCACACGAGCCAAGGATGATTAATGACACAGAAAAAACCAAGCCAGCTCATCTGACTGATCCCGGAGCTGTTCCTCCGCACGAACTGGCAACTAAATGATTCTCACGCTGCGAATACAATCACCACAATGAGTCTCCTTACTAGCATATTCATCATTTCAATACTTCATTCGGTCTAGATTTTCTAGATTGCTTAATTCGCTGAGCAAATCCACAGTTTAGGTACCACTGCGGGGGTGGGGGGGGGGAGGTGCAGAACGAAGCGATTAGACTTGGCTGCGGGAGTTAGTGGCGCGAGGGTGGCGGAGGAGATTGTCCACGCGACGGGACGGACCGCCTTCTCGGCAGGGCCGCCGGCCCGGGCGGCGCAGCTCAGCAGTCTGCCTTCTTGTTGATGAAAACTGAGCAGCAGGTGAGCAGCCCGTCCACCTTTTCCAGCTCCGAGTGGCTCACTGGGATCAGCAGGTGGTCCTTCAGCTTCTCGTAGACCTGCGAGCCGGGAGGAGGAAAAGCAGACGGGAGGGTTCGGTTCCCGCTCCGCCCTCGGCGCCCCCAGCCCCGCCCCCGCCCCGGTGAGGTCAGGCTTTCCAGCCGCCGAGCCCCGGGTGACACGTGCAATCGAGCCCACACATGCCCACAGCAGTACCCACAGAGCTACAGGCATCGGTTAACCACCAGCTCTGCGTCTAACCTCAAAGCCAAAGATGTGTCAGAAATGCGGTTGTTTCTAGAAATGCCTTTACTCTGCCCTCGTCATTGCGAGATTAAGTGCTATGGGAAAGGCGGTGGCCGTGCTTCCGGTCTGAGGATGCCTCTCCACACTTTGCAACCCTCGCAGCTACACTGTAAGGCTTCTTTCCTTAACACCACCGCTGGAAAAAACTTGACAAAATAGAGTTAAAGTGAAGGATTTCAGGTCAAACTGCTTTTTTTAAAATTACAGGTGTGAATTTTAGAGCATCTTTTAACACTAACACAAAGTATGTGTCAAAACTTCAAATTAACAGTGGACGGATTTTTCTCTGAAGATAAAACCAAAAAAATTGTTTTAAGCAAAATCACTTGAAAACACTACCTAAAAACAATCTTCAGTGCTTCTGTAGGATGTAATCTATCCCTTAAAATTTGGTAGACTGGTTCATCTAGGATTGCTGGAACTACACAGACGTGGGTTCAGCTCCAGTTCTGTCCACTTACTGCTTCAAGTGTGATTTCAGTGGTGTGCCCCCCCCCCCATTACCTCCCTGTAGGACTGGAGCAATAAGATGCCCGGGGCTGCGGGAAGGAATGAATAAGATAATGAGGCAGCCCGGGACAGAGCTTGGCCCAGGGGGAGCCCTCAGAAACCAGGGAGGTCCCTGTTTTCCGTGATAGACCCAGGGTTGAATCCAGGAGCCGTTAACCACCATCCGTTATCAGAGGGTTCCTGCGGCAGAAGAGGCTCGAGTGCTCCAGAGCTGGGCTTTTCTGAGTGAGTCCTATGGCCGGGATGCTTGCTGATGTTACAGATCCTGGGGGAGGCGGGGGCGGGGGGGGGGTGTCCCAAGACCCTGTATTTGAAACAACTCTGATGCACATCAGAGTATGAACCCATGTTCCTCTGAGAGCGAGCAGAGCCCCAGGCTGAGGTTGGCAGCTTAGACTTCCCTTGGGCTCGCACTTTCAGGCACGACAAGCAAAGTCAATTATCTTCCTCCCATTGTCTCTTTTTATTTGCTAAGGGGGAGCCTGAGTATGAGGACAAGCCTAGTCATTACACACTATTGCACATTTAAAAGGTGGCATAACATATTTTCTATAAATTTTAATGTTGAAGACACATGTATACATATAAAGATCGGTGGTTCCTAAAGTCTCTTCTGTAATGCTCAGAATAAATCCCTTGCTGCTCTGGGCAGAGAGGAAGATGGTGAAAAGCCTACAAATGAAATGGACACTTGAAGGAGCTGTAGGTGTCACCTCCTAGCTGCCTGGCCTGATTAGACGAAATCCCTGACTCACACAGAGGAGGCGGGCAGGGCACCCTGAGGGGCGGGAAGGAAGGAATGCCACTGAGACCAGCATCCCCTGGGCCTGGAACGCGTGGAGGCCTGGCCGGCGATTCCACGTGTGCTCCGTTGATGCTTCTTCCTGCTCTGTCCTCTCAGTGCCTCTGCTGCCCCGGGTGCTGCCCCAACCCCCTCACCCTGCTCCCTGGCTCATTCACCCTCCTCTGCCTTGAGAAACAAACGCAGCTTGGAGGTGTCAGGAAACAGAGACGCTGTGACCCCCCGACTGCAGTCTCTGGGCTGAACGGGCTGCCAGTGTGAGGAGGGGCCTTTAATCCGAGCCAGAGCACAGACCAGGCTGCAAGTACCTGTGTGACCAGGGCTGAACACCAGGTAAGGCCGCCTCAGTGACCAAGGACACTAAGGAGAAGAGTGAGTCACATAAACCTTCCTCTGGCCCCAAGTGCGGCGGGGTTTCTGCTTCCCCGGTGATGTGATGTGTGGAGAGGAAAGCAAGCCCCTGTCCTTTGTCACCAGCTCCTGGAAGACTCCCTAGGCGGCAAGGCCAGGCGGCAGGACCAGGCTTTACCTTCGCGCTCTCGGGATACTCTTCTGGGGTTCGGTGCAGCAGGACGTGGCCTTTGCCAGGGATATTGAGATACACACAGTTTGCGGCCGTGTCGTCAGGCACAGTGAGTTTGTCGTAGCGGTGGTCGCTCATCTGCTGCATGATCTGGAAGAGAAGCAATGCGGGGCCTGAGGCGAGCACCCTGCCTGCCCTGGCGAGGGCAGAGCGGGGGCCGAAGGTCGCAATCCCACCCGAGCAGCTTCCCCGGGGCTGGAGTTCCCGCCTGCTCCCTCCTGGCACAGAACCGGAAGGGGACCACGGATGGATGTGGCTGCCGCCCTGCCGCCTGGCTGGGTGGGCCGTGCCGCCTAGGGATTCTTTGGAAGACCTGCAAAGGTTCTTCTTTCAAAATACGTGTTTGTCTCTAAGTTTTAAAAGTTTTAACAAACGATTCTTTTTTCTAGTTTTGCTCAGAAGGTCTAGCAGAAAGACATGGAGAAAAAGGCCCAGCTCGGGTTTTGATGACAACGTTGGCTGAGCAAGCGGGGCTGCTCTGGTCTAGAGGGAAAAAGGGCCCCGCAGGGATGAGAATGGTCCCTTACCTGATTTAGCAATAACTGCGCGCCTGTACACACACGCACACACACAGTTTCCACTTCTGGGCACATTACAATGGAATTCGCTTGCCGCTGGCAGGTGTTGCCCTTAATACAGTGAACGCCCAAATGCCCCAGAGAATGTTCAGATCATGTTCAGATCACATTTACAGGTCCCACCCCCGAGGATCCTGGTTTGGCAGATCTGAGGTGAGGCACAGAAATCTGTATTCTGAAGCCTTCCAGGCAATTCGGAGGCAGATGGTCCCTGGACCAAACTCAGAGAAAAAAAATGACTGAGCAGGTCTGTTCATCGAAGGAAGCATTCATCAGCACCTTTCTATAAAATCATGTTAAAATAAGACGAAAATGAAATCTGCACAGAATTTAAACTCTTGATACCTCATCTTCAGCCCCTCCGCAAATTAAAACAGAAACGCAAAAAACCACCTCTCCCCCTTCCCCCTCCCCACACGCCGAAAAGGTCAAAACACCACAAATGAAAACAAGAGGGACTCTGGGCTTCTGCTCATGTGGACGCTGTCCGTGCCTCGTCGTGACCTGCGCGTCTTCAGAGACCTGCCGCCGCGTCCCGCGGTGAAGGTGTAACAGCATCTTTCACCGTCGGGTTCGAGCTCCCTCTCTGGCTGGGTCTTCCGTGACCCCTCGGTATGTGTGTGGACACCGGACCCCGAAGAGGTCGCTCGCCCTCAGCCCTGGCGGCCCCGGCGGGGAAACGAGTGCGGGGGGCAGAGGCGGCGGGAGGCTCCCGGCAACTTCGTTCCCAAGACCCTGTGAAGAGCCCAGAGACCAAGGCCCCCCGGCCGGCTCCCTTCTCCTGGTGGGGACCCTGTCAAGGGCACACGAGCCAGGAGTGATCTGAGGGGAATGCCCTTCAAGAGAAGGACACGTAGGAGCGGGGATGAGTGTAAGCCCTGCGTCAGGGCCCAGAGACACAGAGATCCAGGACGAAAATCCCGTTTTTTAAGAGGTCCCAGCCTGTCGGAGGAGACCGACAGATACTCAGAGCATTATTAGGGTAAGAACCAACAGAGCGCCCGCTACACTCTGCACCTTTAATACCGAATCCCCAAATCTCCAGCTTACAGATGAAGAGACTGCACTGAGGGAGGCCAGGCAACCTGCCGAGGCCGCCCAGGTGGATTCAAACCCAGATCTGGGCCACTCCAAACTTCCTGATGAAGCGTCTCACTCTGCTCTCTTCCCTCCAGAGCTGCGGCAGAATCTCTTTCCTATAAACGACCATGTGTTGGAGAAAAAAATGACTGGCTCAGATTGTCAGTGTCAGAAAGTGAGGCACGTGAGCCCGGGGAGATCTCGACAAAGCTCTTTCCTTCTGCAGAAGGCGCGCAGAGGAGAGGAGACGCCCTATTCACCCCTAACGCAGGGGATGGACCCGTCCCCTGCACGGGTCAGGTCAGGGCGCACACTCTTCCCGGCTGGCTAGCTGGAACAAACTGTTGCTGGGAGAAGACGGAATGAGGAGGGGTCGCAGGAGGGCGTCTCAGCCGAAACCGGAGCAGAACAGAGTAAGCAAGACTTCCTTCGATAGAACAGACACATGTCACTGACTTTTTTGCTTTCACCTGATGCTTTCACTTGTTCGCTCATGGACTGTGAACTAAAGTCTGGTCCTTGCCAGCAACCTCTACCTGGAGTAAATCGTGAGCCACTGCAGCTGCCACCATGCAGCAGCCGGGGGAGCTCAGGGTGGAGACCCTCTGTGCTCTGGGAGAACTGGAAGAAGGGGCCTTCAGATAGTCTGAGATTTTTTAGGAGAAGAATTTATGTGCCTGATTCTTGCATCTCCTCACATCTAGAAAAATACTAAAATCCTTCCTGGGGACATCTGCTCCTCGTGACTGGCAGGGACCTTCAGGAGACCAGGCGCAATGTTTGTAAAATGCGTGTGTGCTGCAGGCACCTCCCCTCACCTTTATCACATCCTGAGGGTCCCCCTTTTCCCCTGGGGTGGGATTGCAGCCCGGCGAATGCCACAGTCCCCTGTGAATGCAGTCCCCTCCGGGTGAGAGCGGCGAGCCCCGCAGGCTGTGCACACTCAGGATCCTGGCCCCGAGAGCGGAGGGGCACATCGAAGGAACGATTTCCGGAGCCCAGGCCTCCTCTGTTCCTGCTTCCTGTCTTGTGCTGCAAAAACCCCTACACGTCCTACTCCCCCCCAACGCCTCAGGGCGGTGCCTCAGGGCTGCAGAGGCTGTCTCCCGGGCCTAAGTCCTAAGTTCACCCCAAAGAAAGCTTAACTCTCAACCTTCAGGTTGTGGATTTTTTTCAGTCGATCGTACCATTCATCCTCTTCTCATGTGTGGCCCGCCTGTGACAAAAGCTACAACCGGACCTGACTGGACCTCCCTCTTGCACTTAGGAATTTAAGTGTTTCCTAGGGGAGAGACCCAGGGCGGCCCCCACACTGGCACGGGTTAGCTCTAGTCCACACACGGACAGTGGCGACTGATTCTAAGCAAATGGACAACATATTCAGCTTCGTCCTCTTTATGAAAGGGATGTGCCCAAAAAGAACATGAAGAAGCTTGTTTAAGAGCAAAAACAAAGCCAGACCAGGTTGCTCTCTGCTGTTATGAATTTTACTCTTTCATTATATTTTATGCAGACTTTCTTTCGCTGCTTTCAAACACCATCATAGTAGCTTCCCTTTCCTTGTGTGTGTGTGGGGGGGCATGTTAGGATGATGAACTCTGGAGTAAGCCTGGGTTTGAGCCTCAGCTCTGTCCTTTGTGAGCTAAAGACATTCAGCATTTGACTTCTGGTTTCCTCCTCTATAAAATCACGCTAATAACAGTCTTTCATGCACTTGGGTGACAGGGAGGTGAAGATAATGAACGGAACTAGGCGCCCCCCCAGAAGCTTCATCAGCGACCAGTATTTTAAGACCCCATGACAGGCCGAGCCAGGTTCGTCTCCAGCCCGCAGCCCATGCGCTATTGTGGCAGCTCTGTCCTTAAACCTCACTCTTCTTTTTTGTTTTGTTTTGTTTTGTCTTTTTGCCTTTTCTAGGGCCGCTCCCTCGGCACATGGAGGTTCCCAGGCTAGGGGTCAAATTGGAGCTGTAGCTGCCGTCCTCACCACGGCCACAGAATCACCAGATCCGAGCCGCGTCTGCGACCTACACCACAGCTCACAGCAACGCCGAATCCTTAACCCACTGAGCAAGGGCTGGCATCGAGCGCGCCCCCTCATGGCGCCTAGTCCGATTCGTTCACCACCGCGCCACGACGGGACCTCCTAAACCTCCGTCTCAAGAGCGCCTGCTGTGAGGGAAGGGCGCATCTGGGCTCGTGGCACAGGCGGACCACGCAACGTCTTGAGCGAAAGCACATGCCCCCTCCCGGCCTGGCTCGGGCGCGTCCGCTGGGGACCGCGGAGCCGCTGCGAGGACCGTCGTCCGTTCCAGAGGAAGCGTCACCGAAGGTGTCATCAGGCGGCCTCCGTCCAGCGGAGGCTCCGCGCGGCGCCTCCTGCAGGCAGGGCCCGGGGTCCCGGAGCCCCGGGCCGAAGGCTCCCTTGCGGGGGACGTGACGGGCCCTCTCCACCACCCGCTTCCTCGTGGGAGGAATGCCCGCCTCGTGCCCGCGGCTGTTTGCGTTGTTGTTCTTCAGCTGAGGGCATTTAGGTGAAATTCGAGTCTCTGTTTTCCCCACTCTCGTGTTTCCCTCTCCTCCGGGCCTTGGACTTCCTAACTTCTGGTGGGACTGGTGGGAACGTTCCTGAAATTTCGGACGTACGGGCCAGGACCCAACCTAGCACGGCCTGAAGACAGCTCCGCTTTTCACCTCTGTTCAGAAAGGAACTGCAATGTCCTCAGTGGGGAAATAATCTAATGCTGGGAATACATAAAGTAATTCACGGATAAAGTCCACTGAGAGCGACCCTTAAAGTAAACGTCTTAACAAATCCAGCAAAGCCACCTCAGGAGAAGCTTTTCAATTAGTTTATCAAGGTCCCAGGGTTATCGTCTCAAGACAGGTTAAAAAGTGTGCCAAAAGGACAGACTTTTGATAACAGAACGGACCCTGTTCGGAGCAGTGAGTGGTTCTGCTTACCTGTGGGAAATAACGACACAAAAGCTCTGTCAGGTGTAGTCTTTCCAAATTAAAAGGACTTAGGAAGTGGCAAATATAGATAATAAATTAAAAAGTACAATTTCTTTCCCATGAAAAAGCTAAAGGTGCTTATTCTAAACACAAAGGGTCTCTGTGTTTGGGGACAAAGAACAGGTTTCTCTCTTCCTGTCAGTGATTTCTTTTCTCTTACTTGTGGTTATTGTCTGAAAAAGACAGCTTGTGTTTATTTAGAGTTGGGTTCAGGGGATGCGTGCATATACAGCAGAGCACCTGCCATCCAGAGAGGACACTCAGAAAAAGGTTCAGGAAACTGTATGTCTCTCTAGCATCTTTCCTCTCTTGTGTTGGAACAGGCATGGTGAGGATGTGGGGATGTGGGGGCTGGGAGGATGGGGGGTATGGAGGTGGGGGGATGTGGGGGCTGGGAGGATGGGGGTGGGGTGGGGGATGTGGGGATGTGGAGGTGGAGGTGGGGAGGAAGTGGGGATGGGGGGCTGTGGGGCTGTGGGGGGTAGGGGATGCAGGAATGTGGTGATGGGGATTCGGGGATGTGGGGATGGGGTGTGTGGGCATGGGTGGATGGAGGGACGTGGGGATAGGAAGCTGTGAGGCGAGCCACTGCCTGGCAGGGCTTCACCTCAAAGAACTCAGGCTTCCAAGGACCAGGACTGAGTCACAGGGAGGCGGGGGGGAGGGGGAAGAGGTTTTGCTTCCACTTTGCGGATGCACAGAATCCTTTGTTAACAGATGAGCATCATTTCAAATATCCCAAGAATGTGGTTGGTTGGTTGCTGGGATGTTTAGTTCTGTGTTTCAAAATTTTTCTCCTAAACTGCTTCAGAACTCTGTGTAAAGGGTTCTTTTAACCCCTGGGGCTTATTTCCTGCTTCTTGCTGTGCTGGGAGCCAGAAGGGAAAGGAGAAAGCACCTAAATCCACAGGCGGCTGCAACCACTGGAGAGGCCCGGGCTCGGATCACGCAGTCCTCCAGGACTTTGGGGGGAAGGTCTGGGAGGCCAAGCTGATGCTCTAATTGCCTTTGCCCCTTGGAGTCATTCCACTTTGTGTAAGGAGACTAGTTATTATCAAGACTGCATACGGTGGGGTTCGTTCAATTCATCTGTCCTCCTGGAGCGCCCCCTTCAGGCCGGGCGCGAAGGGGGCCTGGGTACACGTGGGAAGGGGAAAGAGATGCAAAGGCGAATGGCCCCTGGCTCAGCCTTCAGATGACCATCTGTAACTTAAGGCAAGGCGAGCATGTGAGGGCTGAGGCAGCAGTAGGAGCAAAGTCAGCCTCCCCCCTGCCACAGGCACCTCCCCAAGGAAGAAGGTGCCCCGAGAAAGGAAATGGCTCCGCGAGTCACCACCGGGCGAGGGGGGGTCTGTTACACAGCTGCTGGCTTGGAGGGGCCAGGCTTGCTCCCCAGAGGGAGCTGTCACAAAACAGAGTGGGAAGCTCTGGCTTTCAGCCCAAGAGAATTTGCATGGCCAGTTGCATTAGCTAGCAGGCATTTCCGGCAGTTTCCAACATTTCTGGGAATTTTCTCATCCAAAAGTTTGGGAGGCAGCTTCATTCTCCTCCTTGTTACTCATGTTTCTTTGTACTCCATCAATTATTTTGAAAAAAATTCCTGGGCTATGTTGTTTCACAGGACGGCGGAGGACACACGGGGCACGTCCCGAAGCAACGCTGTGGAGGAGGCATTTGAAGAGTTGAGGAAACAGAGTGCAGTGTGGCCTTGCTCATAATCGATCTTCCTGTGAAATGCACACATGCGTTCATCCCACCACATCAAACCTAGCCAACTCCACAAAGCAACGCATTATAGATTCTACTGAGATCGCAAGCATGCTTTTCATTGCTCCTGGAGATCTAAAATCATTCATACATGTATTTATCCACCCATCAAGAGTTTATTGAAAGTCTGACATACACCAGGCATCCAGTCCTGGCAGTCCTTTTAAGGCTGAGTCAAATAGCTATGAATCATATTCTAGAATTGATACCATGTTTTCATTTTTTAAGTCCTTCCTTGGATCAGCTCAAAAGGGACAGAATCTGAGAAAGGTTGTCTTTGAACGACATCTCTGAGTTGATGGGCTTGACGGAGCCTAAGAACGAGGTTCCTTTTGGCTAAATCTGGGCACACTTTCAGTGCCAAACTTTCCCCCTTCCAAGCTAGCTGACATTTTGCTCCACAAATTAGCTCTCACATTTGGATCTGTTGCTTTTGCTCAGATCACATGGCCCAGTGGATATGTGGGGGAAAAAATTCCTCTGTCCTTCAAACGACAACCACAAGCCACACGAGCCACTCCTGGGAGGGATTCTCAAAAACAGTGGCCTCGGTGGAAGGCTGGGAAGCCCCTCTCCTCGCCAGGCCCCCTCTGAGCTCCGGGAGGGCTGAGGAGCAGGGCGAGGGCAGAAGAATGAGGGAGCTGCCCTGGAGGACTGACAGCCCTGATTGAAGCTTCTGACCTCAGGGGTGGAGAGGAAAGACAATCAAACCGAAGCACCCCTTCCAAATGCCACCCCTTCCAAAGTCGGGGACCCCACCCTCCCTTCTCACCCCTGCTCTGCATCCAATAGGACTAGCGCCGTGGCAGGGGCAGGTCTCCCACGGCCCGAGTCTGAGGTCTTGAATATGTGTCCTAGTCAGCTGCTCCGTGGCTTTTGAGGCCATGCTTCTCCTGACACCTGCCCCTAAATTCAGCTCCCGAAATCTCATCATTGAAAACTAACTCCCCCGGGTGTGGGAGCTTGGCAACCTTTGTTTCCCTTGGGTCATTCAATGGCAAGAAACTGGAACATTTATTGAGCGATCTTCTATTTATTGATGGGTCATCTATTTTCACGCATTTCTTTCTTATCAATTCATTTTACCGGTGAGAAAGCCAAGGTTCAGATAAACCCAGTAACCTGTCCAAGGTCACACATTAAGACAGGAATCCAGGATTCGGGTCCAGGCGAGTCCGCCCTCAAATGCCTGCCTTTCCCAGTCACACGAGAATCTACCAACTTGCCAACAGCCTGTGAAAGGCTCGACCCAGGGCCCACTAACCGACAGCCTGCGGGCTAGTTTTTCCCAGAGATGACAACTGATTGGACAGGACCTAGTTTTAAAAGTTCGCATTTAAATGAATTTTAGACAAAGTCCGGCCCCTGAAGTCCATATAGGTTGGTTTTCCAAGCGCTAACTATTCTGCTTTGGAAGTACATGAAAGAGCAAAGCCTTTGGGAGCAGAAATAGGCAGTGGGTGAAGAGGCGTCATCACCTCCAGAGCAGCAGAGCCACAGGCTCCGGGAGGGAGGCGAGAACTGGCCCAGCAGGCACACTGTGCTTGGAGGCCTAGGACCCGCCCTGTTCACGGGGATCCGTCCCTCCAGGATTAGTGCTTAGTCTTTGTATAAGCAAATGACTCCCTGGTTGTTTCATCGGTAGAGCAGGCATTTAAATATGGTCTTTCCACTGCAGGACCTGTGACCCCTATGCTTTGAGGCATTCACAACTCTGCCCCGTCCACTTGGCAGTCTGAGAAAGGGCTGCCTGGCCTTACGAAACGGTCTGTGCACACGAAGAGCACTTTTTCCTGGGATGTGAAGAAAGTCATCCCCGGGAGCTCGGATTCTCTCTGCCTGGCTGTCCTCTAGGCCAGCTCCAGGCAGTGATGTGCTGGAAAATGGGGGGAAAATATACACACAGTATCTGCACAAGTTCATGAATTATAAGGACGGGTAACATACAACTTGCAAATAATATCTTCAGTACTCTTGAGTATAAATTTCATCTTGCCAATTGACTCTCATGGAATGCTTTGTTGATTTCTGCAGAGCTGATGCAGTCGAGGCCAGTCTCATTGTTGCAGCTGACAAATCAGCGTAGTTCCAACCCAGCTACTGGGTGATATTCTCGTTTACGTTAATGAATAAGACAAGTGAAACAATGAAGACATATGTTGCAAATCCCCTGTCTGGCAGTGGCCTGAGTGCGATCTTTGCTGGATACTGTAAGATCGGTTCCTCAGTGCAAAGGAACTGTTTCACATTAAACCTGCGTGACGAAAAATTTCCCCATCACTTTTTTATGTCTAGGCAATCACTAAACCGTAAATCAAGTCCTGTTTCGTAGCATTTGCTGCTTTCTGTGGCGCGAACATTCTCACCGTGGCCGGTTTCAAGTGGCCAATGTGATGTGACGATGAAGTTGGGAGGGTCGAGCCGGCCGCCGTCACAGACCATCCGTCACCGAGCGCATCGACCGCTGTGAGAGCGGGGCTGATGGCAAAATGCGGTCGTGGAAGCAGGAAGTGATGAATATTCAACACTGATTAACTTTGTTTTGAACAAAATTTAATCATAAGTTTGTGGAACTCGATTTTTAATAATGGGTGTGTTGAACAACCAGCTGTCAGAATTCCCCAACATGTAACAACTGGTCCCCGCAAGCTGGTAGGACCAGGCTCCAGCAAATCACGGCCCGGTACAGGAGACTTCGTGGTTTTACAAGACGTAGTTCCCGAATTTCCGCAGGAGCTGACCTCACATAGAAAGCTGCTCTGAAGCGCCCTCCACCCTCTTTGTTAGTGACATGGACAACTGGCTTTCAGGTCTGGCTCATGTGACCTTTGCTTTCTCAGGGGCAGACAGCTCTTGGGGACTAGCCTTCAATGAACTTATGAAGTACACTGACGGTGCAAGTGTCATGAGTGCTTAAAAGGAAGGATAACAAGCTGGGTTCACTGAATGAATAGGAGCCCAAACTCAATGACGCTCTCAAACAGACGAGAGATGATCTGGTTTCCCTTTTCACAGAGGCCGGCTGGACGCTTAAAGCTGACGGGGCTACGTGGAGAGAGGACATGAGGAATCACAGCCTGCATTCTGCACTCGGCTCCAATTTCAATCCCCTCCCCTCACACCGTCTTTCCCTTTCATTTCCAGTCACGTTATGTTGCTCTACTTCAGGCATCTGTGTAAGCCGCAAGGTATGAATACACAATTCAATTCTTCGAAAAACATACTTTTCAAACATAAATTAAAATTATAAACAGTACAAAGCACAAGCTTCTTGTAAAAGATTCAAATAAAGTTAAAAGTTCTATTGGCTTATCACAACTGTATACATTTGTCAGAGCCCACTGAACTGTACATTTAAAGCTTGTGAATTTTATTTTTTTATTTTTATTTTATTTATTTATTTTTTTCTTTTTTTAGGGCCGCACCTGTGGCATATGGAGGTTCCCAGGCTAGGGGTCTAATGGGAGCTTTAGCCGCCGGCCTGCGCCAAAGCCACAACAATGTGGGATCCGAGCCGCGTCTGTGACCTACATGGCAACACAGGATCTTTAACCCACCGAGTGAGGCTAGGGATCGAACCTGCAACCTCACGGTTCCTAGTGGGCTCTGTTTCTGCTGCACCAGGATGGGAACTCCCCTAAAGCCTATGAATTTTAATGTATGGAAATTATATTTCAATAAACCTAATTTTTAAAAAAGTTGAGGAATTCCTGTCATTGCTCAGCGGTTAACAAACCCAACTAGCATCCATGAAGATGCAGGTTTGATCCCTGGCCTCACTCAGTGGGTTAAGAATCTGGCATTGCTGTGGCTGTGGTGTAGGCCGGCGGCTACAGCTCTGCTTAGACCCCTAGCCTGGGAACCTCCATATACCATGGGTGCGGCTCTAAAAAGACAAAAAAATAAATAAAAATCAAAACAAAAAAATTTTTAAATGTTGAAGTCTTCTACTCCTCTAGCTCATCTTTTTCTTTTCTTGGCTCCCTTTCCTTATGGGACCCCTATTCCGCCTGCTGTGGGCTCTGCAGGTCATGTTTTACACACGCACATACTCAGAAGAGGACCTGTTTTATCTCCCACTGAATCTGTCCAGGAAGGAGCCTGGCCATCCCAATGTCTAGGGACCTAGGGTCCGCTTTTCTCAGAGGCTGGTAACAAGCACCTCTGCAGGCTTTGCACGCATGAAGGCAATTCCTCTGCGTGTCTTACAGTTACTACATTTTGTCCGTATATGTGAAGAGTTCCAGTGCCTGTAAACAATGTTATACAGAAGTCTGATAAATACTGGGATTGCATATGGCGATTAAATTCCCTGCTTCTGAGGGACAAACACACTTGCTGTCCTGAACTACCTGATCTTCAGGAGTCAGTGCTCTCGCTGAATGCAGCAGGGATAAGCCCCTTAAGGGTTCGGCTGAGAAGCTGAGATTTCTGGGAGACAGGGCTGGCCAAGCCCACTCTTGCTTTAGGATGGGGTTCCTTAACCTCAGCCCTACTGACATTACAGGCTGGAGAATTCTTTGCTGTGAGGCCTGTCCTGTGCCTTGCAGGATGTTTTCCAGCGTCCCTGGCTTCTACCCACCCCACACCAGCAGCATCCCCCACCCACCCCCGGGTCACATTATGATGACAATAGCTCCAGACATTGCGGGATGCTCCCTGTGGGGGCACAGTTGCCTCTGGTTGAGAACCACTGGCTTTAGGAGAAAGTTATCAAACGACACATATTTTAAAAGAAGAACAGATACTTATGGGAAACCAGAGGAAAAATAACCAGAAAAGGAAAGAGAAAGCAAACCTCCAGATAAGTATGCTGTTTTCTCTTCTTCCTCTGAATTAATAGGATCTCTGAAAAGAAATCAATTGGAATTTAAGAAAACAGCCCTTGGCCCCATATATCTTGTGTCCCCAGTTCCCTGTCACTGACAACCAGGCCAGGGCTGCTGAAGAAAGCAGCCACCTCCACCTTGATGACTTCTGTGGGAGGTGTCACCTGGGCTCTCTGCACTTCGGGTGTCACACTTCTGAAACAGGGAGGAGAAATCGCAGCTTCCTTCTGGGCTTGACCTCGGTTGGTTTCAGACAGTAAATGTTGATAAGGAAGCCTCAGAACTTGGGAAAGTGAGGGCATCTTATAGCCGACCAAGAGTCACAAGGTGTAAGAAGAACAGCTAGGGAAACATCTGGAAATTACCAAGCCAACTTCTCTTTCACGGAGGTTCAGAGAGATGCACAATGTAAGAGATTTACCTAAAACCACACAAAGACTGTGAACCGCAGAGCCTGGATGAGGTCCGAGGTCCCGGGGCTCAGAGCAGGCCTTTTCTAGTGACCTTGGTTGGGTGGAGAGAATGTAAGTGGGACAAAGGACGGATGTCAACCCCTGCCCAGCCGCTCCTCCACTCCCGAGGGAAGGAGGCTCTCTTCCCTTCGGGATCTGAACCAGGGAGTCTTGTGCAAATGAACTGTATTCCCTGACTTGAGGAATGTTCTAGGCCGGTGGTCTTCAACCCTGGCTACACATTAGAATCGTCTGGGGGAGGGGGGAGCTTTCAAAAACACATAGATGTCTGAGTTGGGGTTGCTCCCCACACATCTATGCTCTGCTTTCTTAGCAAGTGGCAATGGGCTCATGAAAACTCGAGGTTTGGAGTTCCCGCTGTGGCACAGTGGGTTACAAATCTGACAGCAGCGGCTTGGGTCCCGGGTTCAATCCCCAGCCTGGCACAGTGGGTTAAGGATCAGGTGTTGCCCACAGCTGTGGTGTTTACCGCAGCTGTAGCTCAGGTTCAAACTCTGGCCCAGGAACTTCCATCGGCTGTGGGTGCAGCCAAAAGAGCCCCGAGAAAAGTCCAAGTTCAGTCAACAAGAAGGAAGGTGGCCTGGAAGCTGGAGAAGGCGACGCGCTGACGGTCACCGGGTCCAGAGAGCGGCACTACTTACACTACTTACACTGCCACACAGCGCCTGCACGTCTGCCCCTTGGGGTGACCGACACACACTGTTCAGCTCGGATTGTGTCAACGCATCCAAGGAGCCCCGGGAGAAGAGCAGACAACCAGAAGCTTCCGGAGGCACAGCCACACCTCGCTCTCCCAAGGGCCGGGCCTGCTCGGGGAAGGCGCTCAGCAGTGTGCCGTGGTCCCATCACTCTGAAAACCCTCCTAACTTAACCTCCTGATCAACCTCCTCCAAGTGCACTGACCCTGAGCTCAACCTTGGGTTGGAACAGACAGGGGAGCCGCCCGGGCCCCGCCTCCTGGGCGACGGGCACTTGTCCTTGAAGCTCTGGCTTCAACCAGCCAGGGTGCTCTGCGGGGCCCCTTCTCAGGTTCTCCCGCCAGCTCGGGGACGCGACCACAGCACTTCCTCCCCAAGCAGAGATCTCGTTTCCCTCTGCCTTCCTCTCTTCCTACTTGAAGAATTTAGTCTCAAGCTTGTCTTCCAGCCACAGGGCTTCAGGCCTTCCCATTTAAGTCTAAAAGCCCAGGTCCCAATGAGATGGAGTGTTCACCGCGTACCCGTAAGGCCCCAGATGCAATACATGAGACTGTTTGTTCTGCAAGCATCTCCCCCTAAAAAGACACTGGGTTTTATTTTTAAAATTTTAGTAGGTTTTTTGGCTGAGCCCCTGGCCTGTGGAAGTTCCTGGGCCAGGGATCGAACCCCCACCACAGCAGAGACAACAGTGGATACTTAACCTGCTGAGCCGCCAGGGAACTCCAAGACACAGCCTTTCAAAGAAAAGTTAGCTTTCCACAGGAGCTCGTGTTTCCATAACCGAGTGACGTTCTGCCGGTTTCCTACCCCGAGAGGGCTGGTCGTCGGAGGTGCCGGTCATTTCACGCGCCGCGATGCTATTCTGAACCACATGAGGCGGCGTTTTCTGTCCAGAGACACGGTGATGGACTCTCGGCGCCAGTCTCCTGCCTCTGCCCTCAAATGCTGCCGTCGGCTGGTGTCTGACGCGCTCCTGCCGGTGCGGCCACGGGTTTCCCGCACCTGGATCGTGCCGCGGTCCCCGGCCCCACACTGGGGTTGCGGGAGCAGAGTTTCCTCTGGCGAACCCCAGAAAGGCGATGTGCGTCTCACACGGGCACGCTGTGTGACTCTCGGGTGCGAGAACACTCGCGAACCACCGACTTGGACTCTTCACATTAAATTAGCATGATGTTCACACCTCAAAAGTCTTTTTACTCTTAGTGATGTTGCTGCTGCTAGGAGCTCATCTACAGTGGGCTCTTATTACTTGCCAGGGTGTGGATGGAAAAAGACACAAAAGATTAGAAAGTGTGCACAGGAACTATATCCAGTCACCTGTGGTGGAGCGGGAGGGAGGATAATGTGAGAAAAAGAAAAGAGACACACACATATATATAAAACTGGGTCACTTTGCTGTGGAGTAGAAATTGATAGAACACTGCACATCAGCTTTAAATGGAAAAAATAAAAATGTAACAGAATGTAAATCAACTTTAATGGAAAAAATGGAAATCATAAAAAAAGAAAATGTGCACAGAATGTAACAGACACCTTTCGTGTAGCTCCTAATTGGCTTTTCCCTTTTGAGACTCTGTACCAAGAGTCATCTCTGGACATACGGTCACAGTGTTGAACTTGGTCCCACTTCAAAAAGAGATAAAAGGGAATGGCTTGTTGTCACCTATCTCCAGTGGCTTGTTGTCACCTCCCTCCAAGCTTTTTACATCTGTAGACAGAAAGTGTTTGAGCGATACCGAGGCAAGTACAGCAGTGACCAGAAATGAAACACAGATTTAGAAATATTCTTAAAGATTGCTGGACTACCGTGACACTTTGAAAGAGGAAAACAAGGAGAAACAGGGATTCTTAAGAGCAGAGAAGTAATCCTGGAACGGTTTTTGCAGGAAGGTGACGGCAAATGTACGTTTTTGTTTTAACAATTAAAATTTTAAAAGTTGAAACACAGCTGATTTACAATGTGCTTGTTTCAGAGGTACAGCAAAGGGATTCCCCGGTGCACTCAGATCCTCTTCCCTTCCCGGTTATTGCAGAACACTGAGTAGCGTTCCCTGTGCTCCACAGCAGTCCTCGCCAGCTATCTGCTTCATGCACAGTAGTGCGTATATCTGAATCTCAAACTCCTGATTTACCCTCCCCCGGCAGTTTACTTTCAATCTGCTTCTCTTGCACGTCGTTATTTCTAAGGAGGACCCCGTCGCGGTGCCGTACCTACAGCGTGGGTGTTTTCCCCAGAAGCTGGAGAACAACTTGAAGGTCAAATGTCACTTCCACTTCGGGGGCTACGTTTTACCATATACTTTATTAGCCTTCGGCCCAGCAATAGGATACTCATCCACACCCAGGCATTTAATACATGCAGTGTTCAGGGAGAAGTAGCAGCCCCGCCCCAGCCATCCTGCCTGCAGCTCAGCGGACACATGTCCCTAATCCCTTCGACATCAAGGGCACTGGTGTTGGCCTGGCCAGAGTGTCACACAGGTCATGCTGCGATGGACAGCTGCAGCCCATGAGGCAGAAACCATCCTGGGTTTCTTCTGCCAGCTCCGTCAGCCAAGAAACAACAGGACACTGCCCGAGATGGGAGCATGCAAATGTTCAAGCGGTTTTTTTCCTGTGCTTTGAGAGCGAGTAGCTAAAGATAATAAAGCATAAATGGGAAAGGGTAAAGGACAGAGACTCCCAGTTCAGATGAGCCTCTGCCAACGGAAACTGAAACTGGAGCCAACCCCGTTGGAGCCTCACCGGCCTGCACGTCGGAGGTCACCAGAGCTGCTGGCAGCAGCTGTCTGAGGGCAGCTCAACTCTCAAAATGTGAACCTAGGTCAGTGAAAGCCAGCAACGCCTTCTGCCCACGGTCTGTGCCTGTGTGGGAGGGAACCCAGTTCACGGGGACAGGGGGACTTGAACTCTTTCCTGAGAATTCCACCAAAGGCACCCCATCTGGGAGCCATTTCTGAAGGACCGCCTCAATCCTCGTCCCCTGGGGCCCGGAACCGTGCCTGGCACAGAACAGCAGTGCTGTGATTATCCGCCCAAGGGCCGACCCGCTCCCTCTCCCTCCCACCTTCCAGGCCCATCAGCTGCGTTGCTCCTCTAAGTAGAACTCACCCCTGCACCCCGCACCCCACGGCCGCGGCTGCTTCCCCTGGTCCACGCTCTCCTCGCCTTTATTCCCGGACCGTGTCATGGTATCTCACGAGTTTTCTTAGTCCGAATCTTCCTTCCTGTTAATCATTCTAGGCACAACGTCAGAGAGCTCTTGCTGAAATCTCCCCTTTTACAATTTGCTGGGAAACTGTGAGCGGCTCCCCACAGCCTTCAGATAAGACCCCAATTCCTTTGAGTGGGGACCAGCCCCACTCACTTCTCGGGCCTTGCCTCCTTCTCTCCCCGCACGCACCCCCTGTTCCAGCCATCGTCTGTTGGCTATAAGATAGATCCCCCATTGTCCTGTCTGGCGTCCCTGGGCGTCCCCGGCTTGCTGGTCATCCTGGACCACTCCGACTTTGACTCCCGCCCCCGGGATCACGCCCTCCTCAAACTCCCATCGCCTCCACCAGGACCCTGTGCCACTCAAGACTCTGCCTGATGTCACCCTGGACCCTGTCCTGTTCCTCGTCCATCTCAGTGTCCCTGCGCCTGCGGCCACATCTTTCACAGAGATGCTCTCAGGGAGGACTGCTCTATGAGGCGCAAGAAGCCGAGCTTCACACGCATCTGTGGCCTCTCTCTCTCTCTCTCTTTTTAAGGCCCCACCTGCAGCATATGGAAGTTCCTGAGCGAGGGGGCAATCGGAGCTGCAGCTGCCGACCTACACCACAGTCACAGCAATACCAGATCCGAGCCACATCTATGACCTACACCACAGCCTGCGGCAACACTGGATCCTCAACCCACCCAGGAAGGCCAGGGATTGAACCCACACCCTCACAGACACCATGTCTGGTTCTTAACTTGCTGAGCCCCAACGGGAACTCCTGTGGCCTCTTCTCAATTGCCTTTTGAAGACATCTTTCTTCAGAAGAGACAGCAATGAAAGGTTCTGGAAACCCTACCTTTTTCCCCTCAGGTTTTTATATATGAATTAGGACATGATGTTGTCACACGTCCAATTTAACAGCTGCACGTGTCAGGGGAGCCTCCTCAAGGAAAAATGGAACCAGGACGGACGGAGTCTACTGCCGCTTTCCTTCGTCGGCCAGCGTGAAAATGTTCAGCTGAGTGCCAGTCTCCCATCACTTCCAGCCACTGAAAGGAGGATGTCGCAGCGGTCAAGAGGCTACAGTGGGCCCACTTTGGAACTATCTACATTGCTGGGCGCTTTACGATTCAATAATTGCGACTTTTTGCCCAATTTGAGACATGGTCCTTCACTCTGACTGCCCACCGTGAAATTCTGATGAGGAACAAAGCTCTCATTCCCTAGAGAGGCTAATTCAGCGTTGTTGTTTCAGGCCAAGGCCGAGCACAGGAGAGAGGAGCTGAGGCAGAGCCGGAAGCAGACCCCATGGATCTGGATTCCAAGTCGTCCGCTTTGCCCTCGAAGCCATTTCGGCCTTTGATACAACAATGCTTCTTTAGTAGAATCAACACATGATTATTTTTAAAAGTAAGTTCTTCTCTAATATTCGTCACTATCAGTGATGATGTGAAGTTTAACCTTTTTTCCCTCTTTGGCACAAATCTTCACACATCAAGACCAGGTCCTGTTGGAGTTCCCGTGGTGGCTCAGCAGTAAGGAACCCGACTAGTATCCACGAGGACTTGGGTTCGATCCCTGGCCTCGATCAGTGGGTTAAGGATCTGGCATTGCTGTGAGCTGTGGTGTAGGTTGCTGTGGCTGTGGTGTAGGCGGGCTGCTGCTGCTCTGATTCGACCCCTAGCCTGGGAATTTCCACATGCTGCAGGTGCAGCCCTAAAAAGGAAAAAAAAAAAAATCAGGTCCTGTTGTTAGATTTTTTCATGTGTGTTGGGGGAGAGGGTATAGAAACATGCATTACATGCAAATTTCCTATTTTCAGAAAATGGTAACATTAGCCATTCTTGGTCATGATATTTTAACGAAGAATTTTAGCATGTCAAGTGGATTGAATGATGGCATTCAAGTTATGACCCAGTCAGGTGCTGTATTTTAAGCCACACAATGTTGAACTCGAGGCAGCAGGAGTTTCTAGCTTTCGATGGCTTTAATTTGGAAAGTTTCCCTAACTTTTCCTCTATCTGGGATCTATTCTGTACCTTTAGTACACAGTGACTGGCTTACTGGGGCACATTACTCAGGATCCTAAGCTACAGGCACTTTTGAGAGCTGCAGGAATCCTTGCAGGCAGTGGAGTCTGTGCACCAGAATCATTTGTGGAGCTTTTAAAAACCTAGAACCTGGGATGGATCCCACACCCAGAAAAAAACATAGACACCTGGGCCGGATCCCACACCCAGAACATCAGAACTTTCTAAGATAGGCTCCTGGCATCGTGTTTTCAGAAAGTTCCTGAGGCGATTTTTAAACCACACCTCTCGTCAGTAATTTAAGGTCATTTAGAGTTTTTTTGTTTTTTTTGGTTTTTTTTTGGTTTGTTTTTTGTTTTTTGTTTTTTTTTGGTATAAGCAAGAGTCCTACACAAAAAGGCCATTTGTTCACAACCACCTAATGAGATGCTTGAACGTGCCCACAACACCCCAGAGTCTGCTGAATACTTTTTGATGTCCCATCATATAATGGATGGAATGAAAAGCCCTTTAAATATAATTTCTTCCTTTTTTTCTTTGACATTTTCTTGAAAGCTCAAGAGAAAAAAATTATTATTCCCTTTATCCTACTTGGCCAGTTTTGCCTCCTTCCTGCCTTGGAACTAGTGCTGCTGCTCAGCAAGGCTGTTTTGGTCTCACGGCTTCGGATTATTTATTGCCCTATCACGCCAAAGCATTTGATTTGGCCACCCTGGCCTTGTTGGCACACGGCTCTGGGAATACCGTCAGAGAAGGCAACTGCTGCCAGGAAAAGCAGCATAAACAGTTGTTACCAACAGGCTATGTGGTTTTGTGTTTTAATTTCTTAATTCAGGCCTGGTAGACTGTTTTTTTAAAAACTATTGTCTAGTGGATCCAGCGCAACTAGAACAGACAACCCGATAATGACTCAATTAAACCTGCAATGGATTTTGTCAATTTGCCTTTCATAGCAGAGACCCAAAGTGGGGAATCTTGTGGCTACAGACTAATTCCCTGGGACAACAACTAAAAACACAAAGTCTTTATTTTTCCATTTCAGTCACCCTGTTGATAACTTGTTCGCTCTCATTCTGTCTTTTGGTTTGGGCTGCTGCTGTTCCAGTTGTCATTAAAGGAAATTCCAGGCGACTGAGAAAACGTACAAAATCCAAACACTTCGAGGGTTTTTCCATCTGCATTTTTATAAGGCCACCTATAAAATACCATGGACATTTTTGGACATAAAAATCAATGCTGAA